>NC_057849.1:266832209-267135240 GCF_015237465.2 Chelonia mydas
CTGAATGCAAGCCACAGAGGAAAAACTAATGTAATAACTCTCTACATTTAAGCAGTTGAACACCTATGTTATAATAAACCCTAACTGAAACATGAGGATCGTGGGTGTGACTTACTAGAGGAAAGACTGTTAAAAGAGGAAGCAACCAAAAATGTCATTTTTTTCCTTTCTGCTCTCATGAGAAATAAAGACGAGTTAGCCTCAGGTCATTGTGTGGGCCTGTTTTCTCTCTCAGATTTAGAAATATTAATAATTATAATAGATGAGTGGTGCTTTCTATTTTTTTTTTTTTTTTATCAGCCATGAGTGGAAAATACTACATTGTGGTGAGGAAAGAAAAGGAAAGAACCGAAAGAGACATTAATTAACTTCCCTGTTTCTATAAAAACAGATGGAGTATTAAAAACAAGATTGCAAAACTGCAAACATCAGGATTTAATGAACAATACAATGTAATTTGAGTAACTGAGAATGACTTAATCAGGACATAGAAATGTTTAATTACCAGGGTAATGAGTCTACTGAAAGGACAAACTGAGTGGAAGGGGAGGAGATGTGGAAATAGTGAGGGCGGACATCTCGCCTGAAGAAAGAAATGAATACTGGCTGAGATTTGATGCAGAAAAACCAGTAAAAGGAAGTATAAGTGACTTACACTTGGGGTCTGATCCATGATTCTCTGATGCTGATGGAAGTCTCCCTGTCAACTTCAAAAGGCTTTGTATCATAACATCCAAACAATAGAATAATAGAATAATTTGGACAAAACTGGCTTAATATTTTATCTAGGGCCTGATCCAAGGTCATTGAAGTCTATGGGAAAACTCCCACTGACTTCAATAGCCTTTGGATCAAGCCTCTAGTTCAGTGGTTCTCAAACGTATTTGCTCAGCACCCCCCACCCTTTGTATCTGTAGTCGTTTGTGGGGCCCTCCTAGCCCCAAGTACATATACTACCACCCAGCTCTGAAGGCAGCACTGCAGCGGCACAGAAGTAATGGTGGCAATGTGAAAAGGGATATTCGTCAATATCACTTTTCACAGCAGACTTAGTGCCCCGTTGGCACCCTTACTTCAGTGCTGCTCCCTGGGGCTGACAGCCGGAGCCCCGCCGCCTCCAGGTGAGGGATTGGGGGCTGTGCGGAAGGAGAGCCCAAGCTCAGGTGGCAGGGCTTTACCTCTGCCTACTGGGCGTGATGACCCTTCTGCATGAGCCCCAGCCACCCAGGACAGACACCCAGAGCTCTTAAAACAAAAAGGCGCACAGCTTGCCCCTCCCTTGACACATTCCCATGTGGCTCTAGTTCATTCCTCCACTAGTAGCCGAATTCCAAACAAAACACTTTCAAGGGTGCTTACTGAGTCTTAAATTGAAGGTTTAAAATGAAGCTGATTCCTCTTCAACTTCTTGCAAACATGTTTTATTGTTTAGGTGATTTTCCTATTATAGCAATTGCCCCACAATACAATACAAACTTCCCTGTTTCAATTTAAAACTCTCTTGCTTTTGGGCTAATAAGAAAAGTTCTGTTTCCTCTGTCGAGTCTCCTTTCCTGCATGTATATTCCCACACAAATAGCTCCATGGAAGGTGCTGTGAAACCTCTTCATATGTTAGCATGCCAGAAATTTAAGGCCTCCCTCCATTTCGACACTACCCACCAGACAAACAACAACAATTTGAATTCTTTACAATACGTAATGAAAAAAGGCAGCGAAGACACATAGCAGTGTGTGTCTTGATCTAAACTCACCCAGGACATTGCCCTTCCTCTAGGATTATCTTGGTTAAAGCAGAATGTGAAACTAAAAGACCTGGCAATGGCATAGAGCCTTTAGGTTGCTAGGTCAAGTTCACTACAAGTTGGAGGGGACAAAAAGTTGCTTAATATTACGGCTGTTCAGTAGTCTACTGGAAAATGAGTTGATTGTCTCAGTGCAGGTCCTTGTGAACAAGTATCCACGTCACAAAATTCACTACAGCCGGCACCCTTCAGGTAGTCTCAGCAGAGAGGCCTAAGACTGAATGGCAATTGAGACTGAACTAACTGACCCAAGAGTAATGTCTCTGCGATGGGGTGTACCAACCCTGCACTGGCCCTGCGAGAGTTAGCCACTTGCTTTGGCCCCAGGAGGCCACGCCCCCTCGCCCCTGCTGCGCATGTTCCCGGTGGAGGGAGTACATAAAAGCAAGCAGCTTGGGTCAGTCTGGGCTTACCTGAGCTGACACAAGCTACAGGCTCCTGCGAGAGGCCCAGTCTGAGGAGGCCAAGAACACTGAGTCTGCCACAGGACCCCACTCGACCATGGAGGATGAGGGAGTTGGAAAGCTGCCACCCCTGGAGGAACTACAGGATCTGGGGTAGGAAGCGACCCAGGGAATGCATTTCTTAAACCAAGGACCTAAGCCTGAAGTCAGGACTCCTGGTTCACAGGGCCCTGTGTCAGAACCCGGTGGAGTAAGGTAGGTCTGGGTCCCCCTATGCCTCATAGGCTCTAGCCGCTAGGCATTGCTGCCCTGAGGACAAGGGCAGTTCCCTAATCTCTGTCAGCTAGCCCTCGCTACCCGGACCGAGAGGAGCAACATTCACCAAAGGGGGGCATTCTCCCCTGTAAGGTGATTGCAGTTCTCTCACCGTCCATCAGGGAGGGAGACCACGCCGCCTCGCTACAATGCTTCTGGAGCAACTCAGTTCAGGGGGAAATTAGCCGACAGTTAATGGCTCTCGCCTGCACTCAGGCTGAGCAGCAGTGAGTCTATGGGCCGGGAGGTCTCGGTCTGGGCGGAGCAGCAAACAGTTAATGGCTCTGACCTGCAGTCAGGCAGAGAAATGCAGCAGACTAGGGGGACCAGCACTCTAGCGGGGCAGGCAGCAAAACCGCCTGGCATCCTAGCTCAGGTGGGTGACAGACCAATGCAGATCTCTTGGCCTAAAGTTGGCGAGGCTGCCACCCCCTCAGGGGGCAAGGGTACAGGGACGCAGGCCCACCGACTCCACCGCGTCCCAGCCCAGGGCCCTAACCGTGGCCAAGTGGCCCACCACTGGGTCAGCGGGGAAATCCAGCCACAACAGGCTGGCCGGCCTGCAGTCAGTAACACAGCCAAACCCTAGTCGGCTTCCCTGGGCTCTTTCCTACACTCCCATTCAAGGGTACCTGGGTTCCAGGGTCATCATTTGTCTCGCTGGGGTAAATGGCTAGTTGCAGCCCCAACCGCTCCTTGGTGTTCCCAGTGTCTGGCAGCTCCGGCAGTCCCTCCGGGCCTCTGGCACTGTAGCAGCCTCCATCAGGTCCAAGCTCCAGCAGTGGCGGGGAGATGTCCTACTCCTCTGGCAGCTCTCCTCTAACTGAGCTGGAGGTCCTACCTTTTATATTTCCGGTTCCTGTCCTGCCCCTCTGCTTCCAGTGGGGCAGTCACGGGTGTCCCAGCTCTGCCCACCAGGGGGCGGTCGAGGCCTCTCCCCATCCATCAGGGAGGGAGACCATGCCTCCTCGCTACATCCCACTATTCCTCCCCCGATGGCCTGAAACCCCGCTATAGTTTCCAACTCAGGGTCAAGGCACATTAGCAAAGATGTAGAGAAACATGCCCAGCTGCTCCCCACGTTCTTTGAATAAATGGAGGACTTGGGTCTGCAGCATAGTCAGTTGGAAGGCAAATCAGAAAATGCTTTGGAGAGCAAGCAGGCCATGCTTGTGTTTAACTCTCCCATTCCCTCTGATGGAGAATCCAGTACGCTACTGGTGATGGGTGGAGACTGTAATCATTGATTGTAATTACGTAAATGGAAACAGGGCATGTAATGTGGCAAACTGCCAATTAAATGTGTTTGCCACTTGGCATCTGCCCACTATGGTTCCATCCCTGAAAAAGAAGATCCTTGTGGCTTTTAAAAGCTCTGCTTTTGACATGGAGTAAAATGAAGATTTTGACGCTTCAAGAATGATTGTGATGGCATCCTAAAACAGGTAACATCATGTGGCAAATCCAGCAAAGGAACTATCATCACCATAGGGAGAAATAAATAAAAATACTTAGCTCTTTACCTTGCTATCCAAATAGTAACTAATTAATTCTCAAAATATCTCTGTCGAGTAGGGAACATTACTGTCCCTATTTCACTGATAAAGAAAGAAGATACAGCAGAATTATGTGATTTGCCTAAGGACAAATAGTAAATGCCAGAATTAGGATGAGAAATCAGGAATTCCTGGCTCTCAGTCTCATGTTCAGGCCAGTATTTCATTTATTTCAGTTTATAACAATAGATTCAAAACAGAATCTAGATGCATTTTCCAAAATTTTAAAAATAAAATAAATTGGAAGTAAAACTAGAAGGTACTCCACATCCCACAAACAAAAAATAATCAGCCACAGTAAAATCAAGTCCAATATAAACGTCAGATGCTATCATGCCTCTGCTTCCCCAGAAGCCCTGGCTAAGAGATGGGCCTTGCAGTGTGTCCTGAAAGTAATCACATTCAAGCTATTTCCAGTCAGAGTGGATGAGAGGGGAGAATAGGTCTGAAATCTGAGATTCCCCCTGTCACAGTTCAGGGCAACTACATCTGTGTTCCTCCTCTTTGGTCCCTCAAGGCCACCTGCTCTAGCCTCCCTGTTCCTCAGCCACCACCTCTCCTGGGTGGAGACACGTGTCTCTCTCCCTCCTGACTGGCTGGGATTTTTCCCCAGGCTGCCTAGTTCCCTGCCTATGCTGTGATACTCCCAGCAAACGAGACTGCTTAAACATGCTACCGTCTGTGCTTTGCTTTCTCTTCAAAGGCTATGAACAGTGTAATTGCCAGGAGTTTTATGTTACCACCCAGATCTTTAAAAGGAAGCACATTTATTCTTAAGGTAAAAGCATTACAGAGAAACCACATAAAAACAAAAAAAGGTCCCATAAGAATGTTCAAAGCTTACCAGAGGTCACCCACCAGTCTTATGAGGCCCTAATAGGTCAAGTCCTTCCAACCCTTCCACAGGGATTGGGGCTCTGCCTTGGACAGATGGTGCTGTCCATTTGCTAGATAACGAAGAAAGCCCTAAGTCAATTTAAACTCAAGCTGTTTATCTAAAAGTCCTTTCTTTGCCTGTTGGCCTCTGAAGAATCCAGTTTGACCTGGTATATGTGGACCTCCCCAGGTGGTAGTACCTCTCTGGAGGTGTTACAACCTGAGTGAATTTGCCTAATCACCCTCCACTGCTGCTCCTTCCTGGAGGAGCTGTGGTCACCCTCTCCTGTGGAATTACATACAATCCCTGGCCCACAATGATACATAAACTTAATACAGTAAGATCTCCCAAAGATATTGCAGGAAATTGCCATATCTGTCAAACCCCTCACAGATAATGTCCTGTTAGCAGCAGCTCCCTCTCTTTTACACCAAGAGTGTCCCTGCTCCAGTGCTCCACTGATTGCAGCTGTAACAGTATCTAACAGAGAGAGAGGCAGCCTCGTAAGTATGCAGCATTGAAGCATTTATGGATTCCAGATCTAAACAATGCATAAAATGGGCATAATAATACTTCTCTACCTCACAGTGGTGTCAGGGAGATAAATTCACTGATGTGTGTGAGATGCTCAGATGATAAGCAACATACACATGCATATACATAAAACTCCTCTAAAAACAAAGAATCAGAGTGATGTAATGGTACACGAGCCAATAACAAAACCAACAATTATTTTGCCTGTCTCTACAGCTGAAATGTTAATGAATCAGATTTTCCCTAACAGCTCCATGCCTGGCAGGAGGAATCTAACCTTCATGAGCACCACATTTATCCACAAATTGTAACACTAAAAAAGAAATCATAGATGATAAAATTATGAAAAGGCTCTTAAGATTGCTAAGGGCACTGAAGGTCAGACATTAAACAGACACATGGATGGAAGTACAGAAATCTTGGAGAAACATTAATAGGTATTTTTCACTATTTCTGGTTTTGCATGGGAAGCAAGGAAAAGTACAAGTTAACTTAAGGAAAGACTCAGGAGGAAATTACAGGCCATTTAAGGTAACCCAGTAATATCCAGAGTTGAGATTTCATGCACTAGTAGTAAGTGCTTAGCAGTAGTAAATCACAACTCTGCACCAAAGGATTAACATGGGTTGCAAGAAAGGTTTAACAACTATTTTAAGGAGACCGAGGCAAGCATTTGGAAGGGACCTACTTGACTGGAGATTGGCTTGGAAACTGGCTAAAGGACAGGGAAAATAAAGAGCATTTTTTTCTTGATAGCAACAAGGTAATAAAGAGGTTTGAATTCAACATTTAAAGACATTTTCCCAGACTTACAGTTGTTTCTGTAAATGAAAGGAAACTGTGATTGCTCTAGTTAAGTGAGGCATTTGAGCTAATGAACAGTAGCAGATGGCAACTGTGCTGTGGTTTAAGACAGAGGTGTATGCAAAATAATGTTTCTTGCCTCAAAGAACAGAAAGATAACCTGGGGAAAGGAAAGTTACTACATATAGCACACAGTTTTTACTCCAGCTCTACATGGTATCTCAAATCTCTATCTTGTCAGTGTTCTGTATGCAGTACTTTTCCATTTATTACGTTGAGTGAAAAACTGAGATAGAATATTGTTCATTAAAAGGGGACTGGCAAAATGATATCTGCGACTGAAATTGCCCACCAGTCTAGCATTCTACCCCTGTCTCTCAGACTACAAAATGCAATAGACATGGAGAAATCAGACTAGGCCATTTTACTGAAAATGTTCTGTCCATCTTTTCCTTTGTTCTCCTGTGCTAAGAGTCTTTTCATTTGCATCTTTAATAGGGTCTCCAAACTGCTAACGTTTCCTCTTAGCTATTTGATGTCTTTTACAAGATTGTAAGGTCAGCTCTTGGGCTAGCATCTACAGCCTCTTGACATTTTTTACTAATATATGCCCTTTTCTCTCTTCTGGCACGCCTTTTACTTCTCTGTCCAGAGCTCTGTATTCTTCTTGCCACTTGCATGTCTCTTCTTGTCTTAGCATTTAAGAATTTTTGGGTTGCTGTACACTTCTCTTTTCCACTGCCGCCCAAGTAGCATTGCTAATCCATTCTTCCCTTTCAGAGTTCATTGTTGTTAGAATTGGCTTTGCACTTTCCAGATAGCACACACTGATGTTTTCCCACAGAGCATCAGTGTCTTGGTTCTCTTCAGTTAATTCCATTAAAACTCTGAACCTGTTCTTCAGTTCAAGCTGAAAAGCACTTTTTGTGTTTCAGTCTTTTAATTGTGCACTGTTGATGCACAGTTGTCTTTTAATTTTCTTCAGCCTCTTTAATTGATCTTCAATTAAGCGATACAAAGGTTATAATCACTCCCCACGTCTGCTCCCCTGTATGCACCTATGAGCTGCAAAACATGTTTTAAATACAGAAATGATCTATCTCAGGGGTGGCCAATCTGAGCCTGAGAAGGAGCCTGAATTTACCAATGTACATTGCCAAAGAGCCACAGTAATACATCAACAGCCCCCCACCAGCTCCCCCTCCCCACACCTCCCGTTCAGCTGTTTTGTGGCACGCAGGAGGCTCTGGGGGGGAGGAGCAAGGACACGGCAGGCTCAGGGGAGGGGGCAGGAAAGGGTGGAGTGGGGGCAGAGCCAGGGGCTGAGCAGTGAGCACCCTCCTGCACATTGGAAAGTTGGCGCCTGTAGCTCCATCCCTGGAGTTGGTGCCTGTACAAGGAGCCGCATATTAACTTCTGAGGAGCCGCATGTGGCTCTGGAGCCACAGGTTGGCCACCCCTGGTCTATCTGGTTCTTTGTAGTATCATCTGGGGAGCACTATGTTGAACTTCTTTAGTAGGAAAATATTGTTCTACCTATCATTGGGTAGTTTACACTGTACATTTCTACTCTGTACTGAAATCACCCACAGTCACTATGATATCATGTTTTGGGACCTTTGTTAACATATCCTGCAACAAATCATGAAAAGCATTTTTTTTCCTCATCTGACTTTTCATTGGTTAGCGCATAGCACTGCATGACTGATAGTTTGTATAATTGAGTCTGAAAGCAAGCTCTAATAATACTTCCATTGACTGATTCCTACTCAGTCAGTGTCTGATCTGCTTCATTCAACATCAAGATTGCTACAACAGCTTCATGTCTATCATCCACATTCTCAAAGATGATGGTGTTACTTGTTTCTCTGAAGTGTAGTTTTGTCCATCTACGCTCACTGATTCCAAGGACAACAAGATGGTATCTATCCCTTTCTTTAATTACTTGGGCAGTTTTAGTAGCATCATACATTGTTCTCACATTCCGAAGTCCTATTTTCATTACTGATGTGGCCTTGAGCAAGGCACTTTTCATGACATGGGCTTCCTTATGGGTTTGACCAATCCTCATCATACTTTTCACATGAAGCTGATCTCTTGTTCGAGCCTAAAAGACCAAGCCCGAGCAAATTACTAGAAATGTGTGATGAAGACCTATTCCTAGAGCAGCCCTTTGATTTAGGAGATATTACAATGGGAAAAAGTTAGACAAGCCATCAGTAAACTCAAAAATGGGAAAGCAGCAGAAGAGGATAATATTAGTGAAGAGATACTTAAAGCAAGTGATGAAACAGCCCTCCAGACTTTCCTTGTGTTTCTGAATATGGAATGGAGAAAAGAACCCAACCCAGCGAAGAGAGGATTTGTAGTAAAATTGCCAAAGTAAGGTGACCTTACCACCTGCAGTAACTGGAGAAGAACCCCATTACTCTCAGTGCCTGGGAAAACCATGTGCAGCATCACCCTGGAATGTATCGAGAACCAAATAGATCTTCAACTTAGAGAGGAACAAGCATATTTTAGACCCCTGAGATCAGGTGCAGGCCATATTGTTGTTCTCAGACATATTACAGAGCAAAGTATGGAGTGGCAAGCACAGCTTGTTATCAATTTGATAAATTTCCAGAAGGCTTTTGATAGAGTACAGAGAGACTGTATTATGTCCCCACTATTGTTTGCACTGGTCATGGACTATGTTATGAAAGTAAGTGCACAAGGCAACTGAAGAATTTAATGGACAAATGATAAAGCACAATTGGATAACCACATATTTGCTGAGGACACTGTCCAGCTTCATTCAACCCATCACTTAATCAAAGAAAATACTCAGCTTTTGGCTGATATGGTCAAACAAGTTGACTTGTTCGTCAACAAGAGGAAGACAAAATATATGGCTAAACTAACCACTAGAGTGGATGAAGAAACACTAGAAGTAAGTCATTTTAGCTATACAGGTTCTGAGATGTACAATGATGGTGACAACATGCCAGTTGTCACACAATGAATATCAAAAGCAGCAGACAATTTTCATAAACTTGAAAAGATTTGGAAAAGTAGCATGATTAGCACTGACACAGAAGTATGAATTTTTAACACTGGCATCATGTCTGTCCTCCTTTAAGGAGCAGAGTCATGGAAATCTACAACAGAAATTGATAAGATCAACTCATCCCAAAGTAACAGTCTGAGGAAGATGTTAAGAATCCATTGGAAAGAGTTTCTTGCAATAGCAGAAATTCTAAATAGAGCAAACCAAACTAAAGTATCAAACACGGTAAGATGACAATGGACATATTTAGGACACACTTTAAGGATGCCACCAATGTGACTTCCATGGCAAGTGATAATATGCACATCCACCTGGAAAAAGAGAAAAAGGATGAGCTAGAGCAGGGATGGACAAACTACAACCTGTGGGCTGGATCTGGCCCGCGGGATTGCCACCCCCATGGTGCCGCGGACCCCGCACCGCTGCTGGAATCGACTGGCACCATGTCCCTGAGGCACCTGGGGGGGGGGAGAGGGCAGAGGGCTCCGTGCGCTGCTCTCGCCTCCAGACACCCCCCCTCCATAGCTCCCATTGGCCGGGAATGGGGAACCGCAGCCAATGGGAGCTTCGGGGGAGGTACCTGCAGGGGAGGGCAGTGCGCGGAGCAGCGCGGCTCAGGGCCAGAGCAGGTGGGGAGCCTGTCTTAGCTCCACTCTGCACTGCTGCCACCCTGGAGCAGCTCCAGATAAGCAGCGCCAGGCCACAGCCCATACCCCAAACCCCTCCTGCACCCCACACCCTAACTCCCTGCCCTGAGCCCCCTGCCTGCACCCCAACTCCTGCCGCACCCTGCACCCCTCCTGGATAATGGCCACACGGCAACAGCAGCAATTGCATACTTGAAAAACCAGGAAAGTATTAGATTAGCTTTCATTGAGAGCTCAGTACCTACATCTCTTAGGTGCTTTTTGAAATCTCACCCGTAATATAGTGTTAAACTTCTTTCAATGTGTTTTAGCGCTAGAAATAAGGAGGAGAACCAATGCCATGGGACTAGCCACTTTTCTGTGGACCACTAGCATTTGGTGTATGGATCACAGTTGGGAAACCTCTGATCTAGACAGTTAATAGTTTTAGCTATAACATATGAAACCTATCTTTATCACAGAACATTAAATGTGCAGCACCAAATATTTGTTACAAATCAGTAAAAAAACCTAGAAAATCCAAGGATTCATAGTACACAGAAAACAGAACATGTTTAATTAACTTTTTGCAATCATCTTTTTTTAAAAAAAAGAATATCTTGGTAATTCAGGTTGAAAATATCTGCAGTAGTAGCTGGATTGCAGCGATAAGTGCAAAATGGTAAGAATGTTGTATTTGTTTTGGTGAATGTAACAAATCTATGTATAGAGGAAAGTTCTGACACCAGCACCCTGGAATGTCATGATTTAGCTAAGTTTCATAGGGACCTTGTTTTTAATCAGGCAACTAATTAAAATCCACCACACTACAACTTTACTAATTTGCAGTTAATGACAGGAAAGCTCACAGCGAATTAGTGAATTCTGAGGATTATTGAGTAAGCAAACACAATAAAATCTCAGGCATCCAGCATCACAAAGATCTTGTGTACAGTTGATAAATATAATCTAGTTTTAAATATTTATTTCAATACCTCATCGTGTACTTGCAAATGTTCTGTAGTATAATTTATAAATAAGAATAACTTGAAGTATCATGAGACTTCGATACCATGCTTGGCTATTAGATCACTGCTGTGAAGCAGAAGGAATCCAATTGGTGAAATGTGGGTTAATTCACGTCTACTGTGTTTTGAAACTGTGTTAATCATAATTTTATTTTCTGCCCATTTTTATCTATCTAGGTACTTATACCATCACCATCACTGGAGTATCTAAGAGACTCAGTTTAGCATCCTTCCACAAGAAGAATGTTGGGTGGTCTTTCAAAACATTTCAGTATTTGGAGGAAAAGCAGCTTGGCAAACATACCACTGGTTTGAATTCGGTCACTTGCCACAGAAGCCAGTCTTCATTTAGTGTATATAGGGCTTTGCAAGTGATTACGTCTACCGGCCCTTTGTTTATCCTCTGATTGAGGGCAGTCACAAGCTTATAGAATGGTTCTCCAACTGTCTCCTAAGAAATAAGACCAAACACAAACAAGCAACAGCTTTAGTTCTTTTTTCTGCATTCCCATTGGAACTCTAGTGGGACACCAACAATTTGAAGCCAGTCAAACTAACTTCCTTTTTAGCCAAGTTGCTCAGCTGTCCTGCAATTAAAAATACTTTCTGTCCAGGTTTATCTGTTCTTTTGTAAATCCCCACCCAGCTCCTGTTTCTCTTACTCAAATGGGAAGAGTCACCTGGGGCTCCTGACATGACAGTTCAGAGCCCCATGCTGGGCACAGACAGGCAGCTAGTGGAGAAAGCCTGCCTTCCCTGTCTCTTCTGGCCTGGCTTAGCTTGCCTCTGGAGCTCTCAGAGGGACCTGCCATCTTCTCTCAGGTGTCACTCACTCCCCAACCCTGTGTAGGGCACCCTACCATCCCAAGCTACCATTGTTCCTGAGCCCCATGAAGAGGGCTGGGATACAAAGAACAGGTTTCCTCTGACTGTCCCCTAGCTCTGTACTTGGGTCCCAGGAAAGTTGCCAGCTTCAAATTACCCTGCTGCTGTATTTTGCAGGCCCTAGGGCAAAGCATGTGAGCTCCCTGCAGAACAGGGCATGGGAAAGATGTCATCATATTAGTGCTCACAAAACAGGAAGTACAACCTCAAACAACAAAATTGTCTGCACACAAAATGCAACTAAATGGACTAAATTAAACAGACTGTAAAATGAGAGAGATCATTTCCCCCAACCTCTTACAGTTCTATTAATCATAGGTGTTATCTGTAACAACAATAGGCAAAAAAATTCAAACAGAAGTGAGGTTTTCAAAATGATACCCTCCCTTTAAACTCTCTGAAAGCATAGCTCTATAATAGCTTCTGAGGAGAAGGATACACAATCTTCTGCCATGACAAGAAAATATCTGATGGGGTTTGGATGATAATACGTGAAGCAAAGAAGAAAATGTCAGGGTTTCAAAATTACCTAAAGTCCAACCCAAGTACAGATTGTTAGCATCATTTATACAGTTGCTCTTTTCTTACCTTTGCACGATGACAGCTGTCTATATAAGTGATCAGGACAGTAATATGGGTATATTAGTAATATAGAAAGTTAGGTTTCATGCAAAAACAGATCTCTCATGAGTTCTGCATGGAAGAAGTCAGCATGTGCTATGTTGAAAATATTCCTCATTCTAGAGTCTGAGGTGGTGGAAAGATGTCAAACTTACCCGAAGAAAACCAGAAAGGCAAACAGACATCCAATTTGTCAGCAGTTTTTCTACGACAGATTCTGTGCGCCTTAGCATGAGCTTAGGTTGCGTATTGCTAGACTGCTCCATCAAGTCCCTGGTCAAAACTTCTAGAATATGGGTTAGGTAGACTAGTTTACTTTGTAGTGCAATAGTCAAGAAGGATGCAAACAAGCACCTGTTTACAAAAAATAAAAAAGTCATAGCTAAAAGGTCTGGAATTTGCTTTTCAAATCTATGACAATAGAAAGGTGATCCTAAGCCTTTTATAACAGCTTACTGTGAAATTAGTTCAAATAAACATACACAGTTCAGTTACGCCTATATGCTGAACCTTCATTTTTTAGGTACCCCAAACACCCACTAAAGTCTCTATAAAATTTAAAGTACATCAGATGATCCTATCCAGCAATTTAAAAAATATATATATTTTGTGTATCCGAATTTAATACTGAAGAAGACTAGCATCCGTTTCAATGAAAGCAAAGTTCCAATTTATAAAGCAAGAACTGCTTGCTCTGAGGTGAGGTATGTTGCTAGTTCAGTGTCTATAGGCATCTATAAATCTTCTGATCTCTTTTTAATGGCTTGTTTCATGGTGAAGAACAAGGAAAAGACTTTGGAAAAGCTTAAATTTGCTTTGTATGTAGTGAAAACTATATGTGTGTGTCATAATCCATGGGGTTTTTTTTTAATTCTATGGCTTGAAGATTATAAGGCATAATCATACTATACCTGTCTTTCACAGAGAAATTTTTCTGTTTTTCAAGGGTGTGAATGAGAGTAACAAGAAAATTCTTGTTACAAATTAAAGCATGCAACATGGTGAGGCTTTCATCCTTTCGCCTGGGGTCTCTGCTCTGAAACAGTTAAACAAAAATAAGGCAAACTGTAGTTGGGTATGACAGGTCCTTAATTCTTAGAAATGAGGGTAAGCAACACACAAGATGAAATCTTGGACCCACTGAAATCAATAGGAGTTTTGCCAATGTGGCCAGGATTACACACACACACACACACACACACACACACACACACACACACACACACACACACACACACACACACACACACACACACACACACATTCTCTCTCTCTCTCTCTCTCCAAGTTGCCTGATACTTCCCATTATAAGATCCTGTTTTCATATCTACATATATGTTACTACATTATATACATAAAGCCATGTAACTTTTCCCCACATGGGAAGGAATGTAGAGAAAATTTAATCTGATCATTTGGAAGGTGCTTAGATTCTATGGTGATCCAATGAAGACAGAAAAGAATAACCACTAAATAAAAGTAAAATTACATTACACAGACTTACCCGTGACACATTAGTGTGCATGTCTTCAATGAAAATGGATGCAAAGCCGCCTGACTAAAATAAAAGACAGGTGATGTATTACTGTTAGAAATATCAAAGGCTAAGCATCTACCCAAGGCAACAGACTTTGCTAAGTAAAAATGATTTGGGCTTCTAAATGCACCTGCAATTTATGTATTCTGGGATTTCTGCAGAAGTTCTGGCACGTAACATAAAGGAAAACTGCAAAGAGAAACTGAGGATTGAGCTAGGCCAGATTTACTGGTATGCTGCTGAATGCCCTCACTCCCAGGCTCTGGAGGTCTGTCAGCCCAGTCATGTTCTAACATGCCATAGGGAAGACTGTTTATTATCAAAAGATGAAAATCTGCTGCTTTTCCAGGTATGCAAAGGACACCCCAGAATACATTACTCCCAGATGTCACTATACCAATAGTATGAATCTTCTGGATGTCAGGGATCCCTGGGCTTAGCCAAATTTAGAGTTTTTCTCTGCAGTTATTATTATTACTGCTGACACTTTTCATATGCTTGCTATCCATGGATCTCAAAGTTCATGAATTAAGTCTGCCACAACCCTGTGAGGCAAGTCAGTACTGTACATATATAAATAACAAAACAACAGCAGAAGTTAAAATACCAGAGTTAATAATGAAAATCAAAGCCATGGTGGCTAGATACGGGGTTAAGTAACAAAAAGTGGGAAGCTAAAATGGTCATATATTTTTAAAATACATGAGATAAGCGTGGTGTACGTCAGTTGTCACCCTGAGCACTTTGATAGCAAATGACACATTATAAACCCCATCCTGTTTGTTTCATAAAAGAGTTAAAATTTTTGATGAGGATTAAGCAGAAAGAACAGATGAACTAAAAATAATGATAATATTGTCATGTTAATATCCTTGGTTAAAAAAAAGTAAACAAAAGGAAAAAATGCAGAGTTTATAACAACAAGAGCCCTATTATGATCTCCCAGTTGCAGCTTGGGTAACTCCACTGAAGTTATTCCTGATTTACTCTGGTGTAAATGAGATCAATATCAGATTTGGAACGTTTTATTCATATATAATATTCACACTACAGTGTCAATTTTGGGAACCCATTGTACTAGGCACTATACAAACCATCTAGGGCCATCTTCTCCTTTGAGCCAGTTATACAACAAAATATTTTCTGTTTAAGTATTTGTTTTTGAAAAGTAGTTGTCCATATTGATGCTCTTAGATGATTATACGAAAAACTCATGGTTAGTTTTGGTTAGTTTCAGAATATAACTTTGAAAGATATTTGAGTCTGGTATTTTCTTCCCCAGTTTGGTATCATTCCAGCTATTCCAGGGAAATTATTTCCCCCATTGTTCTCATGCTATTAAATGTCATGATGCTGCAAGTAACACTGGACCCAGTTCAGACAACATATAAACACTTGCTTAAGCCAGTCCCTATGTAGGACAACATTAAAGCACAGGCTTAAAGTTGAGCATGTGCTTAGTGCTGTCCTGTATTGGGACCACTGTCACGCCTCTAAACATTTCTGGCAAGGTAATCGGTAGCTTGAACCAGAACGTCAACATCACTTTTGATTTTTCATTTCCTACTTTTAATTTAATTTACTGAAATTAATTCATGTGCAGGCTTGTGAGAGAGAACTTGTAAGGCCTCCTCCTCATCTTGCTGAGCCAATGAGGAAGTCCCATGATGTAAACATGTTAGCCGAACTGTTTAAGTTAACTTAATTAAGTTTTGTACAGACAGGTGAGCGTGTGAGAGATAAAAAGCACAGATAAAATGCAGGTTTAGGAATGGCAGTCTCATGAAGGGAGGCACATCTAGTGAGGCAAGACTATGAGAGACTCTTACATGGCACACACAATCATTAAACACATATGAATTAAGGGGACACTAGGGTTAAATTAGTTAAAAAATTTAGACTTGGGGCATATGAAGTTTTACAGAACCTACAATCAACAGATCTAAACACGCCCCTCCAGTGTTTGCCCAGCACTGTTCTACTGGATTTGGAGTAGTATACAAAGTCTCCTGTGAAAATCACATGGTGATATTTACATGAGCTATTTGGTCCTTACTTGACAACTACGTTCATTACCGTGGAAGGATTACACCTAAAAGATTAGCAACCATTTACCTCTGGGAAGAAAGTTCTAAGAGCAAAATGTTTGTAGTCAAGGAAGGGAACAGTTCCAAAACTATCCACCACATCTAATTGATCCATCTGTAGTTCTGCAAATCCTGAAATAACAACCCCCTGGAATGTTAGTTTTGATAACACAAAATTATCTTCACAATTACAGCTTTCAATATGACCCTGAAAAGATGTTCTTAAAAACAGTTCTAAGACTTGATGCATTATTTTTCTAGCTGAATCTTTGTGGGATGGAAAACACTGATTGGATGCAGTTTTTTGTATTTCAAGTTTTGCTGAAGTGAATTGTTACATGCAATGCTATTAGTTTCTAGAATTAGCTACTACTGCACACCAACATTAACAAGAAACTCTGATATTCACATTCCAAACTATTCTATTTCTGATTAATGGAGTTTACGAAACAAAATATTTTAAAAATGTGAGACCTACCATCACGTATTTTTTTCCGAATTTCACATTCTAACAGTTCAATTTGTTGACTCAGTTTACGGGTTAACTGTTTGGATTTGTACCTAGTTACTATGATTGCCACTAAAAAAAAATTGAAAGAAAATTGTATTAGATACTGAATATAGAAATAAGCCAAACAAATCTGCTTTATATACCAATACTAACAATAAAATGAAAATTAGTGTAAGACAAAATAGGATCTCCAGTAACGTTCTGTTGAATTATTATATTATTATTATTTATTATTAATTTCCATTTTAGTAGCACGGAGGAGTCCTAGTCATAGACCAGGCCTCAGGAGTAAAGCCCTGTAGCTGCACATGCTCTGTATTCCTGACACCTTAACAAACCAGCGAGGCTTCCTGACAGACCACTCTGCCTGACTAGCTGAGGAAGCCAGCAGGCCGGTGTGATGGTGCACCCCATAAGGCTTTATGGAAATATGCTTATGAATGTATATATGACATAACTGGAATATGTTTTATGCTAGATATGCCATGTAACATATCTATGTAAAGGTTATGATCTACTGAATATATTCATCCTATTTGTATGCATGTGTCTTTGTTGTATTCGAAGTTATGAATATTGGCTGTATACTTGTTTGATTTTAAATAACCTTAATAAGGCATTTGGTCAGCTTCTTTAGAAAGGAATTTGCAAGTTAAGTGCCCAAAGAAGAAGCACTTAACGGACAATGGATCTTCGAAGGCTCCAATCCACATAAGAAGTCTATGTGAGGACGTTCAAGGTAGCATGTGAACCATGGCTGCTACCTGTACGTTCTGAGTCATGAATGGACATGTGACTTGCCCATGTGACTCCAAAACTTCATCTTGTAGCTGGAATTCTACACAGAGGGAGGGAGGGGTATCCACCCACAAGAGAAAGTCTATTTAAACGCCTGGGAGACCCCTCCATTTTGTCTTCAGCTGGCTCAAGAGATAGCCTCTCCACCCCCCAAAGGATACCTGAAAGAAACTGGAACAAAGGACAGTAACCTCAGGGGGTGTGAGTGATTGCTGGACCCAGACTAGAAGGAGACTAGTCTGTAAAAGGAAGTTTACTGGAACACCTCTGAGGGTGAGGTTTTATCTGTATTCAGTTTTCCTACTGTATTAGACATAGACTTGCGTGTTCTATTTTATTTTGCTTGGTAATTCACTTTGTTCTGTCTGTTAGTACTTGGAACCACTTAAATCCTACTTTCTGTATCTAATAAAACCACTTTTTACTTATTAATTAACCCAGCGTATCTATTAATACAGGGGTAGGCAACCTATGGCACGCGAGCTGATTTTCAGTGGCACTCACACTGCCTGGGTCTAGGGGGGGAAGGTCTCTGCATTTTAATTTAATTTTAAATGAAACTTCTTAAACATTTTAAAATCCTTATTTACTTTACATACAACAATAGTTTAGTTATACATCATAGACTTATAGAAAGAGACCTTCTAAAAACGTAAATGTATTACTGGCACGCGAAACCTTAAATTAGAGTGAATAAATGAAGACTCGGCACACCACTTCTGAAAGGTTGCTGACCCTGTATTAATACGTGGGGGGAGAAGGGCAAACAGCTGTGCATCTCTCTCTATCAGTGTTATAGAGGGAGAACAATTTATGAGTTTACCCTGTATAAGCTTTATACAGGGGAAAACAGATTTTTTGGGGGTTTGGACCCCATCGGGAGTTGGGCATCTGAGTGTTAAAGACAGGAACACTTCTTCAGCTGCTTTCAGTTAAGCTGGCAGTTTGTGAGACGTGGTTCAGAACTGGGTCTGTGTTTAGGGCCTGCAAGCGTGTCTGGCACAGCCAGGCAGGGCTCTGGAGTCCCAAGCTGGCAGGGAAAGCAGGGGCAGAAGTAGTCTTGGCACAACAGTTGGCAGCCCCAAGGGGGTTTCTGTGATCCAACCCATCACAGGCGGTTCTTAAACTCTGGAGCAGCAGTAGCTCACTGGGTGCTCAACACACACGCCCACTGATTCTCTGTCTCATCTTTTGCCACACCCTGCTCCTGCTCTCCTCCTCCACAGCTCCAGCCCAGATCTTGCTCTGTACCCAGCCTTGTTCCTGTCCTGTCCCAGCCTTGCTAGGCTCAGAACCAGCCCTTTAAATCACTGCCTGAGCCCCGCTGCCGGAGCCCTGGGGTAGCGGCAGCGGGGCTCCGGCGGTGATTTAAAGGGCCAGGGGCTCCCAGCCGCCGCTACCGCAGTGGAGTCCCAGGCCCTTTAAATCTCCGCCCGAGCCCCGGGGCTCCCAGCCGCCTCCGCTACCCAGGGGCTCCGGCGGCGGGGCTCTGGCTGCAATTTAAAGGGCCCGAGGCTCTGGCCACTGCCGGGAGCCCCAGGCCCTTTAAATTGCTGGCCTGGGGAAGCCGGTCGGGTACGCCATACCAGCTCTTGCTGGTAAGCCATACTGGACCATACTGGCTTACTTTCACCTCTGCCTTCAGCCCTGGTTCCTGATTCTAATCCTTTCTCAACCCTGGGCTCTGGCTTTCAGACTCCGACCACCAGGCCTGACTCCCCTTCCGAACCCTAGGCCTGACTCCCACTCCGACATCTAGGCTCGACTACTTATGACACAGTCCGCTGACAATAGTATCCCATTGTGCAAGGCACTCTTTAATAACACACTCCTTTTATTTAGATCTTAGAATTATCAGGCTGACTTTCTTTTAATAAATAACACACTCAAATCTGCATGCTAAGCTGTAGCATCTGACAGAAAGTGGAATAAAACTCTTCAAACATGACTGATTTTACAAGAAAGAGAAATATTTTAAGTTGGCATGTGTATTTCCAAATTGCTTAGTTAACACTTGTGAGAGAGGAGAGGCACTGACAAGGGTAGCAGTAAAGGCTGAGACATGCCTCTCACTACAAAATATGATGGAGTAAAAATATGGAAGAATTAAAATAATGAAAAGAAGGGGTGAAAAATAAACCCCTCACCAAACTAACTACAATTAATTAAACTAATGAGTCATCTTAAATGGGATGATCACAACCATTGTTTGATGATAAGCAACCGTGCTGGGACATTCGCCCTTCGGGAGCTTTGTTTTGACAACTGGGAAGGCGCTAACTTGTGATGTAGGAATGTAGGCCCAGATCACCAGCGGTATATAGGCACCCGACTCCCACTGATGTCAATGTGAATTAGGCACCTAAAGACCTTTGAGGATCTGGGCTGTAGTTCCTAGATCTTGCATGACCACATGGTGCATTTCCTGGAAGAACTGACAACTGAAACAGCCTTGTTACATCTTGTAGTCTGTGATGATGAACTTTACCACCAGAGCAAAATAATCTACCTAACTGTTCCCAACTGGACCTGGGGAAAATATCAGACTTTCTGTGATCATCCTAGACAATCCCAGATACTTTTAAGGTATACCCAGTAATTATCTCTTTCAGCAAATCAAAAACTAATAATGCATAACAGTACTTACCAACAATTACACTCAGTAATAAGATAGGAAGCAAAGTCAGAACATACAAATACTTGTGCAATGATTTCTTTTGAATTTCCTGCGTAAAGTTTCCTAATCTGACCTAATGGAAAAATAGACAGCTGTATCAGTGGAATGCAACTACTCTAGTCCATGTTTGCAGAAGATCATGTTCAGTGGATAAAGCAACTGGTCTCTTCAGCTGAAGTGATGAACCCTGACTAGATAAATCATTGGGAAGGAAAAAGCAGTTTGGAAAAACATATATGAACTGATCCAAACATAACATTTACCATATCTTATGTTAAACCAAAAGAACAGAACTGTGCTGTGTGAAAAATGTAAAACTACTCACAACCAGCCAAATGCTGCCATCACTTATATTTCAGGCTAGACACACTGAAATTAATGTGGTGTAAGCAAAGGCAGATTTTGGCCTCAAACCAGCCAAGTATCTGCACTCACCAGAATCACTGCAAACAAAAATGTTGGCATTTTCAAGAGAGTAAAAACAAGTTTTCATAGACAAAAACTGCTCTGTTCAGTGCAGATGTCTACCCTGATCAGCAGAAAGACAAATGTAAGGCTCAAGTCAACACCAAAGAAAAACAACATTTCTGGTAGAGGCCTTGCACCAAACCTAGCTCCCTTCCTTGCCCTTACAGAGGCTCGCACCTCTCTAGCCCAGCCCCTGGATTACCTCCCCATCCTCCATGGGGAATTACTTCAACCAATGGAGCTACAGTTCAACCAACCACACCCTGAAGGTGGTACAGATGGCACAGCTGCAAAGCATGCATCTTGCCCTCTTCTGCATTGGTTCTGCTCCAGGGAGGTTGAGAGGAGCAGAACTTAGTCCCTTGAACTCCTCATGAGACACTGTGATAACCCACAGGTCTTGAAGTTTTCGTACAGTTTATTAGATACACATGGACAGATCTTGCAAGTTCACCTAAACCTGAGCTTGTGCAGCGTCACAACTTGGCTGTGAAATATTTTAGGTAAGATATATTATAATGCTATTTCACTCTTTAATTAGAAAGGATATCTATGATCAGCTGATTAACATCTTTGGACCTATTTTATAAGCATAAAAACCAAACAATGTTAAATCACCACAGAAAGAATTTTTACTCACCCAAACTTTCACAGTGGATAACTCAATCTTGCCTGGTTTTTCCCTTTTGACTTTGCACAGTATAGTACTACGATCTGGAGTTTTGGTAATATTTTGAACACTGAAGATTATAGTTTCCAAAAGTGTACCATTCATCACGTGAGTAAGAGTAACGCCAATCTCATTTTCAGAAATATCTAAGATGTCATTTTTTTTCTGAAGAGTACAAATTTGAAATGGGAAACTATTATTAAATGTGGTAAAACTTAAAACTATCGTATGTGAATTTTTGTTTGATTTTTTAAAAACTTACATATAATTTTAATTCCAGATGGGGGTCCATCTCAGTATGCAGTTGATAGTCAATAAATATAGGGTCAGGACAATATTGTAATTTAATACAAGGTATAAGGACATTTTCCACTTTTAGTGACACATTAACAATTTTACTCCCTTTTGAAAGGCTAACATCTGGTGTTAGGAAACTACATGGAGAAGTACTTCCAGGACATCCAGAGACCTAGGGAAAAAACAGCAAAACTGTCAGTGTTGAAGTACTCCAAGGTACAGACAGTGAGAAACTGAGGCACTCAATAGCACTTTAAAATCCTGCTGACATCACATGGGAAACTGATAAACCTTCTATTTAAGAGCAATACACTGTGTACTATATTTGAAGTAGTTTCTGTATTGGTCATTTTTGTTCTTTTAAGTACCAATCATAGCACCAGCCATGCACTCTTCTAAGGCTGCGTCTATGTTGGTGATGGAGAGGGTTGCTGCAAGGCCTTTTGGGAAGTGAAGAAACAGGAAAATAGGAGGGAGAATCCTTAGAACTTTGAGGCCCTGGAGAACTATGCATGGGAAATAACTATTTTAGACCTTGATTCTGCAAATATTTAGGCACACACATAATTTAACTGATATGAGTAGTCCCATTTAGTTCAATGGGACTACTCACATGAATAAAGTTAAGCATGTGCTTAAGCTTTTGAAAGAGCTTAAGAACAAAAGTGAGTCCTTTAAAAACACGTACTTTGTTATTGCAAAGGAGTTCAAGACTTACAGTAAAATTTAATCTCTGGTCATCTGAAATAATGACACTGTCTGTCACATTAAAATTTCTCCCAAAGAGGGTTATTTTGCGACCGCCACTATAAAAAAAATTTAAAAATTGAAGGGTTAATGTTAGTTTTTCCCCACAAATAAATACATATCTTGTTTTTGCTGTTTACATTTCAAACTTTTTATTCAAGAAGGAACTACTAGTCACAGTGTATAACGTTTTGCCTTGGTAACAGTAGATAAAAACAAGTTGCAGGGCTAGGTAATTTGTATGACTGATTTTCCAGTTACACAAAATTAAGCTGAAAGTACTTTCAAAAATACAATATAGTTACATGCCTCTTTCATGGTGCAAATCCTGTTTGCTCATGAGAGATCCAATGCAAGCCCCAAATGATCTAATAATCTATAGGCATATAATACTTCTCAGTTAGTCATACATTTTCTTCCATTCAAGTAGCAACAATGCATTTGCTTGTATTAACCAAAATTGTGCTCACTGAGGGCTAACGCCAGAGCATAAGCCAAAGATCTACCTTGAGCAAGGAGCATCACATTGTTTTGCTGCTCCTGGAGCAACCTAGGACTATGCACAATTCCTGTTGTCTTTTAGTAGGAGATGAAGGTGTAGAGCACCTCACAGGAAGCATCTGGCACTTTGGCCTAAAGACAAGTCAGTGGGGGCATTTCATACATATTACTCAAGGAAGGGGAATTTTCATTTTTATGTTCAGTTCACTTCTTTTTTTTTAAAGATATTTTTAATGTAAAGGAGAATCTCTGCAGCTAGTTTTCAGGAGAGGAAGGGGAAATTCACAATGTATGGCCAAAATAAATCATGGGGGGAAATCAAAATATGTTTGTGCTACCCTGGCACTCTCATTTTAGAACTCAGTTTAGTACCAAGGTTTATTTTTCATTTACCATTAAGAAGGGTTAAAAATAGTTTTGTACTTTACCACAAATGTATCTTTTTTTTTTAATTACAGTGATCATCTTTGCATGTTAAATATTGCTTCAGTTCAATTCATTGGGCTAAATTCTTCCCTGCCCTACACCCAAATGGGTTATAGCAGTGCTTAACTGCATTACTGGATCAGAACCTTATCTTGTGTAAATGAGTACAGCTTCACTGAAAACCAATACACAGTTATAAACACTCAATTTATATCAGCCGAGGACCCGGCAGCCAGTTAAATTTACTAATATTAACATAGTATGACTAAGCTTTATTAAATCTATAAAAAATAAAACAAAAAACAAAAACAAGAATTACCTGACCCAAGTGATATTTGGCTCCATTTTAGTACATGATGGCTGAGAGACATAATATACTGTGATTGGTGGTGAACATTTACCGCCATTGGCCTTTATGCATACACTCTTGGCCTCTTTGCGTCGAGGTGGGAGAGAGAATCTCACGTGTGTGTCATTTAACACCTTGCTGACTTGTATGCTGGAGGAGAAAGAAAAACAGTGCAGATGTTTTTGCAGCATTTTAACTATGACAGAGACACTCAAGCTCTAGACTCTAGAGTTACATGTGGCTGTTTATAGACCCCAAGTGAAGATCTTGTAGAATCCCTGGGCATGATCAGAGCTCCCATGCAATGCAGTCCAAGTAGCACTGAACAAACTGACAGAAGCCCCCATCATCTCTCCATGTTACTGCAGGCAGGCCATAAACTGAAGAAGCGGAGAGAGGAGAAAAGACTCTCCCAGAAAGAAGAAGTTACTCACCTTGTGCAATAATGATGGTTCTTTGAGATGTGTGTCCCTATGGATGCTCCACTGTAGGTGTGTCTGCATCCTTGCGCTGCTGGTTGGAGAACTTTGGTAGCTGTCCGTCCTGCCCGCACATGCGCTGCTCCTCATCTGCTACGAGGCTAGCCAGCATGCGCAGGCCAACCCTCCTCAGTTCCTTATCTACCACAGAGTCAATGACAAAAACTCCAAAGTAGAGGGGAGGAGGGTGGGTCATGGAGCACCCATAGGGACACACATCTCGAAGGACCATCATTCGTGCACTAGGTGAGTAACCTCTTCTTCTTCAAGTAATGTCCCTATGGGTGCTCCACTGTAGGTGACTCCTGACCAGTGCCCACCATTGGAGACAGGGACTTTGGAGTCGAGTCTGATATAGATGATAGCACATTAGCACCAAATTTGGCATCTGCAGCTGAATCCCCCAAGATGGCATAGTATTCTGCAAAGATATATGCAGATGCCCAGGTCGCTGCTCTGCAGATTTCTGATACAGGGATACTCTTGGAAAAGGCAACCGATGAGGTGATCAGCCTTGTAGAAAGCATGCATATTACAGAGTGACGTGTTACGTTGCGCAATTGGTAACAGTATAATACATCCCGAGACGCACTTGCAGAGTCTCTAAGCTGAAATCGCTGTACCTTTTGATCTATCTGCAATGGAGAGGAAGAGTCTGGAAACAGAAGGCCAAACCTCTCCTCACATCAAGCATATGAAGGATGGCTTCCCTATTATCCTGATGAGGTTTGGGATAAAAGGTTGGAAGCTGAATAAGCTGATTTATGTGGAATGTGGACGTTACCTTGAGAGTGAACTTTGGATGTGGTCTAAAGCGTGACTTTGGGGATGTGCCATTGGAGCTGCTATTTCCCCAATCCTGCTTGAATAGGTGATGGCTATGAGGAACGCTGTCTTCATGGAAAGGTGAGTTAATGAGCAAGTGGCCATAGGCTCAAATGGCAGTCTACCTAGTATTTTAGCACTAGGTTGAGATCCCATTGAGGAATGGGAAGTGTAGGTTGTGAGAAGAGGTTCATTATGCCCTTAAGAAACCTCTTTGTAGTTGGATGGGAGAAGACAGAGTAATCTTCTACCTCTTGGTGGAAGGTTGCAATTGCTGCTAAATGGACCTTTAGTGATGGAGAGTCACAATTTCTTGAGAGCCAACAGGTAGTCCAGGATTACTGGTAGGGTGGCTGTATAATGGGCGACGCCTTCAGGTTGGTACCATATCTGGAATCTTTTCTATTTTTGCAGATAGGTAAGACGAGTAGTTCCTTTCCTACTGTGTAACAGCACCTCCTATACCTCCTCAAAGCAAGATGTCTCCATGTGCTGGCACCACAAAGGAGCCATGCTTTGAGCTGGAAAACTCACAGATTGGGATGGAGAGAGCATCTCTCGTTCTGTGACAGGTGATAAGCAGTGATTGGAAGAGTCATCAGTGGATATAATGCCAGCTGTGACAGATAAGGGTACCATGTCTATCTGGGCCATGTGAGAGCAATCAGTATGATGTTTTCTTTTTCTCTTTTTACTTTCAACAGGACTTTCAGTAATAGAGGGAATGGGGAAAAAGGCGTAAAGAAGGCCCCTGTCCCATGGAAGAAGAAGAGCATCTCCCATGGAGTGTAATCCAATCCCTGCTCTGGAACAATAATGTGGACATTTCTTGTTCTGGTAAGTAGTGAACAGGTCTTTGCTACTGTCCCCCACTGTCGGAATATGTCACCGACTATCTCCCATTCGTGGTCATGTGGGAATTCGCAGCTGAGACTGTCCGCCGTCGTATTGTGTATCTACTGGGAAGTAGGTAGGCTGCTGATATTAGGATATTGTGGGAGTTGCCTTTGTGCACAGGGAATGAGACCTGGCGCCTCCCTGCCAGTTTATGAAATACATGCAGGCCATGTTGTATATCATGACCCTTGTGTGCCACGCCTCTGATCAGCAGGAAGAAGTGAGTGCATGTGTTGCTGCGTGTTCTGAGTTTGAGCGGGTTGATGTGAAGGCATGTCTCTGCTGGAGACCATTTGCCCTCTATCGTGCAACCATTGAGATGTGCGCCCCATCCTGTGAGGGATGCATCAGTGGTCAGAAGTAGAGATGGGGAAGACTGAACAAATCGGATTCCCATACAGACATTTACTGGGTCCTTCCACCAGTCTAAGGATTATTTGACCCTGGTGAGCATCGATACAAGTTTGCTTATGTTGTCTCTCTTCGGCCTGTAAACCAAACTGAACCATGCTTGGAGGCATCATACATACTCTGACCCAAGCAATAATCGAAGTGCCTATGGCCATGTGCCCCAGGAGCTGTAGGCAACGTCCGGCTGAATCCTGGGGGCTGGATTATACTGTCTCTATCAACGAGGACAGACTGTGGAATCTGTGATGTGAGAGCAGTGTCTTCACCTGAACAGAGTTGAGGATGGCTCCTATGAATTCTAACATCTGTACATGTGTTAAGGTTGACTTTTGTTTGTTGATCTACAGGCCCGGATTCAGAAACAGATCCAGTGTGCTTTGAGTGATTCATTGGGCTTCTGTGAAGGACCATGCCCTGAGACAGCAGTCATCCAGGTAAGGATAAATCAGGATGCCCTTAAAGTGTCAGTGGGCCGCCACTACCAAAAGGACCTTGGAGAATACCCTGGGGGTCGATGAGAGGCTAAATGGGAGTACTCTGTACTGGTAGTGGTCCTGGCCCAGCATGAATCTGAGGTAATGTCTGAGACTCAGTATGAAAGAAATGTGGAAGTAGGCATCTTGAAAGTCAAGGGCTGAGAACCCATCTCCTTTATCTAATGCTGGAATAATCATTGATAGGGTAATCATCTTGAATTTCTGCGCTTTGATGTATTTGTTGAGCGCTCTGAGGTTCAGTATGGGTCTCCAAGCTCTCTTTTTCTTTGGTATCAGGAAGTAGCAAGAGCAGAAGCCTTTGCCTCTGAGATGTATGGGCACAAGTTCTATGGCTCCTACGCTGAGGAGATGGTTTACCTCTAGATGTAGTAGATTCTCAAGAGAAAGGTCCCTGAAGAGAGACAGGGAAGGGTGTTTGGAAAGCGGGTGGGAGGAGAAATGAATGGCATTTCCATTCTGGACGATCTCCAGTACCTATTTGTCAGAGGTTATCTGTTCCCATGTGCTGTGGAATGGGGAGAGATGGTCTCCGAAGGGATGGGCGAGGTTTTCCAGTTTGAGATGGTGAGGACAGTGTTCTACGGGCACCTCGACCAACCCATCAAAACTGCCACTTCACAGTGGAGGGCTGAGATAAAGTCAGTTGGGGTCCCGATTACTTTCGCCTGGGGAACCTCGGCTTCTTCCTCTGTGGCTCATAAGATCTTTGTGAGGAGTACTGAAATGCATACTGCACTGATCGGGGCTGGAACGGTGGTGGAGGACTGTACTTTCTTTTATAGATGGGAGTATAGCTCCCAAGGGATCGATAATCCTTCAGCGTGTGGAGAGACATGTCAGTCTTCTCTGCAAATAACATTTTTCCTCAAAAGGAAGATCCTCCACTGTGGTTTGGACTTCTCTAGGGAAGCCGGACAAATGAAGCCACAAAGCTCGTCTCATCACAACAGCCGTGGAAATTGATCATGCTGCTATGTCAGCCGCATCTAACACAGACTGGAGGGACACCTTAGCCAACTGTTGGCCCTTGTTAATTATGGTTTTGAATTGGTCCTTATGAGAGTCAGGGAGTGTGTCAATAAAGGAACAGAGTTTTGTGTAGTTCTGCTGGTCATACTGTGCTAGCAAGGCTTGGTAGTTTGCTACATGGAACTGGAGGGTGACTGATGAGTACGCTTTCCTGCCAAACAGATCTAAATGTTTCCGGTCCCAGTCATAAGAAGTGGACTTAAACTGGTGCTCTCAGTGCTTAGTATTAACGGCATCCACAATGATGGAATTGGGAGGCGAGTGGGGAAAAAAGAAATTCTGTGTCCTTTGCCGGCACGTAATACTTTTTGTCCACCCTCTTGCCCATTGGTGGGACAGATGTTGGGGTCTGCCATAAGACTCTGGCAGGGTCTAGTATAGCCTCATTAAACAGGAGGGCCATTTTGGAGGAAGTGGAAGAATGTAAAATGTCCACCAGTTTGTGATGGGACTTTGTCACTTCTTCATGTAATGGTATTTGTAGGGCTTCTGCCACCCTCCTGTGATAAGTTCTGGAATAACTTGAAATCATCCACCATCAATGGTGGTGGGGGTGAGGAGTGGATCACCATCTCATTTGGTGAGGATGATGAGAGATGGGCTTGGGAGTGACTTCTTCTTCCACCTCTGCCTCAATTTCTTCCCCTTGTCCTGGGGGTTCAGAAGCCCTCGAAGCCACAGCTGAAGAAGGGTGTCTCCTTGCTTGTTGGTATGCCATGCTGGAGGCATGGAAGGTTTGCTGCCTCTGAGCCTTTCAAGAGTCCCAATATGGCCATTGTGGTGGGTAGGGGCCTGGCGGTTGTTAGCATGGATGGCCAAACCAGGGAGACAGTGGATCAGGTGGGCAATACACCTGATGCCCATAGTGAAATTGGGCCCAGTATGGCAAGTGAGAAGAGCACTGGGAACCAATGTCTTCCTTCTCACTTTCTAACTCCAGTGATAATGGTGGTGCATGGCAAGGAGACCTCGGTGAACCCGGGGCTCTGAGTGAGCAAGGTACCTGGGCTCCAGTACTAAGTAAGGGTGAATTCAGTGCATTGGACACCAAAAGATCTGTCCACACACTGAAAATCAGGCAGTGCCGATGGTGTAGGTATTGGCAGTGGTTGTCAGTGCCGAGCGGCTTGCACTGATGGAGTCGGGGATGTGGATCTGGCCACAATGTCCATCGGTGCCACGTGCACCGGAGTCAGTACCAGTGCAGATGTCCATACTGACGGAGCCTTCCCTGGGGCGGATCTTCTGTGTCTTTCACACTTCTATAGTACTGGTGTTTCTTTGCCCATGTCCACTGGGTCCTTGGGCAGTCCAGCTTGTTCTGTTGGCTTGGTACCATGTGTGCCCTGGTACCAGTTTTAGCCAGCTTCCGTGCCATGGGTACTGATTATATTGATGGAGCCAGGGATTGTTTTCAGCTCTATCTGGGCTCGCTACAGGGACTCACAAACCTTCTCTTAGTGGTCCTGTGAGTGGCTAATCTCTCTGGGCTCACTTCCCTATGACATAGAAAGCTGCAGTGAGAGTTCCCGCTGGGATTCTGGGGGTTGAAGGGCCGATTCCATGAGCAGGAGTTTAAGCTTTAAATCTCTCTTTCCTAGACCTGGGCTTCAGTTGTTGGCACAAGTCACACTTTTGTGGAATGTGCTTTCCCCCAGGCAGTGAACGCACTGTGAGTGTCCGACAGTTACTGGGATAGATTCCTTGCAACTGAGGCCCTTTTTGAAGCATGGAGAGCCGGCATACACTTGTCCTGGGGGGTCCTCCCCAACAGGGTTGGCAGGCAAACCCTTTTTTCTTCATTCTTCTTTCTTCTTATTTTTTTTTTTTTTAGTCAAGGCCAAATAAAATGCAAACAAGGAAAGAAAGTAAAAAAGGTTTCAAGGGAAGCTAAAATTAGCAAATCTAAAGGGAGTTAACAATCTGTGAAAGCCATCTTTAGCTATGTCTCTAGCCAAGGGTGGTTGAGAAGGAACTGAGGAGGGTCACCCGTGCATGCTGGCTAGCCTCATGGCAGGCAAGGAGCAACACATGTGCAGGCAGGACGGACTGCTACCAAAGTTCCCTGATCAGCAGCGCAGGGACGCAGACACACCTACAGTGAAGCACCCATAGGGATACTACTTGAAGAAGAAGGGGTAGGAGGAAAAGGCAGATAGTCAGCTGAATGAAGTTGCTGTGTGCCACAAAATAATCCCCGTACCCAAACACTGCACTGTGGCTATATGATGAAGTTGCGTAATGCAATGTCAGGTTTCCGTTGCACAATTAGCATGCATCTCTCTGTGCCCCTGAAGTGACTCTTCAAGATTGGGTATCACTAATCTAGGGTAATCTAGTCTATTTCACTAAGGGTTACACTGTGCAATTCTTATTCACATTGGTGAACAGGCACTTACACAAACAGTCCCACTGAGCACTGCACAGTCTATGCACTCCGTTGTCACTGAAGTCTCCAGTACCGGCAGAGTTCTGAAGCATGGTTGGGATTTGTTGGGGTGGGTCAAAACATGGCTGAGGCATTCCTATGCCCCAACTATTTTCTACCTGCTGCAAGGCCCAGAGGGGCAATGGCACCTGAGCGCGAGATAGGGAAGCCTTCAGAACATCCCTTACTAGTACCAAGGGCTGAACTAGGATCACTCTGGCAGCTCCAGGATCCAGAATGAGACGTGCTCCTCCATCTACCCATACCATCCCTTCGGCTGTGCACTAATGCAGGGCTGTATTTCCTCCATTGTTTTCAGTGGGAGTTGAGAGTCACAGCACCTTACAGGATGTGTTCAGCACTTGGCTAATTAAGGGATCATTAATGTAAATAACGGGCCACATTTTGCCCTTGACTGTAAGTCAATGAGAGCTGCATACTTGCCTGCGCATCTAAAGGCAAAATTTGGCTCTGGGGTATGTGTGTAATTTTCAATGTACTAAAAATATACACATAAATATTTGTATTATTTGGACTCACTTGTCTTGTTTGCAGCCACTGGTTCCAGTCAACACCATTGTAATGTTTGATGCTTCGCTAAAGTTTTCTCCTTTGACTACCACGTCCCTTTTACCTAACACTGATATCCATAAAGGTTCTATGGAAATACTGCGGATAGGCTATTGGAAACAAAACAAAATCTGGTTAAAAAACAAGCTATCGAAAAAAATGAACATTGAGCTATGCATTTAAAATATTTTTAAATGAATCAGAATTCATCTTTCTTGTTAATTGTAACATATTTGAATCCGATCCTGAGAGGTGATGAAAACCACAACTCCTTTTCAAGTCTTCTAATTTTAGCAGTGTTAACGTTTGCATTTCTACTGAAATAAAACTACCAACAGGAAGCGCAATCTAACATATTGATAGATATGTATCGCAGAAATCCACTTTAAAATGCAGCTTTATATGTTACTGTTCAACAACTCAGAAAAAGCACAAACTGAAACAATATCTATGATCACTGAAAGAGTTCAGAGAAACAAACTGTAACTCTAGCCAATGCCTTGAAAATGGTATGGCTGGCTAGAATTCTAGAATGAAAAGACAAGAAACAGGATAAAGCTGGATTCACTGGACACTTTTTAAAGCCATACACAGGTTTTTGAGTACTATATAGCCACATTTCAAGGAAAAGTAATTTACATGTGCATCTTCCTGTGTATAAAAATGACAATATGTGTGGTGATGTCCCAATAGCTAGCCAGTCATGTTTTAAAGAATCATAGAATCATAGATTTTAAGGTCAGAAGGGACCATTATGATCATCTAGTCCGACCTCCTGCACAACGCAGGCCACAGAATCTCACCCACTCACTCCTGTAACAAACATCTAACCTATGTCTGAGCTACTGAAGTCCTCAAATCGTGGTTTAAAGATTTTGAGGTGCAGAGAATCCTCCAGCAAGTGACCTGTGCCCCATGCTGCAGAGGAAGGCGAAAACCCCCCAGGGCCTCTGCCAATTTGCCCGGGAGGAAAATTTCTTCCCGACCCCAAATATGGCGATCAGCTAAACCCTGAGCATGTGGGCAAGACTCACCAGCCAGACACTCAGGAAAGAATTCTCTGTAGTAACTCAGATCCCACCCCATCTAACATCCCATTCCAGGCCATTGGGCATATCTACCGCTAATAGTTGAAGATCAATTAATTGCCAGAATTAGGCTATCCCATCATATCATCCCTTCCATAAACTTATCAAGCTTAGTCTTGAAGCCAGATATATCTTTTGCCCCCACTGCTTCCCTTGGAAGGCTGTTCCAGAACTTCGCTCCTCTGATGGTTAGAAACCTTCATCTAATTTCAAGTCTAAACTTCCTGATGGCCAGTTTATATCCATTTGTTCTTGTGTCCATATTGGTACTGAGCTTAAATAATTCTTCTCCCTCCGTGGTATTTATCTCTCTGATATATTTATAGAGAGCAATCATATCTCCCCTCAGCCTTCTTTTGGTTAGGCTAAACAAGCCAAGCTCTTTGAGTCTCCTTTCATAAGACAGGTTTTCCATTCCTCAGATCATCCTAACCAGCCCTTCTCTGTACCTGTTCCAGTTTGAATTCATCTTTCTTAAACATAGGAGACCAGAACTGCACACAGTATTCCAGATGAGGTCTCACCAGTGCCTTGTATAACGGTACTAACACCTCCTTATCTCTACTGGAAATACCTCGCCTGATGCATCCCAAGACCACATTAGTTTTTTTCACAGCCATATCACATTGGCGGTTCTTGGTCATCCTGTGATCAACCAATACTCCGAGGTCCTTCTCCTCCTCTGTTACTTCCAAGTGATGCGTCCCCAGTTTATAACAAAAATTCTTGTTATTAATCCCTAAATGCATGACCTTGTACTTTTCACTATTAAATTTCATCCTATTAAAAAGAAACATGGCCAATTTTAATAGTCACACTTCTTTCTAGACTTTTTATTTTTACTTACTATTGTTACAAAAATAACGTTTTCTCTAATTATTTCAGTTTGTTTATTTGGTGCATTTGACAGCAGAGTGTGTGTAGTTAGTTTAGCTGTTTCCACTGTATTATAATCAGTTAGTTTCCTCTATGTGCATTATTCACACAACAGGGGTGAGAAAAAAATATCTAAAAATATAGGAAAGTATGACTCTAAAACCACAAACTGGCTGGGGCCTTCAAGGGTAAATGATTTTTAACTATTTTTTAAAAGTTAGTTGTATTACAAGTTTAAAATGACCCATTAGGATTTCAAGTTTTGTGATTATCCAGATTTTTAATGAGTTTGTTTGTGGGCACACCCATTGACACACTCCCTTGCCCGATTTAGAGCTTGGTTCAGCATGGCTGCTGAAATATCGAAAGCTTCTACCACGTGTTCTCCAGCTCATTTTATGCACATATGTCTAGAAAACATGGCTAATTTATTTTATGAGAGCACACTGTGTTCACCATGATTTGCTGCTTCCCCTCTCTACTCTCAGAGCAGTGTCATTCACACCAGTGTTTCCTCTAATTTTTTATGTTCATGTGTGGAATGAATTTTGTTACGTGCGACACATCGCCTTCATATTGGTGTACCTAACAAAATTCATGTGGTGGGGGTGGGGCCGAGGGGTTTGAAGTGTGGGAGGGGGCTCAGGGCTGTGGCAGAGGGTTAGGGTGCGAGGGAGGGGGCGTGCTGAGGGCTCTGGCTGGGGGTAAAGGCTCTGGGGTGGGGCTGGGGATGAGGGGTTCGGTGTGCAGGAGGGGGCTCAGCATAGCCACACAGCTTAAAGGGAACTTAGATTCAGACCTCTAAAGTTAAAGCAATTCGAGGTTGCTTAAGCCCCAAATTTGAACTACGTATGCTCTCTCTGTGGTTTTATGGTTACAAAGCTAGCTGCACCTCTGTCTCCTCTCTACGTGCACCCCCCAGGTCTCAGGATTCTCTCATACACTGGGCCCTGGATGGACCATGCTTACCCAGCAGGTCTGACTGGGTTTGGCATCTGTGATTCTTTCCTTTGGGAGCTGTGACAAATGGATTACGGTTAGGGCCCTACCAAATTCACAGCATGAAAAACATGTCACGGACTGTGAAATCTGGTCTCCCCCAGGAAATTTGGTCTTTTGTGTGCTTTCACCCCATACTATATAGATTTCATGGGAGAGACCAGCATTTCTCAAATTGGGGGTCCTGACCCAAAAGGGAGTTTCAGGGCATCACAAGGTTATTTCAGGGGAGGTTGTAGTATTGCTACCCTTACTTCTGCGCTGCCTTCAGAGCTGGGCAGCCGGCCAGCAGCCAGCCCTCTCCAGCTGCCCAGCTCTGAAGGCAGCGCTGCCGCCAGCAGCAGCGCAGAAGTGAGAGGAGCTGTTCTGCAGCCCCCCTACAATAACCTTGTGACCGCCCCATAGTTCCTTTTGGGGTCAGGATCCCTACAATTACAACACCCTGAAATTTCAGATTTAAATAGTCAAAATCATGAAATTTATGATTTTTTTAATCCTATGACTGTGAAATTGACCAAAATGGCCCGTGAATTTGGTAGGGCCCTAATGATGGTGACCCAAAACAGCCTTCTTAAAACAACAGTATTATTTATTTAAGCACAGGCATAAGGCATAACATAAGAGAAAAACAATTTAAAAACAACAAAAGGTCTACATGTGCTACCTTGCCCAGAGCCTATCCATCCTTCTGATGAGGATCCCAGCAGGTTTAACTTCTCCCAGAATCCCACGTGACAGGCTCCGCATTCTCAGTCTCAAAAATCTGACTCCTGAGGGAGCATGTGGCTCTTTAAACCCTCTTGGATCCTGTGATCCCCTCTCCCTACAGGAACCAGCTCCCTCCTGGGGACACCTGCTTGGCAGGCCAAACAGGGGAAAAGTCAGGGTATCTAAATGAATAGCTCTTGCACTGTCTCTCAAGAGTTTGCTGGATTCACCTCCCACTTCCTGGGTGCATTTCCTGACAATACTGCTTTTGAATTAACTCGGTATATGCATACAGTAAACATGTCAATAACACAGACAACACATAATGTTCATAAATCGCTACAGGCAACTCCAAATCCGTCATAGATGTTTATAAATATTAACTGCCCAAAACCTCTGTTATGGGAGAGTTAAGGTTACCCATTGGTGCCTCATGCCCATCCAGAATATCAAGTTCAGCTACACTAAAATCTCTGAAGAACAGGAAATGAAGAGTTAAGATAAATGCCGCCACTCCCCCTCCCTGCAATGCAACCTTAACTGTGCCACCGTGGCACTGGCAATTGTTTAGTAGGGGTGATGCCATAATAAGTAGACACAAAGAACAGCTAAGAGAATGAGCCACTGTTTTTGTGCTGTGGTTAGTTCCAGATTTGAATGGCAGCATTTACCTGCATGCACCCCAGCTGTGTTCACTTTGTCGTGTCTATCTGTGCTGAACAACTGTGGGATTATTTGGGGCAGGCTGGTATAGCCATTACTGTGTAGAAGGAGAGGTGTACATGTGGTGTCAGGTAGGCCTTATTTCAGCACTGAGTTCCACAGGTTATGTCAAGAGCGGTGCACAGGGGTCTTCTTGTCACAGGGACTGTTAGAAGTCCAGTGGCATACATGACTGTGCTCTCCAGGGCTAAGTGAAGGCAATGTCTCAAAGGGAATCCTGAAGGCCAGGGAAAAGGAGTGGGAACATTTAGCAAGTGTGGGCTGGTTTGTGTGGCACAGGCTCAATGTTTGGGTGTAAGTAGCTCCTGTCTGCTGTTATACCAATAAAATAAAAACCAGCAGGATCTTACTAAAGGGGAAAAGGCAAAATACCACATTTATTGTGAATACAGAAAGAATCATAGTAAGCAGTTAGTTATAGCTACAACATTCCATTCAATCTCATATTTATTCACACATTCATTCCTACAAACACACACACACAGGTTCTGCAAGGTTGTTATCATAGTTACCAGCTCATGCCAAGCCACTGGCCAGGTGGCCTGGACATGAGGAGGGAGCAGGGCCTTGTCAGATGCTCATCTGATGCTCCTGGAAGTTGGTTTGCAGAATCAGATCCCAAAGTTCTCACTTTCTAGAGTCCATTTTTATAGGAATTTCTTCCTATGCCAGTCTATGGGAATTGCTTCATCATGCTGTTGCTGAATCAATCAGCAGATGGCACATTCCTGACGGCTCCGTGCTGCCAGACATTATCTTGTTCTTTGGTTCTCCCATTCTTGAGGCTGTTGGGTGGATTCCCGTCTGCCCTGCGGGTATCCTCTGGCTATTTCCACTTGACGCCTTCTTCAGCCGATGGACACTGGATTCTTAGGCTGGCACCTCCCTCATCATTCACTTATTATCCACACCAAGCATACATCCACATACATCCTTTATCTCTATTTTAAACACGATTGTTAACAAAGCAAGATGAATACAACAAAAGGGCGAGGAGTCTCTGGGTGCTGTTTCTGTTGTTACAGAGTATTGCTTTGAGTCTCTCTCTGTGTGAGTAGTTGTTGTTACAAAGAATTGCTTTGAGAACAGACTCTGTCTTAGAATGTACTAACACAATTAGCAGCTTGCAAGTTTCACACATAGAGGGAGAGAAACAAGACCAAGAGACCTCTTAACCGGTATTACCCTGGAATTCAAACCATGGGGAATCAAACTCATTTGTGACTTTAATACAGAACTTCTTTAAGATGATCCAACATAATCCCCCTTTTGACACTAAGATTTATAATCGTCAGTGTCACTTTCTATGTAGCCTATTCAAGAGAAGGTACTGTGAGGCAATTTGAGTTTGTGATTTCAATTCATCCCACATACATGATCCTAGTGATGTATCTTTACTACAAGGTTCTGGGGCAACAGGCAAGGTGAGGCACACCCACTTTTGAGGAGTCCATTCGGTACAACCTCTAGTGTCCAATAGCTTCCCTCCCTCCCCAGCCCACTGGCTCGAGGTCCAGGGTAGCCAGAAGGATCCCGTGTATAATATGGGGAGTGGGCTAACCTTCAATACCTTTGCCTCCAGGGACTGTTGGTGTGCAATTCTGACAACAATTTCTCCCATTAACAAGTCTGGTTTTACAATACTAGAAACGTATTGCATCCATTCATATTGATAAGTGTCAAACAATGATCTCTTTCTTTGTTTTAACAAATGCATCAAACCCTTAATATTTCCCAATATGACCCAGAACATTTTGTGTTCCAAAGTAGCTAGGGCAAGTATCTGCATTTCAGTGCATCCCATAGCTATGGCTGTGTAGTTTCCTATTTCTAAATTTTTTCTTATGCATAATCCATGTGGTAGTATTAAGCCATTGCCAAAGATTCCATCGGGCTTTTAGGTTACCCAGACCAATTTGGACCAAGTCTACATTGGCATGTACTTGTTTTTGTATCAGGCTGTCCTGTAGCTGGGACAGAGAGCTTAATTTATTTTTAATTACCTGCAGGTCTGCAGTATTTTTTTTTTTTAAACACACAACAGTGCTAGCAACAAGACAAGACAAAACACAGAACACAAAACACAATTTCTATTGTGACAGTATATTCATGGTATTGGGTTGCTCTTCAGCTGGCATTAGCTTTTCCTGATTTTCTGAAAGACAAAAGAACATGTTTCAACCCCTTTTTGGGGTGGCAGATTATTGCTTAAAATATTTCTTTTACAAATACCCTTGCTGATTGCAGGCAAAACAGAGGAATTACCCCCATATTTTCCTGTTTTTTTGTTCTATAGGCAGGCCAGGTTTCAATGGCTTCTATCTTTTAAGGGTTATGGGGAAATTATCCCACTGTTTAGTCATTAAATCCCTGAGGTGGGGTACCTCAGTCTCCCTTCTTATACAGCAGACCAAGTTTATAACGTTTTTCCTGCTGTGTTAAGCTTTATTTACAGGTAATAGCTGAGAAGCATCATTACCATATGACCTTAACGGATTTTTCCAAAAATCATACACACTATACACTGTTACAGGGGTACTTATTATCACTAAATTTATTCAAATTATGTTGTTATACCATGCCTTTTATTTAGACAATTTGTTTGCTGACCAGATATGTCCTTTATCTGCCACTCCTTTGTGCTGCTAGTTCTTTCCTTCCTTTATCATTTAGGTCATTTGCATTTTCAAGGACGCTTCCTGCTTTTGGATTTAAAGCCATCAGCAGCTCAGAGACTCTATCTTAAAAGGGACACAATCAACTTTCACCCAGAGTTTTGATCACTTTTTTAACTCCTGCTTCCAAAACACACAGCAATCTGAAAAAGAAAACCCAACCTATTGTGGCTCCCTTTGGAGCCTTAATAGCATTTTAATTAAGTAGCATGGTATGTTTGCATTTCTTTTGCCCCTTCTACAATATACCCTGCACATGTTCTGGAGCAAATGCACATTCCGAAGTGAGCTGTAGCTCACGAAAGCTTATGCTCAAATAGATTGGTTAGTCGCTAAGGTGCCACAAGTACTCCTTTTCTTTTTGCGAATACAGACTAACACGGCTGCTTCTCTGAAACCGATTCCTTCCATAGTTTAACTTCTATAACATTATCCATATCAATTTTTACATAAGGTGTAACTATTTCTTTTCTTTTTTTTTTTTTTTGCTTACAGAGTTTTCATGTACCTTTATCAAAGCGACAGTCTGATTACTCAGAGCCATTTTAAGACTCAGTGTTTCTATCATTGCTTCTTTTTGTTTTGTGCACCTCACCCCTGCTGTTGCTTCAGAGGAGCACTGTCTTTTTTAATGTCTTCTTATTTATTTATTTACTACAGCTCTCATCTGCTATTTTGTTACAAAACAAACAAACAAACAAACAAACTCCAGAATTTTTTTTCTATTCTTCTGATTTTGACTGCCCTGCTGCAGCCACAACTTAAAAACATTTTAAATTTTGTAAAGCATTGAGTTACCTCTTAAGAGTTAAATGCCAAATCCCAAAGCCAAACAACACTAATCACCTGTGTCTGGCAAAAAGGTCTGTCAGTTTTGCAACTTTGAATTAAAGAGTCAAATGGATTTTTAGTGGCATTATTTAAAACAAAAACAAAACCAGCTGGTCCTTAGAACTTTACATATTTACACACACACAGATAGAACATACACATTTTCTATTCCTTAACTTCCCTTCCACACGGCTCTGTTTTTTACATCTTACATTCCCTCTATACATTTGAGGCAGTTAAGTTCCAATAATGTCTCTTATGTTCTTTTAGCAAATTTGACTAAATTGTCCATAGTCAAATGATTTTAATCAGGTATTTTATTTTTGCCTGGCTAATTTACAGACATTCCTTTGGAAAAGGGCCCATTTTTCCTTCAGAATGGCTGCAAAGAAACCAAGAATGCTCTTTCTCTAACCCTTTTCCTTTTTAACATTTTCACAAAGTTTAGCTGCTTAATTCCCTCCAGCCTCTGCAGAGTTAACTTTTTCACTCTCTTTTCTCTTTGTAATTATGCCTGGGGGTGCCCTACATAGGACCTTTTCCCCCTTCACCTGCTGTAATGGCTGCTACCTGTTTAGAGGCAAAACCCAATTTTTGTCTCAGACTCTTAATTAGTGATTCACAATGACTATGATTTGCAGGTGCTCTGCCCTGCTTCAAGGTTAATTTCTTTACCATACCTTGGAGCACATGATTCTCTCTTTCAATTTTCTCAGAGGCTTTAGCTTGGTCTGCCAGGAATCTCTCTCTCTTTTTGCATTCCTGGAGTGCCTTTCACTATTTTCTGCTGACTTTGGGTATTTGTAGCCAGCACCTTCCAATTGTCTGCTCCCTTTTCCGTTTGTGCCTTTTCCTCTTTACATGAAGACAAGCGGAGGTAAGAATCCTTACATGCCTCCCACAACAACCAAATTGCTGCTGCATCTCTTTTGGCAGCACTAGAAGGTTTGTATATGAGGATATACTGAGCCAATCTATCCTCTAGGTCCGAAATAGTGCAGACATCAGCTAGGGCTTGTTTAGTCCAAGGACTGTGTCCAAATTTTTGAAGGATTTGTTTAAAAGGTGTAATTTCTTTAACAAAAGGTGAGGTTGGAGTTCCTTCTGACTCCATTCCTCCCTCTGGTACTGGCTTACCCTGTTTTCTTTTAAACATCTTAACATGGATATTTCAATCTCTTTAAAAAAAAAAAGGAGTCTCTAAGGTGCCACAAGTACTCCTTTTCTTTTTGCGAATACAGACTAACACGGCTGCTACTCTGAAACCTGTCATTATTCAATCTCTTTGTCACTCCTGGTATTACTTAGCAAGTGACACAGCCTAGATTTTGAAATCATAGCTTATCAAATTTCCTCGTCACACCTGGCACAGGTCAGCGAGTGACACAGCCTAGATTTTCTGAACCTGCTACTCCTTATTCCAGCGAGTAGCTTAGCCTGGCCCTTAGGCCTTCTTGCTGCCCCTGATACCTCAGTGAACAATAGGACTTAGGTTTAGTAATCGTAGCTTAATCTATACGCTTTCCCCTGCTACCTTCCCAGAGGCCAGCAGGTCTGGTTAACCTGTTCTTCCCTGCTACCTTCTCGGAGAGACTCAAAGCAATACTCTGTAACAACAGAAACAGCACCCAGAGACTCCCCGCCCTTTTGTTGTATTCATCTTGCTTTGTTAACAATTGTGATTAAAATAGAGATAGAGGATGTATGTGGATGGATCCAACACTGCTACACCTGACATAAACCCAAGTTTTGCCTTAGCAAGGAGAAGGTATTAGACTTTGCCCGACAATGCCCATGTGCTCTGTTCTCAGCGAGTTCTGCAGTGTCAGTAGGGGTAGAGCGCTAGTACTGTATGCGTGTCATTGGTGTGTTGGAAGGTCACTCTAAAAGAGCAGGTGAGGTTGTGTTGAGGGGTGATATAAACTTTAATTCTGCATTTCCTGGTTTTCTGAAGTTTAAGTTCACATTACATTAATTCTTAATTTTATGGTTCCAGAGATTTTCATGTAGCTGAACTCGATGTTCTGGAAGAACGTGAGGCACCATGCGGCAATCTTAACGCAACATTTGTTTAGTTGTTTTTTTTTTTTTTTGGGGGGTGGGGGGGGTGTTCGTTCTGTTTTAATAACAATTATCAGCTTCTCCATTTACCACAGCCCAGTTCTTCCTCTCCACTGCCTCTGGCTCCTTGGCCACAAAATGCACTGGTTGTATACTACCGCCTTCACTGCCTCTACAAAGTCTCCTTGTCTCCCTTATCTCTGCCAGTCCAGCACAGCCAGGTCCTCCCTATGGAAGGCTGAGCACAAGTGAGTGTGTGTGTGAGGTGGGGGGTGGAGGGCAGCAAGAGTTGAAGAGCTGGGCAGAGGATGCAGGTACTAACACTGAGTCACCGGGGACATGTTTTGAAGGGGGGACAAGAATAGGAAGTGTAGATGTTGGGAAGTTTGGGGGGCAGGGCTGAAGACCACCCTACATCCCCCAAGACATGGCTCTGACCCCCTCCCCTTCTCTCCTACACTGCTCTGGCCTCCCCTTCTTCCCTAGAAGCAGCAGCACTGGTGGGGAAGGGTGAGCCTGGAGCCTCTTTCCCACTGCTAGAGGCATCGTGGAGGGAATGAGTCCCTTGATCAAGGAGCACCAGAGGGAAGAGGCGCCTATAAGCCCCTCCCCTGGCCTAGTAGAGCAGCCATGGAAGGAACTTTTGAGGGACGGGGATTGTTGTAGGGCAGTGGGGTGGGAGTGGGGGAGATCACCAATGTCTCCACTTCCCTTCCCCTCCAAGTATGTCACTGGAGTGGAAGGTACCCAACTTCCCTCCATTATGGCTCTGCTCTGTCAGTGCTTCTGAGCTCCCAGGAGCTTTTCAGGATGACTTCTTGTTCATCAAGTATATATAGAAAAATGACACTTCTCGAAACCCAGTTTTTCATCAAAGCTCTAGTCATTGGACTGGCTCTTTAACCACAGTATCCGGATAACTCCTTATCTTAATAAAGGTTGTCATCTATGGGTGCATGGCCACTGTGTGGCTGAGCCAGAGCACAGCCCTAAGGGGAGATGGTTAGCAAATGTACAGAACCCCCACCCTGCAGGGCTCTAATCCCCTGTATTCACTAGCTCTGCATAAAAAAAATTATAAAAATCTGAAAATGTTATGAGCAGCTCATGTTAGGGAACTGTGTATCAGAAACCTCTGGACTCAATGACCCAGCAACTTGCTTTCCTCTGATCACACTCAGTCCCATTATTCAGAAAACAGCTGAAGAGCATGAGTCGTGGTCACATTACCCCAGCTGCTTACTAGAGCCTTTCATCTTCCCTCTATTCAATAAATGCTAATTTCCTTGACAATACTTCTAAAGTAAAATCCAAGTCTGCATGGGGATTTTAGAGCACTTCAAAATATCAGCTCTTAAAGCATAAACTTTGGTCTCAGGGCAAAAGGCTTGAGCTGACCAGGAGTTCTAAACTTAACCCTCAACAGCTTTTGAAATATTGCTTCTATGAAGGGACAGTGAGTACTGTGCCCTAGTGGAGATAAATCTTGAGTGGCTCAGATCAGTGTGCAAAGGATTAGAGTCATAGCTTGAGTGTCAGGTGTGTGCAAGAAACATTATAAAAACCAGGTGATTTTGAAAACATATAATTTTTAGGAGGTCTGTAAATCAGGAATGCTTTGCTCAAATGACCCCAAGTTTGAACCAGTAATTCTATCCCACAGTCCAATGAAGCACAGTTTTCAAGACAATCCAAGTCAGCATGTGGATTTTTAAAGCACTTAGAATAGTCATCTTTTAAACAGTGACTTTAAACTTAAAATATAATGCAGGGCCTGATTCTCCATTACTCTATTCCTGCAATTTGTGCATGGCCAGAGGATAGTGGGGAACCCGGATGCTTTAAGCTATGGCGCTTCCCATATTCAGGGTCTTTGGCACAGGCCTCTCTGACCTCTCAAGTAAGTTAGAGCAGCTTCAGGGATGCTTTAATTTACACCCTGAATACCTGGGAAGCAGAGAATAATTACAGAGCAGTAGATGCTGGCTATACCCACATCATGCCAACAACCAATGTCCTACACCTGGAAGTGGGAGCAGAGCTAGTGTAAAGTCCTTATGCCAGCTCTAAACTGGCTGGGGAGGTCCTCTTCACAGGGAACAGTCTCAGTGAGCCATTTATACCCCACTGAGATCCCTTTACGTTGCCAAAGCAGCATAGAAGGACATTCACAAAACTGAGTAACAAGCCCCATTAGAAAGTAGGATTTCTCTAAGTTTCATTTTACTGCTGACATATAAGAAAGGAGGGTGCAAGTTCAGCAGGGAAAAGGAGCTCACATTAAAGGCATGTAGGATACTTAATTTAAATTATTTCTTATTAAAAACTAGAAATCAAACAGAAAGATGCTTAAAGTTTCATTGAAAAATAATGCTTTTCCTGGGCTAAATGGCATTAGCTTCCTCACTGAACACAGAATCAAATTAAAAGATTTAGACAGAGCTCTGAACAGTGCTGACCCAAGCTACTTGGGCGACTGCTTCTCTACATGACCCCTGGTTGCCCACAACACCTGAGTTTCTCTGGAACAATGAAACTATGATCTCGTGAATGTGGGAGAGACAGATGTGTCAGCAGTCAGCCTCATGTCTAGATCAGTCACTTCTGCATCAGAACACCACAGCTAACTTCCCCACTTTGCACATGCAAAACTCATTTCTTCAACTCAGCTGAATGAGAGACTCCCAGCAACAACAGGGAGGAAAACAGGAAAGAAAGAGAGTGATATTTTTAAACTCTTTGTAAGGCGCTCAGCTACCACACTGATGAGTGCAGTATGAACACCTAGAGAGATACACAAAGAGAGGGAGCTTGCTGTCTGAGCTGCAGGACTTGGAGATATTTAGCCACATCTTTCGCTGATGTACGTCAGCACATGGCCACTGACTTCAATGGAGCTACACCAGTTTACACCAATTGGTGATCTTGCCCACTCTGATTTGAATGGCATAATGCCTCAACTGGTGCTGAGGGAAGTGTCTTGGGTAAAAGGCTTTTGCTGCATCTTGGAAGGTGTAGACAGCACTGACCCATTATAGGTCAGCTGGTTCATGGGCTGTAAAGAAGCACAGTCCCCTACCTCAGCCCACTAGATGCAGACCTCAGAGCAGTACTGGCCATCCTGCCTCTACCCTTGCAGCCCAGCCAAATTATGGCTGTGCCCTGTGTGGATCGGCAATGGGTAGAGGGTTTCTTGTGGCCTTTCCCCCTTTCTAATGCTCCTATGCCGGTCCAACCACTCTTTGACCCTAAAGTTCTAAAGCCAAAGTAAAAATTCTAAACTTCAGGATAAAAGAAAAAGCAGGATTTCAGCTGCAGTTTTAAAACCCATTTAATGTTTCAATCGAGTCTAAACAATATCTGCCTTTCCATTGCTTTTTAATGCTTCAACAGCTTTGTCCATCACTGTGTCTCCAAGATAAGGCATGTGGGAGAAAGCCATCTTTCAACAATTCCAACCATTTACCAATTCCACATTAATGCACTTGGAAACGAGGCATAGAGGAGTTTGCTCTGTTCTCTCTGCAGTGCTAACACTCTATGCACACATCAACTCCAAAATATTAATGTTCAGAAGCGCACATACTACAGTCCCATTTTTCTGTTTGAAAAACAAAAGTGATCTTATTATTCCATACAAAAACTTCACCATCAAGCCTAGCAGCTGGATTGAGAGGTAACTCATCTTGATGTATAAGGAATTAGGTGGACATATCCGGAGAAGTAGAGATAAGAATACTATATTCCCCCTTAGCATCTATTTATAGCAGCCATGCTATCTTGCAGAAAATGAGAAACCAAATAGGTAGCAACTTTCTGTGTACCCATTATCCATCAATCAACCCCTCTTCAATACCTACTTCTCTTCTGACACCTACAGTAAATCAGCAAACCACTGATGGCTAAGCTGAGTAGCACCAACTGCTTCTGTTTATTTAATTTTATCAAACATTTAAGATTGTTTGGAACCATCAAGAAAGCGAGAATGGTCTTGTGGTTAAGTCACTTAGGACACTGGAGATCTGAGTTCAGTTTCTGGTTCTGCCACAGAATCCTCCTGTGACTTTGCACAAGTCATTTAATCTCTTTGCCTCATTCTCCATTTGTAAAGTAGGGCTGGTAATACTTCCTACCCATCCTTTGTCTATGTACTTTGTACGGTGTTTGAGGGAAGTACTATATCTTTCTATGTATATGTACAACACCTAGCAGAGTGGAGCCCAAATCCTGGTTTGTGCCACTAAGCACTATTTAATATAAATAAAAATAATGAAAAACAAGCCTGTGCAATAATTATATAACCAATTAATTCTCTTATAATTACCCTTGCCTTCCTTCCAACCTTCCCTCCTTTAATCTGAGCTTTTCCCCTGATCAATTTGTGCATCATTTACATCTATCTAAAAATGTTAGCTAACCTCTGACATCTGTGTAGTAGCATTCCTTTGGGAAGCAGTAGTGGCTGGCACATTCCCTTGTTTGACAATCAGATGACAATCATCCTGAAAAATTCAAAACATTCTGTCACATCAAAATGAACAGTAAACATACATTTGCTCAAATAATAAAAAAGGTACCACAGAAAATGTTAAGTTCTATATATCCCAAAGAATTTTACCTGAACTTGCCCAGAACCATCAGGCTTGCAGGCAACAAAGGGAGAGATATGCTTTATTTCACACAAGGCACAAACATCAGTGCTGATACATCTTGAGCAACTGGCAATACATAAAACAGACAGCTTGCATCAAATATAGGGATTAAGCAAATACGTTAAGAAACACATTTGTGAACATGAAATTTCAAGTTATGCAAAAAGTACAAACCTAGCAGAACAACACTGTAAATCTTTACACTACATTAAAATGAGCAAAACACTTATCCGTATTATAATCTCCAGTAGGTCCCGTGTTCTACTCACCAAGGAGAAAGAAGAGAGGCTCCCTACAACTCTTCCCTATCTCAGTGTTTATTACAGTCAGAAAAGGAAAAGTGTTGATTGGGGGTATAGGAACACAGGACACAGAACTGGAAAGGACCTCCTTGGATCATTAAATCCAGTCCCCTGCTATCGCAGGCAACCCTGTCATAAATATAATCTTGTTCATAATCTACCCACATCCTGTGTGAGTAACTCCCACTGCTCTCAGTAAGAGTTTTCAGTGCAAAATAAGCCCAGAATATGGTGCTAAAGAATGGATGTGTAAATATAAATGCCCCTCAGGTTTCAATATTACTATTATTTAATTAGGTGTTACTTTCTGCTGTTAACATCACAACATATGACATCCCTGCTTTAATAGCAGCAAACACCTAAAGACAGAGGTGGGAAAAATACAGCCTGTGGGCCACATCTGACCTGCGGGACCGTCCTGCCCAGCCCTTGAGCTCCCGGCCGGGGACGCTAACCCCTCCCCTGCTGTCCCCCCTCCCCCGCAGCCTCAGCTCGCCACACCGCCAACGTTGTGGCCTGCCACTCCTGTGGGGCAGCGCAGCTGTGTAGCTGGCTCCGGCCGGGCCATGTGGCTGCGAGCTTCTGCTCCTCTGAGAGGCATGGTAAGGGGACGGGGAGCAGGGGGGTTGGATAAGGAGCAGGAGGTCCTGGGGGGCGGTCAGGGGACAGGGAGCAGTTGGATGGGGCGGAGGTTTGGGGTGGGTCATGGGACGGAGAACAGGAGGGGTTGGATGGGGGAGGGTCCTGGGGGATGGTTAGGGGCGGGAGTGTGGATAGGGGTCAGGGCAGTCAGAGAGCACGGGGGATGGGATAGGGGGTGGGGTCCCAGGAGGGGGCGGTCAGGGGACAAGGAGCAGAGTGGTGGTGGATGGATTGGGGGTTCTGAGGTGGACAGTCAGGGGGTGGGAAGTGAAAGGGGGCAGATAGGGGGCAGAGGCCAGGCTGTTTGGGGAGGCACAGCCTTCCCGACCCTTCCATCCATAGTTTCACAACCCCAATGTGGCCCTCGGGCCAAAAAGTTTTCCCACCCCTGCCTTCAGATGAACTTCACACACTTTTCTGGGTCTTCTGTATCCATTCATCCAGGTTAGACCACAGGAGGGTACAGCATGGTCCTCAGCCCTTACACAGGTAAAATGTCTGCTGATTTCCAGGTTACAGCCTTTATTATTTCAGTGAGAGCTAGCATTGTTATAACAACTCTCCTGTAGCTGCCAGGGGCTTATAAGAAATCTCTTTTTATCATTTGTTTTTAAAACAGACACCACATGAAAGCAGCTTTATAAAGCCACAAAAAAGAAGAGAGGATATAGGCCAGGAAAAAGGATTTCTCGGCCTCTGCTGAAGTGCATCCCCCTTTTTAAATACTTTTAAAAAACAACATGTACACACCTCAGATACACAGCCCTTAGTCATCATATTTAGAAAACAAACTTACGTTTTCAACTGAAATGTTTCTGACAAATTCCAAGAATCAGAGATGAGTGTCACTTCAACAGCTGAAATATCTGAAAAAAAGGTTATCTGTATTAGATGTACATTGGTTACCCTGCTATAAGAAATAACTAAATATTCATTGACTTAATCTTAGCAGCCAACGTACATCAAGTTGCATCCTGGTTGGTATGTTTGTCCTTTCTCTCTCTCTCTCCCCTCACATACACACTTTTGCTTTATATAAAAACAACCACAACAACAACATTTTGTCTTTCTACAGCACCTTTCATCCAAAATTCTCAAAACACTTTACACACTTTCATGATTTAAGCTTGGCATCACCCCTGTGAGGCAGGAAAGTAATATTATCTTCATGCTAACAGATGAGGAAACTCCCCCACAGAGAAAGTAAGTGACTTCCCCAAGATTACACAGCATGTCTGTGGCAAAACCAGAATTTCCCAACTTCCAGGCTTGTGCTTTAACCATTAGACAGGTCCTTCTCTTCACAAACAATACTTCCTTCTCTTTCTGTCTCAAACCCTTCTACAGATTGTGCTATCTACATAGTAGCAATTTTTATCCTGTTTAAATATTTTATGACTACATGAGTTGATTTGCTATTATTTCAGCCAGTAATTACTATACCAATAATTCATTGGCAGCTATGGAATGAAAGAATATCTTCCTCTCATAAGCTGAATATCACACTCAAAAGCATAGCCAGACATTTGCCACTTAAGCTATAATGTGTGCTTTGCAACGGTCCCTTATATTTTTGTGAGTGTGTGTGCGTGCCTGCATGCACATGCATGCAGAATCAATAACTGCCCGAGCTCAAGTTACACCTACCCACCTATGTGTGTTAGCTGGTCAGGGTCAACCCTGGGATGAACACTGACTTTGGGACTACTCATAGGCTTAAGTACTTTGCCACAATGGAGCCAGAACGCCAGATTTTTAAAGGTATTTTAGTTGTTTAAAGATGCAGATAGGCACCTAGCAGGATTTGAAAATTCACACTAAGGCATATTGGCATCTTTAGGCACTTAAAAATCTTTAAAAATCTGGTCCATAGCACATAAAGTTAACAACACGCCTAAGTCACTGCATGATCAGAGACTTAATTGGTTATAATTCACCATTTATTGATAAGTGCTTGAATGGGGGGAGGGGAGAGAGAATGAGCAAAGGAAAGATATTCTGCTGCTTCTTGTGGAGTTTATGCCGTCTTTAAATACTAAAAACAAATTACTTTTATCCGTGGCTGATCAACTTGTTAGTGGAAAAACAGCTGTTGATTTCAGTATGAGCTGGACTGAGCCCAAGAAGAATGCATCAGATTGCACTGAGCAGTAGCTGTTTTCAAAGCATTTTCCCTGGTGAGATGATCACAGGAGTCTCGCAAAGGCCCTTTCTCACAGGATGAAGGCAACTTAATATCAGATAGCATGTACTTTTCAACATACACCCACGGTTCTATTAGTAACTGATTTGCAGCAGTAGTCATAACTGTAGTAAAATGACTGTAGCACCTGGAAGCTCTAGTTGAGCTCAGGACCCCATTTCTGCTAGGCATTATACAAACACAAAGTAAGCAACAGAAGCTCCCCGCATAAAAAAAGAGGGGGGAAGTGACAAATTCTACAACTGTGCTTACGTGGCTCATGGGAATGAGTCAATAATAGGCATATAGAAGTTCCTAATGTATTTATGACACTACTTGCATTTTTAAAAGTCCATTAATATGTATTTACAAAAGGCAGCTTAATGCCCTGGAGTCATCCTCTATTTTCCCAGCTGTCACACACTTATGACAAAAGCTTTTTCCTTTTGTTTTTAACAATCAATATTATAAAAAGATGTCGACACACACAGAAATACATTTAAGTAACCGTTAGGGCTGTGAAGCCTGTGACTCCAGTCGGAGTTTTGCCTGAGCAATGACTGTAGGATGAGATTTTAAGACCCTGACACTGCAAGGAACTCCCAGTGGGAACAAGACTCCATCTGTGCAGAGCAAAATCAAGAATGTTCATAAATTAAAGCTGATGTTTCATTTATCCCTTTACATGGGAGTATTAAAAGAGGAGCAGATCTATGCATACTTTTATGTATCTTTTGGGCTACAATACCTAGGAAAAGAGAAAAGGTTAATGCTAAAGAGTTTTAGCTTCTACTTTAAATTTCCTTAACCCACTGTTTTTTGTCCAACTCTCAGTACTATTTAAAGACGTTTTATTTTTGTGTTCACTAATATAATTGCATCCTTGCCTTTCATTTGTTTTAGAGCTTTCTTTTCTGCTTTGGCACCAGCAGTTTCCGTATGCGTCCACACAGATCCATGAAGCAATGCATAAGGAAAAAAAATTATGTTACTAATTGAACAGAAACTGGTGTCATGGATTACCTTCTGAGCTATTTTGGGACTGAATCCTGAATTCCAGAAAGTGAATTCCAAATTTATAATAATTCACAATCTGATTCTAACACTTACACTCATCCAGTCAGGAAACGTACCACATGACCTAACTGTCCAATCAGAACGATTCAGATTTCTAATACTCACAACTAACTGCTCATGAACCAAGTCATGGACTAAGAATTACTGCAGAATGATGCAGTGAATAACTCTGAATAATGAACGAAATAAAGAATAGATTTGTTCACAGTCTGTTTACTGTCTTTTTGCAGGCAATTCACAAATATAAAGAGGCAAAATTTATCAAATAAATTATTCTTTACGATTATCACTCAGCCAATCACCATTGAATCCTAAGTTTTTCTGTTATCTACAGTTGATAAACAATGTATTGTAAAAACACTGTTCACTAATGTTAAACTATAATTCAGATATACATACCCAATTTTTTCTCTCATTTCACACTGGCACAACAGTATTAAAAGCCAAATTCTGGTCTCCCACTTGAGAACAGAATTTGATTCTCAACCACTAATTCACATTCGTTTTCAACATCTCTTGCCAGTAGTCTCCAAACAAAGCTATTTTCCAAGAAAAAGTTAAGCGACTGTATGAGAAGGTATTAAACACCATATCTGACAATATAAACAAAATCAACCCTGCCCCTCAGTTTAATTCAGATTGAGGTCAATAGGCATTTCACCATGTCATTGAGGATAGAATTGAGCCCAAAGTAGGTATAACATTATAATCATGAATGTATGTGTGACAGAGGCTATCTTAGACAACACAGCAGGGGCTGGACCAAGCACTTCCAGAGCTAAAAGGCTGAACTAGTATAGGTTGAGCTAAAGAGACAAAGCTTCCCAGATGGCGGTTGAAAGAACTCAAATTCTCTGCAGATTGGCTCAGAAGGGGACCTCTAACATGTTCAGTAGAGGGTTCATATAAACAAAACTTGAATGAACAAGCACACTCTAATATGTTCAAATCACTTGCCAAAATAAGAATCAAGTGTTTTTCAAATGAAAAACCTCAATACAAAGCATGATCTACATCAGTGGTCACCAACCAGTCGATCGCGATCGACTGGTTGACCCTGGAGCCTCTGCCAGTTGATAGCGATCTCCGGCCGCTAAAAGCCGGTGGCGCAGCAGGGCTCACGTAGGCAGCCTGCCTTCCCTGCCCCACGCCACTCCTGGAAGCGGCTGGCTGCTGGCACATCTCTGTGGCCCCGTGGTGTGTGTGGGTGTGTGTGTGAGTGAGTGAGGCGGCTCCGTGTGCTGCCCCCGCCCCCAGCACTGTCCCTGCCCTGCGGGGGCAGCGCTTACAGGCGCAGGCAGTGCATAGAGACCCGCTCCCATCCCCCCAGGAGCCGCAGAGATATGACAGCAGCCAGCTGCTTCTGGGAGCAGTGTGGGGCCAAGGCAGACAGGCAGCCGACCGGGAGCTGTCTGTGGTAAGCACCTCCCGGATGGAGCCTGCACCTCGCACCCCCTCCTGCACCCTAGACCCCTGCCTGAGCCCAGAGTCCTCTCCTGCACCCAAACTCCCTCCCAGAGCCCGCACCCCTCACCCCCTCCTGCACCCCAATCCCCTCCCCCAGCCTGGAGCCCCCTCCTGTACCCAAACTCCCTCCCAGAGCCTACACCCCGGCCTGCACCCCAATCCCCTCCCCCAGCCCAGAGCCCCCTCCTGTACCCAAACTCCCTCCCAGAGCCTGCACCCCGGCCTGCACCCCAACCCCCTGCCCCAGCCCAGAGCCCCCTCCTGTACCCAAACTCCCTCCCAGAGCCTGCACCCCGGCCTGCACCCCAACCCCCTGCCCCAGCCCAGAGCCCCCTCCTGCACCCCAATCCCCTGCCCCAGCCCGGAGCCCCCTCTTGTACCCAAACTCCCTCCCAGAGCGCACACCCCTCACCCCGTCCTGCACCCCAACACTCCGCCCCAGCCTGGACACCCCACAGTTAAGAATGTTACACTGATTTGTGACAATCCCTGAAGGATTTTGGATCTATAAACCACAAATGACACTAACAAAAAGTAAAACTCATGAAATGTCCAGTGGATTCTATGAGATTAGGTACAATGTGACTATATGACCCCTGCACCCAAACTCCCTCCCAGAGCTTGCACCCCTCACTCCTGCACCCCAACCCCCTGCCCCAGGTTCAGCCTGGAGCCCACTCCCACACTCTGAACCCCTTGGCCCCAGCCCAGAGCCTGCACCCCCTCCCGCACCCCAACCCCCTGCCCCAGCCTGGTGAAAGTGAGTGAGGGTAGGGGAGAGCAAGAGACGGAGGATGGGGGGGATTGGAGTGAGCAGGGCGGGGCCTCAGAGAAGTAGCAGAGCAGATCCTGGGTTGATCTTAAATTCAAAAAGTGATCTTGTGCGTAAAAAGGTTGGAGACCACTGATCTACATCTTATGCTCACTGGGCATGTATTCACTGTTGGTTTTAATCAGTTATGAAGGATAATGAATAAGTATTTAATATGTGGATGCTAAATAAACATACCCCTATTGATTAGTGTTGCATTATTTAGATTGCAGGAGCAGTTCATGATTTGTGGCTCTTCCATTTTACAAAGTACTTGGTTGGTTTTTGTATCTTTCACAATACAAACAAAATGTCTTTTGGAGAGCGCTGAAACATCTCCAACTGCAGTCACAACAATCTAAAAAAAAAAAAAGTAAAAATACAATTGATTACTTGCAATATTTATTAAATTGCCTTCCTGTCTTCACACAAGTTCAAACTATATGAAGTGCAGAGAAAAACTACCATGTCAGAAGCAGACAGATTCACCAGAGGTCTGTCAAAGGGAATTCCAAGCAGGGAAGGATACAAAAAAGATGTTGATGAGAGCTACTGCACTACTGACTTGTTAAAATCAGAGGTTTGTGAGTAGGGAGAAAAATTATTTTTGAATATTTTGACAACTGTTTAATTGAATTTTGCTTTGACAGTGTTATGCTCCTTTATATTGCCTTTTCAAAAATACAGGAACTCCTCACTTAAAGTCATCCCAGTTAACGTTGTTACATTGCTGATCAATTAGGGAACATGCTCGTTTAAAGTTGTGCAGTGCTCCCTTCTAACGTCCTTTGGCAGCTGCCTGCTTTGTTCACTGCTTGCAGGAAGCGCAGCCTGGTGCAGCTAGCTGATGGGGGCTTGGAACTAGGGTGGATCGGCAGCCCCTCTACCAGCTCCCCGCTTCCCTAAGTTCCCTATGCAGCAGCTGCCCAGCAGGCTGTCAATTGCTGGCAGTTCAGCTGTCCCTCCCCCACTGCCATGTGCTGCTCCTGCCCTCTGCCTTGGAGCTGCTCTCCAGAGCCTCCTGCTTGCTGTGGGGGGTGGAGGGGAAGAGGGGGGCTAATATCAGGGTGTCTCCCTCCCCCCTGCTCCTGCACCCCGCTTACCCCATCTTCCATAGAGCAGTGGGGACACATGACATTCCCGGAGGCAGCAGCTGAGGTGGGTCTCAGCTTGCTGATCTAATTAACAAAGCAGTGTATTTAAGACAGGGATCAGCATACTTAAAGGGGAAATGCACATCTCTCTCTCTCTCACACACAGACACACACAGACACAGGGTGTGTGTCTCTGTCTGCTATGCTGTCTCCCCTCCCTTCATTCCTTTTGCCTTGTAGAGCGTGAGGCTACATTAACAACGAGTTAATCTTTGAGGGCTAGTTCATCATTTAGCAGTAAGGCATTCCCTGGGAAATATCCTACCCTCCGACTTCACCACCACAACCAAGCTTCACAATCATCATTGCTGTGTACCAGTATTTAATTGTTTGTTTAAAACTTATACTGTGTGTGTGTGTGTGTGTGTATATATATAAATATAATATAATCTTTTGTCTGGTGAAAAACATTTCCCTGGAACCTAACCCCCCCATTTACATTAATTCTTATGGGGAAACTGGATTCACTTAACATCGTTTCGGTTAAAGTTGCATTTTTCAGGAACATAACTACAACGTTAAGTGAGGAGTTCCTGTATTTGTGTCAGTCTGTATAAATGTTCATGGAAAGTTAACTTTTGGGTCTATATCCAAAATTCATTTAATTACAACATAAAATCTGTTTTGTACTAAATTGGTTGCAAGTAATTTATAAATGTTAACTCAAGCAATCAAGAAACAAAATGAATATCATACAAATTGGGTGGCCAACCAGAGCTCAAAAAGTGAATACTCAAAGCAATACTTGTGGTGAACAGATAATGAGCAAATCCATAAACCGAAATTTGTTTGGAAGAAACCTCCAAACAATCTCAGATAGTGAGCAATTTAGTACAAAATGCAGTTTGTTCATGGACAATTCTCCAAAGGACAAAGGGGCTGTGTTTGCCCAACATATTAATCATTATGAATTGTTTACCCCACTCAAGTCAAGAATAATTGATCAGGTGATAGTGGTGGTGCTGACTGCAGGTGGGACACTTGTAGTGTTGGCATGAGCAGTAAGAGTGACACTGGCTTCGGAATAAGCTATAAACAGCTTTAGGCCTCATGGTGTTTAGCACAAACATATTTCAATCTTTTTCTTATTGCCAGAAATATGTCACAAAAATGGAGGGAATATAGAAAAGAGAAGCAAAAACAGTCATGCTGCTGGAGTGACTGATGTATGAGGAAAGATTAACAGAGGTAAAGATGAATAGGCTGGCAAAGAAACAACTAAACTGGGGGACATGATACCAGCCTACAATGATTTAAAGGATGTGATCAACGAGGAGATAGAAGAATTATTTAAGAGGGTACAGAGGATATATCAATATAAAGGGATGAAATTAAGACTATGGAGACTGAACACCAGAAAAAAAAAATCTCAAAGTGAGATCTACTACAGAAGGAACAAAAGCTGCATCGGTATGCTTATAGAAAACTAGACTCCACAGTACATATTCTTTTTTTTTTTGTGCTAACAGGGGGACCCTTTTTGAACTCCTATAGAATTTTAAAAATAATTCTGTAGTGCATAGAGCACTGGGCTGGGACTCAGGAGACTTAGGCTCTATTCCCAGTTTGACCATTGGCCTGCTGGTGACCTTGGGCAAGTCACTTCACCTCCCAGTGCCTCTGTTTCCCTGCATGGGGATATCAATGCTTATCTCTTTCGTAAAGCATTCAGGTCTACTGACAAAAAGCACTGTGTAAGAGCTAGGTATTAATATTATTATATATCAATATTCATAAAATTCTGTAGGTCGTTTAGAGCAATTTCTATAGAATCTTACTGATTTCATCCCTATTAAGTTCTCTGTGGGCTTCCATCTGTAATATATTCCATTTCTCATTCCTAGGATCCTGTGATGTTTTTTCTCTATTCATTTTCATCTCAATCCTTTGCAAACACTAGTGTCATGGTCTCAAAGATTATATTTGTGTTTGTGTGCATATGCTGCCTTGTTGTCTGACTTATAAAACCTGGAACCAGTTAGTGCATTTCATAGATACTCTCTGGACAACATAAGTGGTAAAGTCACAATATAATTAAATCACTCCCTTGGTCAGCATAATGAAGTACTGAGTCAGCACAATAAAGCAAGGCCTTATGACCCACCTTGTGGCTGAGAAGCAAAGAGGTATAAGGGGAGCATCTATCATATCTATAAATTCACCCAGTTAGAGTCTCCACTATATTTGACAGTTTTTGAGATGGACAGGTGCTGGTTTATGGACTGTAGTGACCAAAAGAGGAAAGTTACTGTAAGTGATGCAACAGTACATTTAAAATGACAAACAAATACACATACAACTGTTTTTACATACCTTGTTTCTACCAATGAGAAGTATCTGGATTGTCAGGCATTTACCAGCTTCATGTGAAATGTTAACCCAGTCCCCTGAGTTATTTGAATGTGAACAATTTCCTTTTAAAGTGCACCTAAAAAAAAATACCACACATACACACACAAAATTTCACTAGTCAATACTTCTTTATACTAGCTTCAGTACCAGATGCAGTGCTTTAATTTATTCAGTATCTTACTGAATTTTAACAGGAACCCAGCTGCTACCATAAAAATCTATAGGAAAACAGTCAGACAAATCTTCTAGTCGTATTTAGTATTTCAAAATAAATACACAGCACAATCATTTATGCATTTAGGCCCTGATTCAGCAAAGTATTCTGAAGTTAATGGGACTTTATTTAGAAATGCACTTACACATCTGAGTTAAGACGGTCTTAGGGGGCCTGGAGTCTGGTCCTGGCTAAGAACATAAGAATGGCCATACGGGGTCAGGCCAAAGGTCCATCCAGCCCAGTATCCTGTCTACCGACAGTGGCCAATAGCAGGTGGTGCCCCAGAAGGAGTGAGCCTAACATGTAATGATCTAGTGATCTCTCTCCTGCCATCCATCTTCACCCTCTGACAAACAGAGGCTAGGGACACCACTCCTTACCCATCCTGGCTAACTCTTCCCACTGACTCTAATGGGCTTTGGGATCAGATCCCTGTCTCTGACAAGGTATAGCAAAATATATTTTGCTAGTATTAAAGTATAAATTAAATCAGAGGTGGGAGGGGTAGGCACATGAAGTTCAATTAATATCAAATTGTTGTAGAAAATATACACTGTAAATCAGACTGCACAGAAGTATGTTTGGACAGAAGACCGTGGAGCAACCAGGAACTTTTGAATTGTTTTAATAAAGCATTCATTTCCAGGAGGCAAATAATAACAAAACTATTCAAAACTGGTTTGTTTGAACCATGTGGAATGAAAAATATTATGCCTCAATCCCGAAAACACATATGTGTATGATTAATTTTACTTACATGGAACTACTCAAGAACCTACAATTAAGCATGTTTGGGGCTTTAATTAATAAAATTCCTGAAGTAACAGATCCTGACAGGGGATTCAATGGGATTTTTCAGGGTTCACTACATGAAAGCATGTTTAGACAAACACTGAATTATCCTAAAAGGAAAAATAAATAAAAGACTGAAGAAACCCCCCCACAAGATGCCTAAAAATCAAGATGTTGATAGCATGAACAGAGTCAAGCAAGTGGCCACTTTCTGTGTACTCTAACTCAGGAAACTGAATTCCTGTTGTACCAGAAACTGCTGAGGCCCTCACAGACAATGCTAAGATCCTAACCTTACTGTAAGAAATTAACAATGTGGTTGACAAGGTTTCACTTGAACTAAATGGGACAAATTCAGCTCTCATGTACACTCTTGCAACCATACTGACTTCAGTGGGATCACACAGGTGCACATGAAAAACCCCACTTTTTGAAATGCCCTTTTCTAGTTGCCTAACTTGACAAACACACTCAGCAGCTCACTCAGCAAAGTTATATTTTCGGAGAATCGCAGCATCTTTAATAGTTCACATGAAATATTACAGAATGCATAGCGGCAGTCAAGAAATCAAACAGTACTTACAAATGCAAACCACGCACCCCAGAATTCAGAGAGTGTCAGAAAAACACCCAGCCATATTTATAAAGGTACAGCAAGTACCACTCAACTTCTAGTGGCAGGGAAAGCCTCAGGCACAGCAGTATTTATTATTCCGCAGCAGGCACAAGGGAATAGATGCCAGCAGGCAAAAACCAAAACAATACATACGTTAAACTATAGAAGAGAGACACTCTCTCAAGACAGCAAGAGAGAACACTAATGTGGCTAACAGTAAAAAAGGAATCTTTAAAGACTCCCACAAATGCATAGCTCCACACTGGGCTCCTGTAATAGCCCTGGTGTCAGGTTGTTCAAACTGAGCAGACAGCCACTCCACCTTACCCCTCCATCCTGGTGGCAGTTTTTCTCGCTTTGCCTCATATATATAATGCCTGTACAACATGCAGCTATAACCACTGGGATTTTTTCCTCGCTGAGATCTAATCTAGTGAATAAAACACCAGTAACCCTTCAATCTACCAAAGAACATTCCACCATCATTCTGCACCTACTCAGTCTGTAGTTAAATCTTTCCTTGGGGATGTCAAGGTGGCCGGTGTACGGCTTCATGAAGCAGGGAAACAAGGTGTAGGCTAGGTCCCCCAGAATCACTATGGGCATTTCCACATCACCAAAGGTAATCCGCTGGTCAGGATAGAATATCCCTGAATTCAGCGCTCTCAGACGTTCTGTGTTCTTAAAGATGAGAGCATCATGCACCTTCCCTTACCAGCCTGCATTGGTTTCAATGAAGCAGCTCTGGTGATCCACTAGCACTTGCATTATCATAGAAAAATAGCCCTTTCTGTTGGTGTACTTACTAGTAAGGTAGGCTGGTGCCAAAATAGGGATATAAGTTCCATTTATCACCTCGCCACAGTTCAGGAATTCTATGGTTTCAAATCCATCCACTATTTCTTGCACATTGCCAAGAATCATAGTCCTGCATAGCCCCACACACTTGCACAACAATGGCCTCCACTGTGGATTTTCCAACTCCAAAACGATTTCTCACTGAACAGTAGCAATCTGGTATTGCAAGTTTCCAGAGAATGATCACCACACTCTTCTCTACTCTTGGTGCACCTCTCATTCTGGTGTCCCTGCACTGGAGGGCTGGAGCGAGCTCGGCACAGAGATCCAGGAACGTGGCCTTTTGCATCTTAAAGTTCTGTAGTTACTGCTCATCATCCCACACCTGCATTACGATGCAATCCCACTAGTCAGTGCTCGTCTCTTGGGCCCAGAAGTGGTGCTCCACCATCTGCAGCTGCTCATGAACACCAACAACAACCTGGAATTTTTCTTTTGCTATGTCCATCAACAAACTCTCCTCAGAGACATCATCATCTTCCTCATCTTGGTTGTTGCAGTACTTCCTGAAGGTCAGCATTCTGTATTTGCAACAGTCATGAGACTAGTGCTGAGCTCTGAGGGCTCCCTGCTTGTGTCAGAGACAGCAGAGACTAAAAGTACCACACAAGTTTATGGCATTTTAAAAAAAATGTTATAAAAATTATGGGACGTGGAAGGTACTATGGAACGGAGAAACTTGCATGCTGGGAACTTGACACCTAGCTTCCCAAAATGCCTGGCGAATCATTACTATCCCACAAAACACTGAGAAAATGTCCCAAAAGGCAGTGACTCAGGTGGGGGTGCATGGCCCACTGGGATACCTACCCCTGATGCACCACACTACATAAACACAAGCACTCCTGGTGAGTACACACAGCACCAACACAAGCAGCCAAATATACTCAGAAACTCTGGCAACTGTACATTGACATAACTTGCAATGACTGAAGTTTTTAGTGGAGACATGGCCTTAGCCCATAGTGTATAAATAATAAATTGGGATCTAACAAATCCACATTATTTTGGATCCACTGGGTACTTAGAAGTGGCTACTGGTATCTGGCAGACAGTTAGCAGCTATCAGCATTCAGATTCAGAAAATTACTAGGGAGGGAAAGAGCTATGCACTAGGAGTAAGCAGGTGAGGGTATCTGGAGCTCAGTCGTGATGGAGGCAGAGAGCTGGGACTGGATCAGTGGCACTGTACATGAGGGAGCTGGGAGGACACAAAGAAATTGATGAGAATGACTGGGAATCTTGAAGATCGGAGCAAGTTTAGAAGGACAGAATCTGGCAATGGCTGAGAGCAGGTGGCAGATTTGACAGAGTCGAGGTGGCATGGTCCAGTTTAAGTATTGTAATTAATTTCAGAATGAGATTTGCAAAATGCATGGATTTGAGTACAGACAGATGCAGAATTGAGAATCTGTCACATCTTTACCAGCAAGCAAAATATTTATTCTGTTAAAGATCCCTTTTCACAATGTGCATCACTTCATTCATAGATAATAATGAGCAGTGTATCTAGATGTACAGATTCATTACTGTATGAGGAAGTCAATAAAGGACCTTCACCTAGTTTACCACTGCGTTAACCAAAACGCCTTTTTGGTTTACTGTACTTCATCTATTTATTGTCTTGCTGCAGTATGATGGTTTCATGGTGCAAAATCACAGCCCCTTCTGAAGAAATGTGGCCTGATTTCAAAAGTTCTGATCAACTCATTTCCCACTGAAGTCAAGGGGAGCTGCAAATGAGCAGTATATTTGAAAATTAAGCTGCTCTTCAATAAGAAAAATAACAGAGATGTGCTGTATTCTTTTCCTATGTGAAATGCATAAAAACATTAGCACCTCCAATTGGATTCATTCCAACATACTTCAGTTAAGCACAGATTTACATGTGGAAATTAAATACAGATCCAGATGAAACGCTCTGTTCTGTTATTAAAAGTTTTGACAGACTGAAGGGAAAAGAAGGGGAATGTATGCACTAGCCCTTATTTAATGAAAAAGTAGAAAAAACTTTTTTTTTTGTTTCATGTATACGTTTTATACATGTACACATTTATATACGATGTACACATTTTCACATCAGAACACCACCATTTCAATCAATACTGATAATTTTATCACTTTAACATCAGGAGATGATAAGTTTTATTCAAATAAAGGAAAAGTGTATCTAAGACAAACATTTATCATTAAGTAAAGAGCAGATAAAGATAAATTATTGTACACAGAACAAGTTGTGCACTGCCCTTTTATCTGCTGACAACACCAAGTGTACTTCCGGCACACGATAAAGATGTACTACAGAGTATATTGTTTTTAGTGTATATGTAGAAACTTAAATAAAAACATTTGTTAAAAACACCTCCACCTCTTTTTCTAAAAATTCACTTTTCATCCTCAATTTGCAAAAACAAATCCATTAATATTGAAAAATCGTGTGGGTGTTAAGTAGCTCTCATGTAAACGTCTCATATAGAAAATCTGAAACCTGAAAAGCTCAATAAGGGTAATATAAATAACAAAATAACATAAAAACATAGAAACAGTTGGGTTAGACCAATGGCCCATCTAGCCCAGTACCCTGTCTTCTGAGAGTGGCCCATCTCAGATGCTGCATGGGCAATGAACAGAACAGGGCAAATACTGAGTGATCCATTCCCTGTTGTCCAGTCACAACTTCTGGCAATCAAAGATTAAAGGACACCCAGAGCCTGGGGTTACATCCCTGACCATCTTGGCTAATAGCCATTGACATATCTATCCTCCATACTGATGGACCTATCCTCCATTAACAACATAGTTTTGGTGGAACGTCTGTTCTGGGCCAGCAGAAGACAATTTGGACAAAACAAATTAAAAGATACTAGATTACTTTCCATCAACATCCGCCTAGGCCTACACAGAAAAGTGGGTCTTCAACAGCAGTCTGTTAACATCAACGTAAAACAAACCAGATGGGATTAAAATGTACAGCAGTCTGCCAAACCTGCCCATGCAGCTTCAAACAGAGCAACAAAACTAATGGCAAAAATGGGAGATGCTTAGAAAGTTGTTCCCTACTGACCTAGAAGAAAATCTTCCTAATATTTTCCATAGAGAATCAGGCAAGAATTCGAATACAATGAACCCTAATTGCTGAAGGAGATTCAGGATTTTATTTATATTTTCACATACAAAATATGCCTAGCATTAAAAAGAGGGTCTCTGGATACCTGTTCACGATTTAATACAACAAATGTTTTTTTTAAAACAGAAGAATTCACTCTTCTCACCAGTCCTACATAAATTTCATAGGGAGATCCTAAATATCCAGAGGTTAACACAGCCCCTGGAAGGCGTGGAGCCCCTTCTCATGTGACAGTAAACGTCATATATTTATAGCAAGAGGGATTCATAAAAATTCCCATGTATCTGAAGACACACTTAGGGCTTGTCTACCCTTGAAACACTACAGTGGCACAGCTGTGTTGCTGCAGCTGAGCCACTGTAGCATTTCAGTGCAGACATTACCTACGCCAATGGAAGGGGTTCTCCTGTTGGTGTAGGATGGTAATCCACCTCCCCAAGAGGTGGTATCTAGGTTGACAGAAGAATTTTTCTGTCACCCTAGCACTGACTACACGGGGGAGGGTAACGCTGGTTTGGCTATGTCTCTTGGGGTGTGAATTTTTCACACCCCTAAGAGACATAGCTATACCAATATACATTCCTAGGGTAGATCAGGCCTAAGTATATTCTGAATACAGCCCTGAATTATTAGAAATTAACATTTAATTATATGTTTTTGTCTAAAAGTCTAAACTACCAGACAATACCTTTTGCTTAAAGAACACCATCCACAGTGTGGATCCTTTGCAGATAAACATTCTTTACAGGAACCATATTTATTGCAGTTTGCAACCTGTATTCTTCTCACCTAAAAATACAGAAAGCAATAACTTATGCTGAACAGTACTAGCTCTGCTCAAAAAGGGCAAAAGGGGTAGGGGATCCAAAGGTATTTTAATGTTTATACTAATCAGCAAACTAACATCAGTACAAAGTTTGCCCTGAGTTTATTTCATGAACCTCATAAAATGAATGTTTATTCTTTGCCTTTAAACAAATCTACAGCAAGCAAGTGATATACTTAAAAAAATAGATATCCACTGGATATCTGTGGAGTTTCCTCATTAGATAACTCGTAAAGTAAAGTACATTTTAGTCTGGAAAACTAGCTATTAGGTTCTAACTTCTGAAAAATCCCATGCTACCATAAGTGGATACAGGAGAAATACTGGAGTAGCACAGTGAATTATGTATAATAGAAAGGGATATGTTTATGATGAATCTTCTAGTTTAGCAGAGCATGGATTTGTGCCTCTTCAAAATCAAATTCTTAAATGGTGCAATGAATGTGCATCCAAAAATGCATGTGCAAAAAATGCATCTGTGCATGTAAGTAGATATTTGCATGTATGCATTGGGTAAACTGGTACAAATGCATGGAATTATGAAACATGCATACAAAATTCCATTTCAGTGTGCAAAAACAGGTTATTGTGGATACATGTATATTTGAAAATTTGTCTCTAATATTCCAATTAACCATTTTCAAAATGAAATAATTTAAATGAAAACTATGAACATTATTTATAAATACTAAACATTTTCCTGATTCAAAAGATTTGCTTATAAATTGTATTGCAGACATTAAGATTGTTTTGTTTATTGTGGTTTTGCTCAGACCCTCGATCAACTCTTATTCCAAATATATACAATGGAACCCAATTTATTTGAAGGTCTGTGAAATAATTAGGGGTTCAGATCATTAGGGGAATTTACTAATAAATTTAAAAGTCTGTACTCAGGATCAGAAGTCTCCTTTTATGAAAGATCTTGCTAAGCCCCAAGCAAGGTTTTGGAGAGGTATTTATTCCTAAATGTTTCTCCATAGCAATTTGCTCTTCCAACAAGACTAAAGAACATCAAGCTCTTTCTTTTAAAGATCTATACCTATTTTTAGAACAGTAAACTTTTGCACTTTGAGATTCTCCATCCTTGAAAGTCAAGGGGTGTCTATAACAATTTGTAATCGTTCTGCTAGATTTTAGGGTAAAAATATGATTTTCACTGGCACTGAAGAGACTTTATCTTAAGGGAAGGCATAAAAGTCATGGGTGAAATCCTGCCCCACCAAAATGAATGGCAGTTTTGCCATTGACTTCAATAAGGCCAGGATTTCAAACCCATATATCGAGTTAACATAATTCAGTAGTATAGACTGCAAAGCCTGCTACCAAACTCCGCACATTATAGAGAACTAGCCCGCTGGCTCAAAGCTTTGTTCCCACAGAGTTAATGAGACCTGTTCATCAGCAGGTCTTCTATGCAGCTTGAGTTCAATCCTGACTGGTTCCAAACACTCTAGTCTCGATCCAGCAAAACACTTAATCACATGCTTAACTTTAATCATATGAGTACTCCCTCAATGGGAGCACATAAAAGTCAGCCTATTATGAGCTCTGCAGGTCTAAAGCCAAACTTTGGGGGATGCAGCCAAGCTTTGGTTAACTGCAGTTTGGATAATTAATAAGGTTTGATTGTAATTCAGATGAAAAGCTCTACTTATACAATGACAGAAAACTTATTAAAGTCTTCAAGATAGCAGTTAATCATTTAATCATTTTATCTAGTATTGTACCAACCTCGTTAGCAAATGACAGATATATGTAGTCACTATCCACTGGGTCAAGTACAAGTTTGGGGAAAATGGAAGATTCTTCTTCAATTTCATACAAAATTTCAGGGCAGTTCGGTTCCATGTTGTTGTTAAGAATAACCTAAAAACATGAGATGTAAAATTATCCACTAAACCCCTTGATTAACAAGAAGACAGTTAATATTTTAATCATAAATCCTTTCCATGCTCCGACAGTAGCTACATCATTAGACCACTTAGAAGACTTACTGTGACCTGATTTCTTTAGAAATGTGTCTGGTTCTCATAATGCAGAAAGTTGGAGGACAAGAACATCAGATCATATCTTCTGTAGCATAGAAACTAGATATATTTTGTACTGAATCTGGATCTCGGAGTAGGGTAGCTAATGTAATTTTTATCAGTATTAAGTCACTAACTGACATCAACATCAAACGAGGAGGAAAAGATATACCCATACTATATGAAGTGTGTAACAATTTCTATCAGTAGAGTGGAGGGTGAAGGGGTCCACAATATGAGCTAAGGTCTAAGATGTAGACCAGTGGTTCCCAAACTTTTCACATCGGGCCACTCCTTACCCCTGCCCATGCTCGGGAGACATGGTCGGGAAACTGGGGTTGAGTCGTGGCTCCCGGGGGAAGGAGGGCGCAGATAGGGATAAAGGAGTCAAGGCTGGGGCCAGAGTTGCAGCTGGGCTGGGAGCCAGGGCCGGGAGCAGAGCCGTGGCCAGGCAGCAGTTGGGGCTGGCAGCACGGGCCACATGTGGAGTTGCGGCCAGGCCAGGGACTGAGGCTGAGGGCAGAACCAGGGGGAGAGTCTCAGCCAGCATCCGGGACTGCAGCTGGGAGTGGGGCCAGAGCAGAGCTGGGGGCAGAGCACGGCTGGGTGGTCCCGCCGCGCCCCCCCCCCCCGGAATGTTCCGCCACACCGCTGTAGTGGGGTGCGCCCCACAGTTTGGGGACCACTAATGTAGACAGATCTTATGCCTTTTTCTTCTCTCAGAAGATGGAGAGTGGCCCCTACATGGCAGAGGTTCAGCCCCCTAAATCCATGGGTACTCCCACAGGCAAAGACTATCTGGGTAGAGGCTCCATGCTTCTACACTGCCACCCAAATCCCAATACTCCCTGCAGCCCCTTGACAGTACAGCTCTTGTGTGAGTAATGCTGTAAGGGACTTGGCTCCTTGGACCTCTGCTTCCCAGAACTACCCATCAAGGAAAAGGAACCTACAAAAGTTATTGCTGACTCCGTCTCCAGTCACAGGAGTTGCTTTGCCCTGGAGCTTTTGGGGTTGATGAGAGGATGCTTGTGAGTTGCTATTCCTCTTCCATATCTCACCCAACCCAAATCCACAGGTTTCTACGCCTCTTCTCTCACAAAAGTAAAAGGAGTAGGGGATCCAAAGATATTTTAATGTTTATACTAATCAGCAAACTAACATCAGTACAAAATTTGCCCTGAGTTTATTTCTTATTTCCACAAACAAGGCTAAGCAATGGAGACGTGTTCATGGTCTCCACTGAGCTATAGAAACATGAAAGCATTCAGTTTTATTTAATTATCAAAAATTGGTTTCCAGCTCCCTGGAAACAAACAGGAGAAAGTTTTTCATGGTGTATTCTACTCTACTCCAGCTGTCTGCTTACTAAAAACAGAAAGAGTCATCCTTTGCAGTGTAGACAGGAAATGCACTGTTACAGAACGCTGGAAAAAAAAATCTAAAATAAAAGAGAGTTGCCTCCCAGGTTTGACAGTGAGATAGGAAGCCTTTCATTTCTAAGTTTTTGATTCAAAACAGGCAAAGGTCAACTACTCAGCAGCCTTAGTAAAATGAGTCTGGTCTTGGTTCCTAATGGACAGATAACCACAAGACACAGAAAAGCTGTTTTTTAAAAACAGCTAGAGAAATGTAATAATATTTGATCTCCACTGGTAAACACAGACTAACTAAATGTGGTACAAACAATAAATTAAGGACTATAGATATTATTTAATTAGTGAACTATATTTGTGGATTTTAAGCAGGACATTTAATCTCATCTGGATGTTATTTTGTTCTCTGTGTTCCTCTGTCACCAAGAGACTGTAAACCAATAACTGCACATTTGAATGTTTAAAAAGTGAAAGTAACAATACTGCAGTTCTTTAAAATGCAAACAAAACAGAATATAGAGATATCCAGGTGATGATGTTAGTTTACAATATAATGTATACAATGGAACACAGGAAACATTTACTCATTAAAACACATTGATTAGGAAAAATATCCCACATTCCACTAACCTTCAGTAACTGTCCATCTCTTGTTCCCAAAAACAAAACTGTCTTGTTCAAAACTACAGTAGCATAAACAGCTGATAAATCAGAGTGAATCAAGGTGGGTGACTTTTTGACCGGTGATAACAGTTTTTGCTGAAAATCAGACAAGAGAAGAACATGTGACAAAATTATTCAACAATACTGTAAAATGCAATTAAAAAAAAAAGAAGAAGAATTCCTGGGAAGCCGCTCAGTGCCCTCCCCTTATGGACCACAATTTTTGGAGGTATTTCTATTCTCAACAGGGTTATACTCAACACAATATACTCTTGGAAATGTACAGAGAGATGTGACAGTCCTTTTGTCAATCTGGTCTGTTTAGCTATGCGAATATAAGTACTAAATAATTACTAACATAAATGGGGAGGGAAAGAAAGAATCAAAGCAGATACAGCCATTTGTTCCTTGATTCACTGTGGATATCTATCCAGATACGAAGCCTGTTATTGGTACTACTTCTCTGGCCAATTGTCTACATGTCCACCCCCACTGTACCATATTGCAAAGCCGCTCTGCTGTTTTAAAGTCTATAATGTCCAGATCTACTATAAATTACTGGCTCCCACTCCATATAATCCTCAGTGTACCTTCATCTGGGTCCATGGAACCCTGCTTCAGACCTGAAATATTTTCAGAAGCCTCTTTTAATAAATGCAGTTACCCAGGATACAGAAGGTATAGATTCAAACAAATAGGTGTTGTTGTTTTTTCTCTTGCCAGAAAATGAAGTGCTTCACCCTTCCTTTTTTGGTTTCCTGCTTTGCAGTAAAGGAAGCTGAATCTTATAGAATATATTGCTAGACCATAAGAACTAGAAAGTGCCATACAATTTGTGACATTGTAGGCATTAAATACAGTTTATTCCCTTGCTTTCCCCTCCATCATAACTCTGTTACACATAAAATTAAAGTTTCCGTATTTAATTTAGATCCAGTAACAGTCTTCATGATAAAAATATAATAACTAAATGCTATAACAAAAATTAAAAAACTCTGTGAAGATGTAACTATGATATAATATTATTATAGACATATTTTAATAACAAATTAATTACTTTATTAACAGGCTGGGCCAAAATACTGGTGTAAGATTTACACTACAGAGACAAAAAAGTGTTTAACCCACTATGTCTAAACAAAACGTATCTGTGGGAATTTCAATTCCAAGCATCACCCACAATTCTTTGTTGAAGCCGAGTTGTAAAACTATATTAATTTATGGAAATACCTGGGCAACTCCAGCATAAGAAAATGTAGGGCAATATCACTTTAGAAAATTATTTTTATATCATACAAAAAAATGGACAATTTATTATTAATCGTATTATATAGGACCCTCCAAAGACCCCAACCAAGATGAGGGCTCCATTGTGCTACATGTTTTAGAAACACATAGTCAGAGACATGCCCTGCCCGAAACGGCTTACAATCTAAAACTGCAAACCTGGACATTGTTCCTCACAGGCAGATCCCTACACCCGTATGGAGCTTCATCAAAGTCAGGAACCTAACTAGCTCCCTTGGAAGATCTGGTCATAGACAAAGGATGGGGGACAGGAAGCATTATCCTCCCCATGTTACAACTGGGGATTTTAGAAAAATGACACGACTTCCCACGTTCCCACAGAGTGCACCTGTGACAGAGCACGCCAAGTCCAGTGACAAGGCCATCATCCAACGGAAAGAGAATATGTTTCTGCAATGTAAATCCACTCTCAATTAAAATATTTTCCTGTAACTTAAATTAGTTACTTTCAATTAGTTTGTAGAAAGCGCATTTGAAAAAAAAAAAACTTGATTAACTTTGATTATTTAAAAAATATATATCTTTTTTCAAGGGGTTGGAAAACACAGAGATTGTGATGCAGGACCCTGCTTAAAGCACTCTCATGGCGGCGCGTTAACGTTGCCGCCCCTTTTGGGCCCCCCCATTGGTGGCCTTGCTGGGTCCCTGGTGGCAGGGCCGCTGATAAGGGGGCGCAAAACGGGCAGTGACGTTAACGCGCTGCTGCTGATGGGGCGGGGGGGGGGGGGGGAGTGGGCAAAAGAAGTAGCTTCCCCAAGCCCTTTAAATCGCCACTGGAGCCCCAGGCGGCACGGGCCAGGCAGCGCAGATGGGCTGGCTGGGGGACGCTGACCCCGAGCCTCGCCCCTTCCAGGGGCGGGGGCACCGAGGGCAGAGCTGGCCCTGTACTAGTAAGAGCTTAATTTTACTTTCACCCCTGGCAGGAGTGAAAGGAAGACAAGCTACTCAAGGTGTCTTGCAGAAGCTGCACAGTTAGACCGTAGAAGGAAGGAGGAACCACCTAGACATTGAAACACTATGGTGACTGAGTTTTATTTTAACTTATATACTAGTAGATGAGCAGTGCCATTCTTTAGCTTCCTCTCTTTCTGACTGAAGAAGCAACCCTAACAAGTTTGAGAAAACATCACCCCAATTCTCCTTGCTAGATGAAGGGGCATTATAACGTTAAACTTACATGGCTGGTGAAAGGGGGAACTGGTTTGGTGGGCCATCAAAACAAAAAAATTGCCTTAACTCTTTTACAACCTATTTCCTATCTTGTCCCCTCCTTTTGGGGAGCAGCTGCTGTTCCTTTCATCCTTCTCATCCTTTTTTCACACGCATTTAGTTTTTTAACCAACCCTTTCACTTATTCCACTGGGACTAAATGGGTTATGGCAGTGCAGGGTCTTCCCAGGCTTTTCCTTTCTTAAGTAAAACCAATCTTGATTCAGCCCTAAAAATGTATTTACAGTTGGAGCTTCCTCTATGCTTCATTAGTCATACTTCTCCTCCCTTCCGTGTTCCTGTATTCCAGAACACTTCTGTGACATAGGGCCAGAAAGGGTTACACAACTAGTAGGCTAACTAACCGAGATTCAACATATTAGGAGACAATGATTGTGTTTGAGGTTGACAGTGTAACCAAATGGTTCCTGTCTATCGCTGTATTCTGTTAATTCAGAGATCAAAAGGAGATGTTAATATTTAGGTAAACTGTGAATGTTGTAATATCATTGACTTTATTTCTCTTTGAAGTTTGTGGAAACTACCTGTAAATGGCGGGAGCTGGGCAATTGCCTTTTATTAATTCATGCAGCTAATCACTGGTGGTTCTTAGGATATAGGATGTACCTTCAAAGCCACTATTGTTCACCCAAGGATTGCACGCTGTCAAGAGGCTGCTAGATAACTATAAAGAGAACTCTAGGGCCCTGATCCTATCATCTCATATCTGCTTAAACTTCATCAGGGGAAGTTTGAATTGCAAGACTGAGGTCCCCAGCTCCAAACTGGGTCACCCTGACATTGGACTATAACTTATAGAACTAATTCTGAAATAACTTTTTACAACTCTGAAGCTCACCATCTCTACTATGAATTCACCGTAGAACTTTACTCATATCTGTATGTATAATGATCTTTTAACCAGTACTCACTCTCATTCCTTTTTTAATAAATTTTAGCTTAGTTAATAAGAATTGGCTGTAAGTGTGTATTTGGGCAAGATCTGAAATATTCATTGACCTGATAGCACTTTTTATATATGACGAACAAGGTTTTCAGTAATCCTCATCATATTTGACTTGGCTGTCTGGGTGGGAGCTCAAGGCTGGGTTGCTTTAAGGGAACTGTATTTCTGGCTTCTGGGTAACCAGTAAGGTATTGTAGAAGCTTTTCTGTTGCTGGATCGGTGAATCTAAGTATTAGAATAACCATCAGTCTTGGGGATTGTCTGCCCCATTCTTTGCAGTTTGCCCTAATTGAGCAATCTCAGTGTGGCCCCCCCGGGGCCCCGGTCACAACTTCCAAGATCCATAAGAACACAAGAAATGTACCAAGAAAAGACCATCCTGTCCAACATGGTTGCTCTTTCCAGTTCTCAAATCCCACTTTTCTGCTTTATTCTACACTCCTCAATCTCCTTCAATTTCACAAATAAACCCAGATGTCTCCTGGATTAATTTAGACTGTGTTACAACCACCTCATCTTGTAATGTATCCTGTTTATAACCCTTTGCATGAAATTACTTATACATGTTCTATAATTTACATGTAGATTTCTTCCACCTTGAGCACAGCTGTGACTGCTAAATTCATGCTTCTATGTTCCGTCTTGATTTTATTTAAATGTTTTAGAGTGCAAGCTCCTTGGGGAAAGGACTGTGTTTTCCTGTTTGTACAGCTCCGAACTTACTGCAGCTGCTCACTAAGTAAAGATACAAAGCCAGATCCTTAGCTAGTGTAAATGGACACAGCTCTACTAACTTCACTGGAACTGCACCTATTTACATCAACTGAGGATCTGGCCCATAACTCTTCATTCCTTTTTGGCCTGCCATGTGTAGAAAAATAGGCCCTATTTTATTTTTGCAATATATCAAGCAGGTAGTAAGTAGACTCTCTCCTTTAGTATATTCATTCCCTTGCAATAATTAGTTAGCAACCGCTTTCCACCTAGGACAGTCACTGATAAATCTCAGAATAGAGTTTCTTGCCTAAGCTAAATTGATTCTGATAATTCATCTAGAATATTCATAGCTGAGACTGTAAAATCTCTCTAAAGCATTGCTACCATGCAGATTCCCTCAAAATAACATGAAATGCAGCAATCTGATCAGGACACAGAGCATATGAGAAATGTGTAGCAAATATTTGCACAATGGCCTAACTTTGTTTTTTTATTGAGTATAGATTTTGGAACTGTGCTCTCCTCTGCTAACTTAACCATCCTCTGATCTACACATGATTCCAAGGAAGCTAATCTCTTCTTTAACAGCTCCCTAACCGTCTCTCAAAAGTTTCAAGCAAAAATACTTGGTCAAGCCAGATGACTCAAGGCAACTCTTAGCTGGGAACTGATTATCGGAGAATTTACAAGATTCCTGTGGCTTAATTCCCCATACTGAACAAAAACATTTTTAGAACTCAATCCTGTTGGACACAAAGATTTAATCAGTAATTACCTATGACAATCTCAAGTGACATATACTGGCTATGGAAGCCTATACTCTTGTAACAGCAAACGTAACACTAATGGTCTAGCAATGTACTTTGGATGACTGGACTACTGCAAAATTAATTACACTAAACAGTATTTTGAAAGCCTTAAATCTTTTCTTAAAAGAGTTTGACTCCTTGAGGGCCAGTTGTAACAAAATTTAAATACTTCGTGTCTGTAAATTAATGGACCAAATTCTCTGCTGGGGTAATTGGGTCCAGCTCTATTGACTTCCATACTTTGACTTCAACAGAGCTGTGCCAATTTACACCAGCTAAGAATCTGGCCCAAGGTTTTTAATCATGCTTGATGAATAAAGGACCACACACTACACAATCTACCTACTCATTTCTTATGAATATATGGGCAAAAGTACCAAGATCATATTGTTACAACTCTTTAGTGATATGACATAACAGAGAGCAGACCAGCAAAAAGTTCTTTTCTTTCAGTAGCCATTTAGATCTTAATATTTCATAACAGAAGCATCTTAATGTAGCAAATGCTCCTCTTCACCATGTGGACACATGCCGAACTCAGAATTTTAGAATTTTCCCTATAACACTCCTGAGTCTTTTTGTTTTGCAACTGCTGACCTCAGTTACAGGTTCTTAAATGTGAGGAGATAACATTCTAAACAACTCTCTCTATTTACAGAGTCATATATGCTAATGTATGATGCACAAAATCCTAATCTCTCGGCAGGGTGTGATATTCCAGTAGTTCCCACAGGGCAGGCCCAAAGCCCATTGAAAGGAAAGACTCCCATTGACTTCAAAGGTCATTGGAACAGGTATTCCTCATGTATTTTAGCCATGGAGCTTCCATTTCAGAATTGCAGGCATCCAAAAAATGGTCACTGGTACACAGCCAAATTTCTGAAAACAAAGTCAGATTGAATTGGGTGATTTCTCATTGGGAAAAGCAGTCATTAATTTGAGCAGAAAATGTGCTCATCTGCACGTAATTTCTATTGCAGTGTCCATTATGACATGTATTTCAGCTGAATTTATAATTTGATATACCCAAAATTAAGGCAAGAGAAATTTGGATCAGAAAAAAGCAAGGAGAACAAAAAAATGACAAAACTATACAATTTTGTTTGAGGTATAGTATTGTCCCCTCGCTCACCTCAATGCTAATTTTGGGCCATGAGTTGCTGGGAGTGCCACATCATATAGCTAGGTTTGAGAGTAACAGCCGTGTTAGTCTGTATTCGCAAAAAGAAAAGGAGTACTTGTGGCACCTTAGAGACTAACCAATTTATTTGAGCATAAGCTTTTGTGAGCTACAGCTCACTTCATCAGATGCATACTGTGGAAAGTACAGAAGATCTTTTTATACACACAAACCATGAAAAAATGGGTGTTTACCACTACAAAAGGTTTTCTCTCCCCCCACCCCACTCTCCTGCTGGTAATAGCTTATCTAAAGTGATCACTCTCCTTACAATGTGTATGATAATCAAGTTGGGCCATTTCCAGCACAAATCCAGGTTTTCTCCCCACCCCGACCCCCCACAAACCCACTCTCCTGTTGGCATAGCTATAAATTGTGTATATATTGTATATTGCTATAAATGTAGCAACCTAGGACAAAATGCCATGTGCAAACCCCATTGTATGAAATCATAGCATAATTGGTCCAGTCTCATAAGCAAAAATGCAACACATGGCCTAGCGAGCACTGGAGTTATATATTTTGAAATAAAGTTGGTGGAGACAGATTTTAAACGTACTTGTTTGGAATGCTACACTTAAATCCATTGCTAAAACAAAAGCACAAGTTCTGTTTGACCACAGTAGCAATATTGTGTCAAATCACACCCACCCACCCACACTCCCCCCCCCCCCCCCGCCCCGGTTTCAATCCAGTAAAGTATTAAAATTTATGCTTAATTTTAAACATGAGTAGTTCCTTTCAAGTCAACAGGATTATTGGTGTGCTTAAAGTTAAGCACATGCTTAAGTGTTTTGCTAAATCAGGGCCAGAGTGCTCAATACCTTTCAGGATCAAGTTTATAGTGCAATCTCCAAACCATTGTCCCATGAAATGCAGGAATACAGATGATCCAGTATGCATATACCCTTAGCAATACAGACCCTTTGCATGTCACTCAGAACCACAATGCAGAGGCAACATTCATGAAGTGCAAGCAGCAGTGTGTGAATGTGGATAAATAGGAGATTCCCACACAAATCAGTCAAAAAAACAGTGCTGTCACAAAGTTGTGGCATGTCACCGTATGCTCTTGCTGAGGGCTGCATTCCCAAGATCAAAATGTAGCATCCTGAACCTTGCAGAGAGCCAACATGATGGGTCTATGTACACTAGCCTGGACCATACCACACATCACTGATTTAGAACATGGTCAAGAGGACCAGGATTTGCAATATTTTTTTAAAAGGGTATTTTTTTAAGGGTTGCTGGCAAAAGGCAGGGTTATGTTCAGAGGAGTCCACCAGCCACAACTGTTGCTCAGAGCTCCGATTCAAGGCAGTGGTAATAATACGACATATTCATGTTGGCATGACTGTAGCCAGATAACAACCCTATCTTTAGAAGAGCTGGGATGTAAAGCATACACATCGCCAACTACCTGCTGCATGGGTACACATTTTTTATGATGAACAGTTGATGTTCTGGGATACATGGTGCTCCTTTGTGCCCAAAAGCCCTATCGATTTCTACAGGTTTTTTTTTTTTAAGTTTTGCATATTGAATGACAAGTTGTGCATTATTTTTCTGAAGATTTTGAACCCATGCGCACTTTTGATTCGAAAGGGCATCACATTATGCAAGTGAACCCCCTTGCACTTTTTTGAGGGAAGAGGACAGAAGAATGCAAGTAGAAATATCTGGAAGATGAAGCATGCATGCATGAAGTGAGCACACGTGTTGTGTTTACCTATCCTATCCTTCTGTGCTTGTAAAATGACTTTTTAAAATGGAATTGCATTTGTTTCTGTGTCTTTCCTGCAAATATGTATAATGAACAATGAATTATCATTAGGGCTGTTGATTAATCGCAGTTAATTCACGCAATTAAGTAAAAAAAAATTAATCACAATTTAAAAAATTAATCGCGATTAATTGCAGTTTTAACTGCACTGTTAAACAATAGAATACCAATTGAATTTTATTAAATATTTTTGGATATTTTTCTACATTTTCAAATATACATTGATTTCAGTTACAACACAGAGTCCAAAGTGTACAGTGCTCACTTTATATTATTTTTTATTACAAATATTTGCACTGTAAAAAGATAAACCAAAGAAATAGTATTTTTCAATTCACCTCATACAAGTACTGTAGTGCAATCTCTTTGTCATGAAAGTGCAATTTACAAATGTAGATTTTTTTTTGTTACGTAACTGCACTCAAAAACAAAACAATGTAAAACTTCAGAGCCTACAAGTCCACTCAGTCCTACTTTTTGTTCAGCCAATCCCTAAGACAAACAAGTTTGTTTACATTTACAGGAGATAATGTTGCCCTCTTCTTATTAACAATGTCATCAGAAGGTAAGAACAGGCATTTGCATGGCACTTTTGTAGTCAGCATTGCAAGGTATTTACTTGCCAGATATGCTAAACATTCGTATGGCCCTTCATGCTTCAGCCATCATTCCAGAGGCCATGTTTCCAGAGGACATGCTGATGACGCTCGTTAAAAAAATAATGCTTTAATTAAATTTGTGACTGAACTCCTTGGGGGAGAATTGTATGTCCCTTCCCTGTTTTACCCACATTCTGCCATATATTTCATTTTATAGCAGCCTTGGATAATGAGCCAGCACACTTTGTTCATTTTTAGAATACTTTCACTACAGATTTCACAAAACACAAAGAAGGTACCAACGTAAGATTTCTAAAGCTAGCTACAGCACTCAACCCAAGGTTTAAGAATCTGAAGTGCCTTCCAAAATCTGAGAGGGACGAGGTGTAGAGCATGCTTTCAGAAGTCTTAAAAGAGCAACACTCCAATGCAGAAACTACAGAATCCAAACCACCAAAAAAGAAAATCTGGTGACATCTGACTCAGATAATGAAGATGAACATGTGTCGATCAGTACTGCTTTGGATTCTTATTGAGCAGAACCCATCATCAGCATGGACACGTCCCCGGAAATGGTAGTTGATGCATGAAAGGACATATGAATCTTTAGCACATCTGGCACATAAATATCTTGCGATTCTGGCTACAACAGTGCCATGAGAATGCCTGTTCTCACTGTCAGGTGACACTGTAAACAAGGACCAGGCAGTATTATCTCCTGAAAATGTAAACAAACTTGTTTGTCTGAGTGATTGGCTTAACAAGAAGTAGGACTGAGTGGACTTGCAGGCTCTAAAATTTTACATTGTTTTATTTTTGAATGCAGTTTTTTTCTACATAATTCTACATTTGTAAGTTCAACTTTCACGATAAAGAGATTGCACTACAGTACTTGTGTTAGGTGAATTGAAAAATACTATTTTTGTTGGTTTTTTGCAGTGCAAATACTTGTAATCAAAAATAAAGTGAGCACTGTACACTGTATTCTGTGTTGTAATTTAAATCAATATATTTGAAAACATAGAAAACATCCAAAAATATTTAAATAAATGGTATTCTATTATTGTTTAACAGTGCGATTAATTGCAATTAATGTTTTTAATCACACAATTAATCATGTTTTTTTTTATTGCTTGACAGCCCTAATTATAATAAAGGGAATATCATGCCTCCTTTGGGTTGGCTTCGTTAGACAATTAGGTCATGGTATAACACAACACCTAGAAGTCATTATCTAACACAATGTTAAACTTGACTCTACTGCCAATGTAGGCAGGAACCAATGAAGTTTAACATTGTGTCAGCTGGTCATGATTAACTCTAGAGGTCCAGTTAGTGACATGTTAAACATAGCGATCCCTGTCTATACTGACAGCAAAGCTGTGTTTAGCATCATGTTAATTAACCCAACTCCTCATGATCATATTCTAACACAACCTAATTTTCCAGTAAAGATAAGCCTTTTGAAAGATTGGAGTTATTGCTATAATAATGGGACTATGCTTGTAGTCTAAGACAGAACTATTCTTAAAATAATGAATGTTGGTCTTCCATATTTAGATACTTAGATACCATGGTGATGACAGCCATATAAATAGACTGTAGTATTTGCAGTATTAGTATTAGTATTAGACCCATTTCCTTAAAAGTCACAAAAAACAATTCTTTAGAATTTCTGATATGTGAGGTGTGCAAAATATTTATTTTGGGTTTTTTGTGTGGATTGCTATTGGAAGTTTATTATTCACTTTTGCCATGGATGACAGTCTGATAAAACACCTAAGACTGCCAGTAAAGAAATCATGTAAGAACTTACAATGAAAGAACCAGCATCCAAAATCCAATTTCTAAATAACCATTGTTTGGGAAAGAGAGACTTTTTATTAACTCCTGTCATTCAATTTACCATCAGTAACCACAGCAATCAAAGTGAGTTACTGACACCTAAAAACAAAGGGTCAAATCCTGGCTCCATAGAAATCAATGGGAGTTTTGCCACTGATTTCAATACAGCCAGGATTTCACACACCTAATTTTAGGATTCCATGTGGAAAGGGACAGATATTTAATCTTATTTGATGTGACTAGCTAGTTTTAATATATTTTACATTTATATTGCAGCTTTTATTTGGAAAGATCTCAAGAGTGCTTCCCTAACTGTGGTTAGGGAAGCAACCTCTTCTCATGAAGTTTCCAAAATACTCCATCCATTACTGGACAAGGCTGTCCCAATCTAGAAGGGGCAGCGGGTTAAACTGCAGAATGCTTGGGTGTTGGAGGATCTGCCAGAGACCAGGGCTCTCTTTACAGATCACGTTCTTGTCTTTTTTGTTGTTGTTTCTTTTGCCTGTTCTCACTTTCAGGTGACATTGTAAATAAGAAGCAGGCAGCAGTATCTCCCCTCAATGTAAACAAACTTGTTTGTCTTAGCGATTGGCAGAACAAGAAGCAGGACTGAGTGGACTTGTAGGCTCGAAAGTTTTACACTATTTTGTTTTTGAGTGCAGTCATGTAACCAAAAAAAAAAAAAAATCTGCATTTGTAAGTTACACTTTCAAGATAAAGCGATTGCACTGCAGTACTTGTATGAGGTGAATTGGAAAATACTATTTCTTTTGTCATTTTACAGTACATATATTTGTAATCAAAAATAATAATACAAAGTGAGCACTGTACACTTCGTATTCTGTGTTGTAATTGAAATCAATATTGAAAATGTAGAAAAACATCCAAAATATACATTTCAATTAGTATTCTATTGTTATAAGTATGATTAATCAATTAATTTTGTTGAGTTAAGTGTGTGGGTTAACTGTGATTGAAAGCCCTAATATTTAGTATTCATTATTATTATTTATACAGCCCCAGAGATGTGCATGGTGCACTACGGGGTGGAGGGGAGAAAGCATGTCTAGATGGCAACAGGACGTAGGAGGCTGAGTGTAGGGGATTTGAAGCAAGGTCTGCTAAATTGCAATCCTGGCTCTACCCCTCATTTGAGAGGTAACCATGAACATGTCTGCCTTCCCACACCTGCAGAGGGGAATGATAGTATCTACCTCAAGGATCAGCGAGCACACAAGGTTTTTAAAATATAAAGCTCTCTCTAAGCCTTGTGGGGAGCCAGGTCCCCGGGTGCTGGCTCCGGATCAGAATTCCCCTGAAACTCAAGGGCTCTCGGAGGGGGATTTTGACGGGGGCCAGCTGATCTATTTCTCCGAGGGCAACAAGCTTCACCGAAGTGAAGGGGAGACTCACACAGCGGCGATTTTCATTGATTCTCAGTAACTGGCTGCAACTGGAGGCCGGCTCCTTCCTCTGCCCGGCCAGCCGCTCCATGTCCCGCACGGCGAAGATGCAGAGCGCGGTGGAGTCCCAGCGCCGCTCGCCCGGCCCGGCGCTGAAGACCCCGGCCCACAAGCCCGCCTGCTCCAGGAGGCTGGAGGAGAGGAGGGTGCTGCGGGCGCCGCAGTCCAGGCGCAGCTCGCCGAAGAGGCTGGGGACGGGGGAGTCCTTCTGGGACTTCAGCACGGCCACGCTGGGATGCGCCGCCGGGGGCAAGGGGTAGTAGGGGAAGAAGAGGTGCTCGCCCCACAGGAAGGCGTCCACGAAGTGCAGCGGGTTCGCTTTGTCGCGCTTCAGCGTCGCAAACTCCCCCCCGGTCAGGCGCAGGTCCGGCAGGCGGCGCACGGTGAGCACCGTGTCGGCGTCGGAGGCCGAGGGGGCGCACGTCAGGTTGGTGTCGGGCAGCGAGTAGGTGGCGGCCAGCGCCAGCAAGCGGCCTTGGTTGGGCTGCGGCGCGAAGAGCACCCCGGTGGTGGAGCCCTGCGGCAGGCAGCTCACCACCTCGCTCTGGTTGGACAGCGCCGTCAGGTTACCCAGCAGCCGCACCTGGCAGCTGCCGCCGTGCAGGGTCCAGCCGGTGAGCAGGCGGCCGCGCTCCGGGTCCGGCAGCAGCAGCTTGCTGTGGGTGCCCGCCGGCTGCGCGCAGTCCTGCGCCCCGGCGTGCGCCAGCTGCAGCTGCCCGGAGGGCGGCCGGCCCAGGCCCCGGTGCAGCTTGTACAGGCAGCTGCCGCCCGCCAGCAGGAGGCTGTCCCCGCTCGCCGCGATGTTGTCGATGCGCACGGGCAGGGCGAAGCGGGGCTGGCACACGACGGCCCCGGCCCCCGCCAGGGCGATCAGCAGCGCCCAGGGCAGCGGGGGCGCGGCGGGGCCGGGGCGCCGGGGGTCCTTCCTCCTGCAGGGCGCCATGGGCGCGGCCCGCTCCTCGATCGGCTCCGCAACTGCTCTAGTTGCCTGGCGGCGGCGGCTGCCCCATACTGTGCTGCGGGGCGGGAGAGGCGCTGTGTCGTTCAGCCCCGGCTTCCTCCGTCTGGCTGCGGTGGTGGGAAGTTCCTCTCCGGGAGGCTGGGCTGGGCTCCTGGGTGGGGGTTTGGGCCTTATACATGCTCTTGCACAAGCTTCCTTCCCCACTCACCCCACGCCCTGCGCCCTCCAGGATGCAGCGGGCGGGGGCCGCAGCCACCTGCCCCACTTTGCTCCTGGGTGCACTGCAAAACCAAGGCTGGGCTCCTGCTGTGACTGAAACATCCCACAGCCTCTCAGCCTAGATGGGAGCAAAGCACCCGTGTGCACCAGGCAGGCTTCTTGGGCGTGCCCTGAGTAGGACCGGCTCTAGGTACCAGCAAAGCAAGCCTGTGCGTGGGGTGGCACAATTCCAGGGTCGGCATTCCAGCCATCCTTTTTTTATTTTATTTTATTTTTTTTTTGCTTGTGCTGTTATGCTCTCAGAGCTGGGGGCGGCCAATTTTTTGCTTGGGATGGCAAAAAACTGAGAGCCGGCCCTGGCCGTGAGAGCATGGCTGGGGCCCACTTGGACTAGGGTGACCGGATAGTAAGTGTGGAAAATCGGGAGTTTTGCGGGGGGACGTGGAGGGGGACGGGGCTATAGTCAGGGCCGTCCCTACCCATACGCAAAGTACGCAGCTGCGTAGGGCACCAGGAAATTTGGGGCACCACGGTTCCTGGTGCCCTGCACAGCTGTGTGCTGCTCCAGCCCCTGCCCCGCCTCTTCCCCATGGCCCCTGCCCCTGCTCTGCCCCAGCCCCATCCCCTGTTCCACACCAGCCCCACCTCCACTCCCCTGAGGACTGCAGCAAGGCTGGGCTTGCACTCACCGGTGGCGGGAAGTGCAGTGACCTGGCCCCTGCCGTGCCGCCAGCGAGTGCTGTGGGGCGGTTCCCCTCTGCCCTCTAAGCCAGCCCCGCCGCCCCCGCGCGGAGGCCTGGGCCCCCACACGCACACACACCTCGCAGGGGGGCTGCGTAGGGCCCCAGAATAGCTAGGGACGGCCCTGGGTATAGTTGCATATATAAAACAAAGCCACTAATATCAGGATGGTCTTGACAATATCGGGACATCTGGTCACCCTAATTTGGGCTGCCAGGCTGACCCAGGTTTTAAACCTCTTGGGGGGGGGGGGGGGGGGGGAATAACATTGGAACAAGGGGCCCCACACACAGCTGATTTTCCAGCATAGATGGGACTGTCGCCACAGCCAGTAGAGAGTGTGACTTTCTCTGACCATCTCATCTTTATTATAGAGACCCATTGGCGTTCTCACAACACATTTTTAGTGGCCTCAGAGTGCAGCCACCAACTCTTGCTGGCAGCGGCTTTGACTAAAATATTTAATTAACTTTAGGAAAAATAAATCAATATACACTATACGTGTCCAGTGTAATTCATTTATATCTGGATTTTATTTGTGCAGACTCAATAATAAAAATAATATATAGTTGTCTCTATTCTTTACTGGACCTACGCAGAATAGAAACAAATAATGTGTTTTGCATGTTCTTGTCCCTTTTTGTTGTTTCTTTTGCATTTTTGGTTGGTTGTTCTTTTTAGACTTGCTAGCTAGTAAGTCTGCTGCTGTGAAAAGTGATACTTGTATATTAATATCACTTTTCACAGCCTCCCAGCTAGTTGCTAAGTCTGCTGTGAAAAGTGATATTAACATACAAATATAACTTTTCACAGCAGACTTACTCAGCCACAGCAAACCTGGGGACAAATTAAGCCCTGGATGGGAAAGTGAACAGGGAGACAGCAGGGGCCAGGAGCCATGGAGGGAATGAATAGGGGGCTGGGGGAGCCAGTGGGGCCCAGGGGCAATGGGATGGGTGGGTGAAGGGCCAGAGGGTGCAGTGGGGGCCAGCACCCATCACTGCACAGCCAGGACCTAACCCAAAGCCCTTTGGCTGGGGCCTGGGGCCCAGCAGCTGGTGACGGCAGTGGGGGCCAAGGGCAATGGGGAAGGGGTGGTGAGCCGGGGGCCCAGCAGTCAGGGGACAGAGCGTGCCTGCCACTGCAGAGATGAAGCCTCGGGCTGGAGAAGGCAGCAGTTGGGGATGGGCAATGGGGGAGAGGTGCAGGGTGATGAGACTGGAACCACAGGATGGGGCCCATGGCCAGATCCCGAAGCTCTACAACTGGAGTCTGCCACCCACCATCCCTGAAGCCCAACCCCACCACCTCTGGGAAGGTGGGAAATTTACTGGCTTGCCTGCTTCTCCAGTGTTTGTGTCTTCAGAAGGAGGCAGGGCCCAAGCTCTGCTGGAGGCCCCGGGGGAGGGGCTGCTGCTTTGCCCCTGCGCTCCAGTCGCTGCACAGGAGGCTGTGCCTGCAAGAAAAGCCCCGGACTGCATGAGGCCATGGTGGCCGCCTTTGAGAAATGCTGCCCTGGTTGGCTTCTAAGACCTAGATAGTAGCTTCTTCCTTCTAAGCAAAGCCAGGCTAATTTGGGATTCTTGCTAACATTTATCTCAGTACAGGATGGCCTGTCACACAATATCATGAAATGAAAATGGGGTCAATTTTATACAAGCTTGTCTGTCCTCCTGGGAGCGGCAAAATCCACATACTTTGCTAATTTCAAGGAAGCATAAAACTGAGATCCTTCCCACCCGTAGTCGTGATAGATCAGTATTTTCATAGCAGTCGGGTAAATTAATTCCAGACTCCTGGGTGAACCTTATCTAAATTCCCTTTGTTGATGTGGAATTACGTTGAATAGTGTGGAGTTTTTTCACTGCCTTTCTTAAGCTGTTGCGTCACGTTGCTGCATGTAGTTAAACAGTTACTGCAGCTCACTCTCCGAAAGGTTGCCGTGATTTTTATTTAGTCTGTCAATAACAATGGTGAAGGATGTTGTGAGGCGTTTGGGTTTGTCCATCTGTGGGTGGGCGTTGTCTAATTTAGTGCCTCTTTCGGCAAGGTGCTGAGCACGTTGAACTCCCACTACAGTCACGGACAGTCAGCACCTCACAGGACTGGGCCTTTAGCCTGGATGCTCTCTGAAGCCTACTAGACCATTTCCAGTAAGGACTCAACAAAAGCAGAACCGTATAGTGCATGCTCAGCAAATGGCAGATATTCTGCTTTTGCTGAGTCCTAAGTAAAGATAAAATATTGTTTCTTTTTTTGAATAATTATATCAACTTCTCCTGCCCTAATGGGGCAGAGTTTAATGTTGCTGGAGCAGTGTAAAGTGGCCTGAATGTAAATAAGAATCCGGCCCCAAATTTGCAAATAGAAGGTATAATGCAGATGTTAGCAGTTTGAATACATACATAGCAGAAGTACATGTCCTTCCCCAAAATGTAGACTGCACCCTGCAGCAGTTATTGCTTAAGGCAATTTATTTTGCCCTGGATCTGAAGCAACATTTATCACTGGCACTTTTCCAGCTGCAGCAGTCAGAGTCCATGACATATCCTGTTCCCACATCCAGAACCACCAGCCTTTTATACTACTCCACAGGCAGTGACTTAAAGGGTGTGTACAGGGCCTTGCACAATGCAGAGGAGCACATGGAACAGAATTGCTACACTGGAGCTTTTTATATATATATATATATATATATATATATATACCAGAGATGGTAAGCAAAGCAGGCTACTTCTGGTGTGACACGCTTTCTGAAGATGTGCTTTCCTGTACAGGACTGGGTTCTTGGTCAACATGTAAATGAAATAATGTTCAAACCGATCACACTGAAATAGATTGTCCAAGCACAGGAGTCCACTTACTTGGCAGGACAACGCAAGCTGAACACATTACACTTGTGCCCAATCTGCTACATTGACTTCCAATTTGTTTCTTAGTGCAATACAAGATGTTAAAATATAAAGCTCTATATGGTTTAGGTATTGGCTTTTGTGACTTCCTGAGACACGTGGTCAATTGGAGACTTCTAACAGACCCTAGTTTCAATGTTTAGGGCCCTGGCAACAGGCTATATTCAGCAAAAACTCCACATCTTTGGAAGTTGCTCTACTTACAAAGTCACTAAAGCCCAAGGTTTCTGGCTTTCAGGGCACAGCATATACAGGAGAGCAGGAGGAGAATCTAAACTAATTCTCCCCCAAGATGTACAATGGAATTCATTGGTTGAGTGTTTAGAGCAATTTATTAAGAACTAGCATATTCTGATGACAATTTGTGAAGAAAATTGTGACAAAATAGATGGAACGATCACAGCCAAATTAGACAACATTGGTCTAAAGAGAAATGTAGAAGGTATGCTGAATATACTGAAACCTACTTCCATAGCCTTGGACAAACTGCAGAAGATTGCTGCTGTATTGCTGATGCTGTTGAAATTTGGAAAGAACTTCAAGAGACATTTATTCACACAGTGCAAAGGCAACCTATGGAATTCTTTGTCAGAGGATATTGTGAAGGCCAAGACTATAACAGGGTTCAGAAAAGAACTAGATAAGTTCATGCGGGATAGGTCCATCAATGGTTATTAAGCAGGATAGGCAGGGATGGTGTCCCTAGCCTCTCTTTTCCAGAAGCTAGGAATGGGCAACAGGCAGGGCCGAATTTAACGCAGGGACTTTACGGGGCTGCAGCCAAGGGCCTTGGGCTAAGGGGGGCCCTACAGGCTGGATGTGGCCAACTGCTTCTTTTCATCCGGCCCGCGGCAAGTCTCCGCGCCGCAGGCCGGACACTGGTCCCCGAGCCTCGGTGCCGCCACCCCCCTGGGGCTGCAGCTGCAAGCACCGGCTCGCTGATGTGCACCCGTAGTCCCTAGATGAGGGGGGTTCAGGGACTCTCTGCACGCTGCTCCCGCCCCGGCACCGGCTCCACAACTCACATTGGCTGAGTACCACAGCCAATGGGAGCTGCGGGGGCAGCGCCTGTGGAGCAAGCCGCCTCGGGGAGCAGAGCAGCGCAGAGCCAGGGCAGGCAGGGATCCTGCCTTAGCCCTGCTGCGCTGCTCACCAGGAGCTGCCAGAGGTAAGCGCCTCCCTGCCGGAGCCTGCACCCGAACCCCCTACCCCAGCCCGGAGCCCCCTCCTGCACCCAAACTCCTACCCAGAGCCCACTGCACCCCAGCTGGAGCTGCACCCCCTCCCTGCCCCAGCCCTGAGTCCACTCCCCCACTCCAAATCCCCAGAGGCCCCACAAAATCTAATAGCCTCGGGCCCACAGGAGAGTTAATCCGTCCCTGGGAACAGGGGATGGCTCACTTGATGATTACCTGTTCTGTTTGTTCCCTCTGGGGCACCCCAACCCCTTGTCCCATCCCTGGTCAGGAAACAGGATACTATACTAGATGGACCTTTGGTCTGACCTGGTATGGCTCTTCTTATGACATTGAAGAAACAAATATCCTACAGCAAAGTTAATGTTCAGGCAGTAAAGAAACAGGTGGATCAAGCACTCAATCAATCTCATTTTCTTTCCAATATTCTCAACCCAAAGAACCAAGGTAGATGCCTAACTACGGAAGAAGATGCTGCTGCTATGACATGGGCATCTAATAATCACCCATCAGTCAGGCCAATCATAATATCAGGGCTGGAGATGAACCATTCAAGCAGGACCTGTTTGTTGATGATATTTTAGAGAAAGTCACACCATTGGACAGGTGGTAATCACTAGCTAAGCAGCTGCAACCAGAGTTTGTTGAAGTGCTAAACCAGTTTTGGACAGCAGTAGCCCCTTCAGCATGCACAGAAAGAATATTTTCTTCATGTAGACTAAAAAATTCATAATTGAGGAATCTATTGGGAGTTGAAAAAGCAGGAAAACTTATCTTTCTCTTCCAGTCTATGAATAAAAACAAGGAAGGAAGGGATGAGAGCTACTAGTTTTAAAAGTTTGAAGGACAGTCCAGGTAACTTAGAAGACTGTTGTTTCATTTTCAAGAGATTTAGGTGAATACAAACTCTAACTCCCACTACTTTTACTTAGGCATATTTGAACATTTTCCCAGGCTGACCTGAAATAATTAGTTTAATTCACTGATTACAGTTCATCTCTCTGTTCCTTTAATAAATCATTTAGTTGTAAATGTGAAACATGTTTTGATAAGATAAGTTTATGTATCCAAAACATGTAAGGTTGTTTTGTTTAATAAACAAATTTAACATGCTATTTTGTGCATTTATAAAGCACGAAGGGCCAAATCCTGAGCTCTTTACTCAGAGGAAAATTCTCAGTGAAGTCAATGAACCAACTTCACCTGTAATTACACCTTGAGCAGTTTCAGTTACTTCAATGGGATTACATGAGAGCAGAATCTGACCCAATGTGAGTTTTGCCTAAATAAGAACTGCATCAGGACATCAGGACTTGGCCCTATGTGGATGAGTTAAAACAAGTTTTGACCCCTTTTTACATAATTTCTTTACCCTGAGACAGAACACAGCCACTGTTCACATATTCTTCCCTATTCTCTCTCTCCACTGACTCAACTGCCGCCTTCTCTCTGTCCTTCTCTCTCATTTGCATGACAAATTTGGGACTCTATGTAGAGATCTGGCAAAAGGGAAGCCACTGTAGTTAGATAACATTAAGAAAAAATAAAATTATTTTGAATTTAGCTTAAACTTGGTACTCTTCCTACATTGAAACAACTTTTTGGGATTTATGGTCACTTACTTTAACATGGGATGATAATTTATTCTGCCCCATTGCTGGCTAAACAGCCTGTGCTGTGGTACAGTGGTAACAGGCAGGGTTAGGGTCACTGTGCATTTTATTTGCAGTGCCATACCTGAAAACAGGTCAATAACTGCTTTCCACCTAATATATTTCAACAAGCCAATTTTCTACTACATCTACACATGGATTTACTGCAACAGGAAAACCAAGAGGCTGTACTGAAAGACTCCTTCTTTACAGAGTCAGTGCACCTGAATACTTTGAGTATTCACATGGATTCTGCAATGTTGGATTTTAATTCTACTGTGGTGTTTTGTTTGGTTGTTGTTGTTGTTTTTTTTGGTGGTTGATCTAAGAATTATTGGGCCTTCTGCATCCTTTTCTGGGTTGTCTTGCCTTCATACGATGAGGAGATTTCAGACACAAGAATAGGCTGCTCTGTGGCCTACAAGAGGAAATTCAAGTGAGTGCCACAAGAAGCTGAACTGTTATACCGCAAATGATACAACAACTTGAAAAAGTCCAGTACCCTGAAGTGAAGGGAATCCTATGACAAAGTCAAATATTTTTGTACAGCAGAATCCTGATAGCTAACAACCCTTTTGTGCATTGTTTAAACAAAAATAATAATAATGGATTTTCAGTTTGCCTCTATTCTAAATAATACAAACTATTTTAGATGACTGACCAAAGAAATCATGAACATGCACCCAAAGCATGATGTTTTCAATCACATAATTTTTTTTGCGCCAAAAGTGACTTGTTATTGAAAGCTTTTTTGTTACAGTGGCCAGGAGAAAGAGAAGCAACTCAGAATTGCATATAAAAAGTAACAGATTGCTGTTCCACATATCTACAATGGGTTCATATTCTGTCACAAACTGTGACACCTAGGAAGACTGGTTTATAGCAAAAACAAGCACGTGAGACAGGAAACTCAGGGTCTGTTCCCTCTTTGTCACCAACTTTTATGTGTCTCCATCCACCCATGAAGGGGTGTACTCGCCCCATCAGCCAAGAAGTTGAATTAGGCCAAGTGGGCCCAATCAGTCAATTAAGCTGCAAATAGGGGAGATTTAGGCTGTGTGTGGGGCACGAGTTAGAAGGGAGATCACCTACAAGGGAACAAGCAGGAATTCTATAAAGCCAGGAGGCTGGCAACAGGAAGTCTGCAGTCTCTCCCCCTGAGATAAGGGAGAAGGAAGGAGGAATAGGAACCTGTGAGGAAGGGTTTACACAGTAGGCCTAAGAGAGAGGTTGCTGACTAGGAAGACTGGTGAGGGCATAGGTGTTGGAACTAGGAGTCCTGGGTGTGTGGCAGCACCCCCTGGCTTGAAGTAGTTACCATCAGATACAAGGTTTACAGTTTGGTGCAATGGCTCTCAGCACCCCCACTATATAAATTGTTCCAGCACCCCTGGGTGAAGGAGAAGCTTAAAGAAGCACGGTAGGAAGTACTCCAGAGAAGAGAGCAGTAACATTGGTGAAGACCCAGAATTTTAATTTCACTGTGGGGATCTGGACTGGACTCCAGAGTAGAGTGTGGGCCTGGGTTCCCCTGTACCATCCACTACAGAGTGGTATTGCTGGGACAGTGAATGGGAGGACTGCCTGTATCACTGCAGGAGTGACATAGTCAAGGTAGCAGGCCTGAGGGCTGCCTGATGCTGCTTGTGCAGAGAGACTTTGAAAGACCCCCTCCTCCCTCCCCTGCAAAAAAGGGGAAATCAGAGTGTAACGTGGCCGGAGGGCTGAGTCACAAAACAGCCGTACTTTGACTCTGTGAGCAGGAGGAAAACTGCAACAGTGGAAGGCTAGAAAGGGGGCATTGTACAGGGAGGAGCTAATTGCCAGAAGGGGGTGCCACCCAGTGGTGGATAGAATACCTTGTAATACTACCTTATTTGTAAATGGAGACTGGCAATATTCCCTTGCCTTGCAGGGATGCTGTAGCTGTTATCTCAAAGGGGAGCCAAGATAATTGTGTAATGGGTGTAGGTAACAGAATATAAACAAGCCCCTTTTTCTCAGAAGAGCAGACCCGCCCTCTGTCGTATCTGTCACTGGTGGACTGGTGAAGTTCTCCTTCCCTCTTCCCTATGTGGTGCACAAATAATAAAGACTGACCAGAAATAAGGGTTAAACAACAGGTAAGTGTATTAAGGCATAAATTTCAGATAAGGGAAGGGATAAATGTAATGAGCAATAACTATATAAACAACAGGTTTCAGAGTAGCAGCCGTGTTAGTCTGTATTCGCAAAAAGAAAAGGAGTATTTGTGGCACCTTAGAAACTAACAAATTTATTTGAGCATAAGCTTTCGTGAGCTACAGCATGAAGTGAGCTGTAGCTCATGAAAGCTTATGCTCAAATAAATTTGTTAGTCTCTAAGGTGCCACAAGTACTCCTTTTCTTTTTATATAAACAACACAAACCCGGTGACACAGCAGCTCTTTCTATGAGCATAAAGCTCAGGCCCAAAAATACAGAACCCACCCTGGCAATTGAAACTGTAACCCCAACTAAGAAACCCCTAATTATTATGTCTCACCATATTCCCAGCACTTCCGGGGTGGCGGTGAAGTCCAGGACCTCCACTCCATGGGTAATTAGAACCTGTAGAGGAGGAGCACTGGAGAGTCCCTCGATGACAGTTGGGATGGAAGAAATGGACCGAAAACCCTCTAGTTGTTGACATTCCCAGGAACAGGAGCAGGTAAGTTGGAATGCGTCGTCTTCTTTCTTCTCACCTCAGGAGTGAATGGTATTCTTCGATGGTGCACTGGTGCCACGAAGACCCGAGCTGCACACGCACAATCACTAAGGTGGACTGCACGCACAGGCGCCAACTTTTGTTGGTGCTGGTGGATGCTCGTGCCCCCCCGGCCCTGCCCCGACTCCACCCCCTCCCTGCCCCTATTGGATCTCTCCCCAAATCCCTGCCTCTTCCCCAAGCACGCCACATTCCCCTTCCTCCCCCCTCCCTCCCAGGCTTGCCGCACGAAACAGCTGTTTTGCAGCACAAGTGCTGGGAGGGAGGGGGGAGAAGCAGGACCCAGTGGCATGCTCAGGGGAGGAGGTGGAGCGGAGGTGGAGGCGAGCTGGGGTGAGGGGGTAGGGTGGGGAGCTGCCGGTGGGTGCAGAGCACCCACCAATTTTTCCCCCGGGGGTGCTCCAGCCATGGAGCCCCCATGGAGTCGGCGCCTATGACTACACCACCAGTTTGTGATTACAGTCCTTTTATACAGTTTGTGGCGGGAAAACATGGTATGATCCTGGAAAAGGCGGGAAACAGTCTGAGGTGGTAGAATCTTGGGGATAGCCCAGTGGTGGGAAAAAACAGTTCAATCCAGTTACACCCAGGCTAAGATGACTGTGCATAGAGGGGGGGTCACAAGATGGAGTCACAAGATGACAGTTTAGATTCCATCTTGGATTGCTGCAATATCCTTAAAAACTGATTATTGGGTCTAATACATACATGTAACCTAATAATCCATGAACAATATAACATTTCATACCCAACATAGCGATTGTAAAGAATTTTGAAAACCTCAGATGCAAGGCACCATATAAATCCAAAATATTATTACAAGAACAGTACCGCACATTTCCAATATTGATTTTATAATATGTCATAAGGAAAAATAATGAAAAACCCTAACTTGCCCTTAAAAATCAGTTTAATCTAACCTAGATCTGCCAACAGTTTAATCTAACCTAGATCTGCTCTAATTGTAACTGTATGGTGTCACTAAAGAGCAGAGTTAAGGTTATTTCGGTGCTTTACATACACATTTTCCATACCTTAAACATGTTTGGATTTCTTTTAAATTTATCTCTCAATTCCTTAGGTTTGCAATACTTATTTTTAGAAAAGTTGCAACATTTTTTCAATGTCTTTTATCCTTAAATTGATATGTACTTTCAACCTTTACTTAAGCATACAGGTGAATCCTGCACTTAATTTACAATTGATTTACTAGATTGTTTTTTCCAGGATACACACACACAGAGCAGACAGTACTGCAGAGATCCTAGGCAGTGGTGCTGCATAGAGACTGCCAAAGCTGGCTACACCAGTGCTCAGAACAGCTCAGGATCAGGAGGGTGCAAAGGTGTCTTCAAGATACCTTGGTTCCTCCAACACCTTGGGCGGTGCCTGTCTGTGTTGCACTTCCAAGCGGCACAACACACAATATCACCCATTGCTTCATTTTCCAATTTTGATTATCTGTGAGAGCTCAGAGGCAGACTCGGTAGAATGAGCTAGGTGATGGGGGAGATCATGGCTTTGTGGGTGTGGAAGGGGGGGATGATCGGATATAAACAGGAATATATGAGGAGTATGAGATGGATGACTGGGGATTACAGAGGGAAGGGAGAAAAGGGGGTTCAGTGGGGGTTGTCAGGATGGGTGAGCAGGAATGTGGATATGGGGGTCAAGGGGATTCAGTAACAATGTCTAATTAGGGGTGGTCAAAGAATGTATGGAACAAAGTTATGTGCAAAGGAGGTCTGTGGTGGGGAGACTAGGGCTATGAACCAGGCAGGTGATAAGTGGGAATGTGCAGGGAATGAGTGGTATCCATATCTTCCTATTAGGGTGACCAGATGTCCCGATTTTATAGGGACAGTCCCGATTTTTGGGTCTTTTTCTTATATAGGCTCCTATTAACCCCCCACCCCCGACCCGATTTTTCACATTTGCTGTCTGGTCACCCTGCTTCCTATTGAAGTTCGTATAGAGTGGTGGCCAAGTGATCTACCAGTAAGAACTGTTGACAAAGGCATATAGTTCCCTTCACAGTGCTGGTTCATTACAACCAATAGAATTGTTGCATGCAAATTAGCTGTAAAGAAAGGATGATGATTGGTTGAGTTACTTCTGATAGCACATTGGCTCCTCTTAAGAGTGACCTGAGCTGTTAATCTGGCTTTGGCTATAGTCTGTGCACTCATAATAATTCAATACAATCTTTAATAACATAAAAGCGGAAAAGAGTCCTGTGGCACCTTATAGACTAACAGATGTATTGGAGCATAAGCTTTTGTGGGTGAATATTTTGTGTATTCACCCACAAAAGCTTATGCTCCAATACGTCTGTTAGTCTATAAGGTGCCACAGGACTCTTTGCCGCGTTTACAGATCCGGATTAACACGGCTACCCCTCTGATATTTAATAACATAGCTTAACAAACTAATTTTTCAAATGTACCTTCTGCACAAGATATCAGTAAGTTTTAACTACATGGAAAGTTTGAAGAGGCTATGTTATGCCATTATTAAAGGAAATCAAAGTCAAAGAAAGATCTAAAAATAAGTTCTGAATTTCTTAAGAGCTCATTATACATTATTTTAACTCAGGCTAACAGATTGACTTGTAACTTCTCCAAATGTTCATTCGGTATTAAAAAAGTAAGAGCTATGAGTTGGGGTATGATTACTCCTGGGAGAATTCTGCACCAAAAAATTTAAAATGCTGCAAAGTTCTGCATATTTTATTTGTTAAAATAGCACAATATAATCACATTACTTTCAGTTATTTTGGTAATTTATTTAAGCTACAATACAGAAAAAAGTCACTAACTTTTCAGCATTTCCTAAATACATGGAAGTTAAGTTACAAATACTTGGTAACAAATACTTTGCATTCCAGTTATAATCCTGGCTGGGGGAAATGCTTGGTTCTGACTGTCATGACATTTTATTGACTGCTTGATAAAAGTTTTATTTGCCCTCAAAGTCTTTATTTTTTTAAATGGGTAAGTAAAATAGATCCTAAGCTGTAATCTAACCCCACTGTGGCACAGGAAAAAAGTGAGAAAGCACATAGCTCTTCCTAGCTGAGGATTCCCTTACTGTCATTTACAATAAGGCTCCTTTATACCACTCGGGCAATGTAAAGGAGCCTTAAAACTTTTACACCTGTTTTATGCTGGGGGAATTCACTAAGAATGGGAACAATTTCCTAACAACAATAGGAACAACTAGGCAGGCAGGCTGCTATATTTTCTGCTCTGCATGAGGGGACAGAGCCTGCCTCATGCCTACCTCTAAACAACCCGAAGCCCTACCCCTCTATGCCAGGTGCTCCACAATAGCAAGTCAGCATGAGGGACAGAGTCTTGCTCACTCACATGCACACCCACCCAACCTTGCCCCCCCAGGGATGATTGACATCTCCCCATGCACACATGCCCAACACTCCACTGCCCCACACTGATGCATGTCTCCGCTGGCTGCTCCAGGCACTTGAACAGACATTCCAAGGCTGCTGGGGAAGGGGTGAGTGTCCCCTGCTGATTTCTTTGCTTCCCTATTTTTCTTCAGAGAAGCAAAGAAATCTGTGGGTGACCTGAATTCTGTGCACCCACAGTGGTACAGAAGTCCCACAGGAGTAAATGATATACTGCAATGTTCATCTATAACAAATGATGAACTTCTGCTTTAAAATTCAGAACTTAACTCAACTTTTTACTATGGAATTGTTACCAGCAGCTGCAGAATGGAGTTGCATAATAAGTGCCTCTAGAATAAGAATAGGCCAGGGTATGGAAGAAGCAAAATCCCTGTTAAGAAAACTCTTTTCTATGGTCTCCTAGAATGATTTCACTGTTCCACCATCTCGTGATGCTTGCAGATATCAATTTATTGACAATTCCAGCATTCGATTGTCATTGTTAGACCCGCCACAGCCAGTTTCAGAAATTGACACAACAGTTGGCAGTTAAGTCAGATTCCAGATATCCTTTGTGTTAGCAGACACATATGTTAACTTTAAGTGAAAGTTGCTATTACTGTACACCAAGGAATGACCCATAATTACTAAGTATGGAAAATGAAAGTACAAAGGAGTTACAGGAAACTAGATAAAATTTTAAATACTGAGTTCATACAATCCCTTAAGTAAATGTACATTTGTAAAATATGATGTTGCATATTCCTAAAATAATGTTAGTCTGTCATATCTTTACCCAGTCTCTTTTTCTAAATCTGAAACCTTTTTACCTCCATCTACCATCAAACCATCATTCACCCATCAAACATGGCTCACAAACCTTGCCACAGACCATCCTCCAGTTAATGCTCTCATTATTTTATTAGCTAGAGATACCCATGGCTTGCCATTTTACTCTTCATAGGCAGATCAGAGACTTAGCTCTCCCAAATCCCAACTATCCACCATAGTTAAGAGACTACAGTATATCACAGCTTATTCTCCAAAACAATCTAACAACTCCATCCAACATATATTGAGGAAAAAAACCCAATTTACTCCATCTAGCTTCTCTACATGACTTGGAAATCCTAAGACTAGTGGATGGGTGGTGGGGAGCAGTAAATGTGATATATCTTGATTTTAGTAAGGCTTTTGATACTGTCTCACATGATCTTCTCATAAATAAGCAGAGAAATATAGCCTAGACAAGCCTACTCTAACATGGGTGCACAACTGGCTGGAAAACTGTACTCAAAGTAGTTATCAATGGTTCACAATTGAGCCGGAAGGGCATATCGAGTTGGGTCCCGCAGGGATTGGTACTGCATCCGGTTCTGTTCAATATCTTCATAAATGATGTGGATAATGGCATAGAGAGTACACTTATAAAGTGTGCAGACAATATAAATCTTGGTGCTTTTGCAAGAGCTTTGGAAGACAGGATTAGAATTCAATTTGATTTTGACAAACTGGAGAAATGGTCTGAAATAAATAGGATGAAATTCAATAAGGACAAACACAAAGTACTACACTTAGGAAGGAATAATTTCCTATTTTGTATTTGTGCAACTGATGACTGCCTAGGAAGGAGTACTGCAGAAAAGGATCTGGGGGTTACAGTGGATCACAAACTAAATTAGTCAACAAAGTAATACTGTGCCAAAAAAAAAAAAAAAGCGGTGAACATCATTCTGGGATGTATTAGCAAGACTGTGATGAGCAAGACCCACTCTAATAATTCTTCCACTCTACTCAGCACTGATAAGGCCTCAACTGGAGTACTGTGTTCAGTTCTGGGCACCACACTTTGGGAAAGATGTGGACCAGTTGGAGACAGTCCAAAGAAGAGCAACAAAAATGATTACAGGTCTAGAAAACATGACCTACAAGGAAAGACTGAAAAAAATGAGTTTGTTTAGTTTGGAGAAGAGAAGACTGAGGGGGGCATAACAATCTATAACAATATTTTACATACTTGAAAAGAGGAGGGTGATAAATTGTTCTCCTTAACCATTGAGGTCAGGACAAGAAGTAACAGGCTTAAATTGCAGCAAGAGAGATTTAGACTAGACATTAGGAAAAATATCCCGACTGTAAGGTGGATAAGCACTGGAACAAATTATCTAGGGAGATTGTGGAATGTCCATCACTGGTGGTTTTTAAGAATAGGTTAGACAAACATCTGTCAGGGATGGTCTAGAGAATACTTAGTTCTGCCTCAGTGCAGGGGACTAGATGACCTGTCAAAATCCCTTCCAGTCCTACATTTCTATGATCTCTATGATTATATCTTCCCTTTTCACCTTCCACTGTGAGTCAGAGACCTCACCTCACACACGTGTACTGTCATCCAATCCTTTCCAAATGTCTAGGCCTCGGTTTCAACAAATCACGCTAGTAAAATATTTATTTACCTTAGAGAGAAGGGAATCAACATGTCTATAGAATGTGTATTATATGCTCATTTGTAATCAATCATTTTAAAAACTTCATAAGTTGTGATTCTTATGTTAGCTGGATGGTGAGTGGCTACACAGGGGTAGAGTTAATGTTGAGTTTTGAATATGCAATGTGATATTTTTGCAAAGGTATACTTATTTAAGTCTGTACAACTGAACACGTGTTTGAATATACATCTACCTTCTCTTAAGTGTTGATTTCCATACTTTTTAATACTATTGGATAGATAACTTAAAATGTGCAGGGGAGAAAACTCTCTCATTCTCCAAAGACTCTGCAGCGAAGTTAAATACTTTCTTTTTAGCAATAATTCTGCTTAGGCTGTTGTAAATTGGTGGAATAACTTAGCAGAAAAAAAGCTTATAGTCAGCAGGCTCTTGTCCTCTTCCTCAATGTTTCATGTTTACAGCAAGGCAGTGAAACAACTTCTCATAATGAGACTCCCAGTCCTGGGGTTCAATCCAGACCTGTGGCCCCCAGTTGTGGAATACAACCTTCTCAAAGGCATTCTCTCTCCAATCAGTCGCCCAAACAACCTTTCATATAGCCCTTTCATAAGCAGGGAGGGGAAGGCTTACCAAGGCTGACATCTCATTGACAGGTTCCAGACAATGCCCCAAGAGTGTAGATCTATTCCATTTCCCCTTTTTTTGTTTTTGCTTCACAGTGGAAACAGGATGTTAGGATCTGACAAAGCAGCATCAAGCTACCAGCTGTTAGGGCCCAGATCCTCAAAAGTACTTCGGCATTTGTCCACTCAGCATTGCAACAGCTAACCCCTAGGCAGCCTGCTGACTAGTGGAATCCTCAGCTCTGAATTAGGCTCCCAGCTCCCCATACAAACCACCAGAAGAGTTAGGTTCCTTAGGAAGGGATCCCCTGAATCCAGCAAGCTGAGTGGAGAGCTGCTGAAGCTAGTCAGGAGTGACATACCAAGGAGATAGGTGAGGAGAGATTGAGGGAGAAGAGAGGAATTCAGGTGCCTAAATAGCTGACCTGGTGCACTTGGATGATAGTTACCTCCTTCTGCTTGGGATCCACAGCCATGAACCTGCTTCTGGAGTGAGGTATCAAAGCCAGGTCAGCTGCTTAGGTAGCCTATACCCTAGGCATGAAACCATGTTTCTCTCTCTTTCTGTCTTCTACTTATGCTCAATTCTTCTCACACTCACCGTACACTTCCCAGTGCCTCAGCTGTCTTTTGTAGCAGTGCTGCCTGCCTTGCCCCTCCATCTCTGTCACATACACTCGCAAGTGCGCACACACACTCTCTCTCTCTCTGGCCCTCCTGTTGCAAAGTCTGACAGGTCTAAGGTGTGCTCAGAGCATACCTACAGGATTGGGCCCCACTGGTGAAATAGGTGTTCCCCTGCCTAGTTTGAGAATCCTGCTTCAGGGCCTTTGACTTGAGCTAGGATTTGAGAGGCTCATTAGCTGTAAGGTGACATCAGGGCTACAGTGGATTTGTGAATGCCAACTAGCAGAAACTAGGCACCGTGGTGGTTTTGAGGCTGTCCACCTAAATGGTGGACTTAGGCACCTAAATACATCTTAGGATCTGGGCCCAACTGCCCGAAGATCAGGCTGTAGAAATAAATATTATTTTCTCTCATGCAGATATCTTTAGAAATGATAACAAAAGAATTGAAGGAAAGCTGAACACTTGACATGTTAGAACAGTTTCTATGGGGACCATTTTTTAGAGCTTTCCCAAGTGTCAGTGGTCTTGTAAGTAACCCTTCTGCCAGGTGGAGCCAGCAGCAACCAGGGCCAGGTTCAGTATCTAGGGGTTCCTTTCCATCAATACAACACAGAACCAGCTCTAGCCCCCACCCAGTAACCTGGGAAAACTACACACCACCCCTGGGTGCCTCTGAGAGCAATACTTCCTGTGATGGGGCAAGGCCAGATGGCAATAGAAAAGCAGTGGGAGATAGATATATTAGCTCCAGGCTAAACAAATCCCTGGTACCAGGATAAGTGAAATGGCAGCTGCTCCAGGTCAGTTAAGACACCTGGGGCCAATTAAGAACTTTCCAGAAGGCAGGGAGAAGGCTAGGTTGATTGGGACATCTGAAGCCAATCAAGGGCTGGCTGAAACTAGTTAAAAGCCTCCCAGTTAGTCAGGTGGGTGTGCATGTCAGGAGCTGTGGGAGGAAGTTGTGCTGTTGGAGAGACTGAGTAGTACACACCATATCAGGCACAAGGAAGGAGGCCCTGAGGTAAGGGTGAAGTGGAGCTTGAGGAAGTGAGGGCTGCTGTGGGGAAAGTAGCCCAGGGAATTGTACATGTCATGTTTCTAAAAGGTCAGCTACCATAGCTGATACTATTAGGGTCCCTGGGCTGGAGCCCAGAGTAGATGGTGGGCCCAGGCTCCCCCTGCCACCTTTGCCCCCTGATTAATCACTGAGACTGGGAGACAACAGAGGCTGTGCAAGGAAGGATAACTTCTCCTCACCTCCCTCACTGGCTTATGATGAAAATGGCTCAGTAGACTGTGACCCTTGTCTCTAGAGAGAGAAGTGTTACATGGAGGGTCACAGTGAGCCTCTGAGGCTAGCGAAATCCGCCAGGAAACACGGGACCCATGGAGGCAAGGACAGAGCTTTGTCACATTCCCCACTCTCAACCACAGAGTCCGAGTGTAGAAAATAAACTTTTATTAAAAGGAGGGAAATAACTCTGTGTTAATTTGGGAAAACACCGCAAACAGGGTTCATAAACATAAACCATGAGCAAAAGACCCACCCCCAAGTAAGTTGGGCAGTGTCCTTTTCCCATCAGGGTCTTAAGTACAGCAACCCAAAAGTCCCTTCATGTGCCTGACCCTTCTCTGCACCCCACTCACAGTTGCTCTCCTTGGTCAGTGCAGACCCAGAGTTCAGAGGTGCATCTGCAGAGTTCACCTCCCACCCTGGGTAGAGGGGGTGGTAAAAAGGCATCTTACTTGTTCTGCTGCTTGGTCATTCACTCGCTGCCCCTCTTTGTGGGGCTCTGCTCTGGCCCTCTGCCAGCTGCCGTGATAGCTGCTCGCCAGCTGCTCCTGCTGGCCACCTGCTTGCCGCTCCCGCCGCACCTCTCCGCCAGCTGCCCTGCTGGCTGCTTGTTTGCCAGCCAACTGTCGGTCACCTTTTGCTGCCAACTGCCTCTCTGCTGTGACCTCTGCACATCAGTCTCTTAGTGATTTTTAGCTCTTAGCAGGCAGGGCAAAAACTCAGTCCTAGCACAAAATGATTTCAGCTCTGATTGAGCATTTCAAATAAGAAAAGATGCTCTTTATGAAGCCTATTTACTTCTTTCTTTGAACCGGGGGGGAGGAGGGGAGAAAGAACAGGTTAACCAGTTCAGGAAGGACCCTTGGGGGAGGGTCCACGCCTCCTGGCTAGAACACCTGTCTCTATCCCTGTTACTGCCACAGGCCTCTGGCATTTGAACCCCTGGCTTAATGAGGTTCTTTCCGCTGAGGGTGACCCCCCTCATTTGGGACAGGTTAAGCACTGTTTTGCTCCCCTTTATTCTCAATAATGCCAACATTGGTACCAGCATTTCACTACCCCTGCATTCAGTACTAAGGTGATTTGTAACCCAACACCAGCCAAAATTGATCACTTTGAGCAACACACCTCTCTATCTGCTGAATATCTAAGCAGAGTAGGTGTGTTCATGTAGATACAGTTTGCTCATGAAGTCTCTCCCCCTCCCAGCTAGCTGTCAGGGAAGATTTCAGCAGACCCTGCTTACAGTAATGAGCAGTTCTCTAAAGTCACTGTCAATGAAGATGAGTCATTATTTTCTCTTTCCATCTGCTTTAATCAAAGGCTATTTAATTCACCAAGAGAAATTTCAGTTGTATTTTTAGAAGTTATGAAAATACAGTTTCTGTCAAACGATTCTCTGTTCATTCACTGTGTTAATACTCATAATACAGAAGCCACTGGCTGAAATTATTATTAATTATTGTCATTTTAATTCTTGTTATTTAATGCAGTGAAGTCATCATTTCCTTGTACTTTATTTAACACTGATGTGTCTGAAGGAGGCAGCAGCAGTAGCAATATGAAACTTATTAATTTTTTCTTTCCCTTTAAATTATTTTTCCCTTGCTCAATTCATTCTGAAAATGACCTGAATGAGGATAGCACTGCCACTGCTAATTTATAGACCAGGAGCCGTGTTTGGAAGAGCTGATCAGCAGTGTCAAAGGTAGTCCCCATGGTAAGTAATTCAGCTTAATGCTAACTGGAACAGTGGCTCCCAGACTCTTTACCGAATCCCCTCTTGGATCTCTGCCCTGCCCTTCCTTTCCTGCCTCTGTTCCTTTTTTCTTCTTGTCTTTTTTCCTTTTTGTGTTTTTTAATTTGTTTCTTTATTTAAAACAAATATTGTTAGCTCTTTCCTCTCATGGGAATTGTCTCTATCACCAAATGTTACTGTGTTCATATAAGCCCATGGTGGCCTCCCATTCTCCCGCTCACCAGAAGGCTTGCATTCTGCATAGCTCAAGAACTGGGAGTTAGCTGATGACTCTTCAGTGCATAGCTGCTTGTGCCCTCCTGGCTGAGCTGAGTGCCATGGGGGCTGTGACTGGCAGAGATATTTGGCCAGTGGGAGGCTGTCCATGTCAACTTCTTCCATCACATTAGGGATTGTCTGGGAAAACAGGCAATGTTCATGGAATACCTGCTCCTTTACCTGTATGTAGGTGGATGGCAGATGAAGAGGCGGGTAGTAAGGGATCTGGGATCAAGCAGCTTTGCCACATTACAGATGCCACTGAGCCAATTTCTTTTCTTTTCAATGTTGATAAATGCAAAGTAATGCACATTGGAAAACATAATCCCAACTATGCATATAAAATGATGGTGTCTAAATTAGCTGTTATCACACAAAAAAGAGCTTTTGGAGTCACTGTGGATAGTTCTCTGAAAACATCCACTCAATGTGCAACGGCAGTCAAAAAAGCAAACTAAAAAAGGGATAGATAATAACACAGAAAATATCATATTGCTGCCATATAAATCCATGATTTACCCACATCTTGAATACTGCATGCAGATTTGTTTGCCCCATCTCAAAAAAGATATATTGGACTTGGAAAAGGTTCAGAAAAGGGCCACAAAAATTATTAGGGGTATGGAACGGCTGCCGTATGAGGAGAGATTAATAAGACTGGGACTTTTCATCTTTGAAAAGAGATGACTAAGGGGGGATATGATAGAGGTCTATAAAATCATGACTGGTGTGGAGAAAGTCAATAAGGAAGTGTTATTTACTTCTTCTCATAACACAAGAACTAGGGGCCACCAAATGAAATTAATAGGCAGCAGGTTTAAAACAACCAGAAGGAAGGTTTTTCCTCACACAATGCACAGTCAACCTGTGGAATTCCTTGCCAGAGGATGTTGTGAAGGCCAAGACTATAACAGGGTTCAAAAAAGAGCTAGATAAATTAATGGAGGATAGGTCCATCAATGGCTATTAGCCAGGATGGGCAGGGATGGTGTCCCTAGCTTCCATTTGCCAGAAGCTGGGAATGGGTGATAGGGAATGTAGATCACTTGATGATTGCCTGTTCTGTACTTTCCTTCTGGGGCACCTGGCACTGGCCACTGCCGGAAGACAGGATACTGGGCTAGATGACCTTTGGTCTGACCGAGTATGACCATTCTTACATTTTTATAGGCCTTGTTAGCAGAAATCCAGAAAACTAACATCTTTCCATGACACAATATGTGCCCCCACTGTGCTAGTTTTCTGAGTGTGCATTGCTGCTCTGTTTCTGTACACACACACAGAATATACCTGTTATTGTTTTATTAAAGATAACGTTAAAAGCAAAGAAACAGCATTACTGCACAACAGCTACAGTAAATTTAAGGTCTGGATTGTGGCCAGTTCTTAGACAGCTGTGGAAGTGGCGGGAGAAAGCAAAACCTTTTCAATTTATACTTCCAGATAGGAGCAGCAAGAAATATAGTCCTTGCCAGGACTACTCTGAGCTAGTTCAGCTAGTCAGCTGGAATGGCTCCCTCCTCCAGGAGCACCAGGTAAGCAAGTTCCTTTTACTGGCCAGCTGCTCTGAGAAATGTCTTGCTAAGGCACAATGCTTCCAGGACCTTGCCCTTGGGTGATGCCGCTCTGCATCCATCCAACAGGGGCCACTGCTTACAGTGAACAATTGAGTTTAAAAAAGCATGGATTCCAAGAGGCTTTCAATGATAGTTGGGAATACATATATCTATAAGATTAATGTTCTTAGTAAACACTATCCTAAAGAAAATAATTGAGTCCAAAGGGAGGTGAAGGCAAAAGAATGGTGAAATATATATTGAGAGAGAGAGAAAGAACCACCACACTAGCAAAAGCATCTGGGGAATACCTGTGCAACACATTCAAGATGGATGCTATCATTCCAAGCTCATGGCAATACAATTTTTATAGTACCCTATGCCATCCTTTTCTTTTTCCTAACCATTCCACCCTCTCCCTGTCTGTCCCTCATGCATCCTCCCCATCTCTCTCCAGATCTGTTTTTTCTGTTTCTCTTTCACACCTCTTCTGGGCCACCTCCATTTTACAGGACTCAGAGCTGTCTCTATCAGGCCAGGAGTTGCTTGTTTCTCTCATCCCACTGTGGAGGAGGAAGGTGTCTGACAGTGAGAGGTGAAGAGTTTACTTTGCTTGAGGAATCCAAACAAATATGAGAAAAACAGGACAAAATTTCAGAGATGGAGTGTTTTTTAAGTGGTTCTTCTGCAAAAGCTAGGAAATGCTTCACTATCAAATATTAAAAATGTAGTGTTTCTCTGAAATGTTATTGTGCCAAATTAGGAGACTGAATTAAATCATTATGGTGAAATGGGTATTTTAGTCCTGCTTTAAGTATAAATCTCAATGCAATACTAACTATGGCGCTGCCAGGGATGCCCAGTAAATTGGTCAAATTTGGTGGCTAAGTAAGTAGTCAGCAGCTGGATAACTGATTTTTCTATTTTTATAAAGGTATATTCTGAGATAGAGGATGTTGACTTTTCAAAACTAGGAACACGCAGAAGCTTTACATTTGCCACAAGCAAGTAGCGTCATTAGGTCTAAGCATTGGTGGAAAGGCCTGTTGTGTTTTTACCTTTAGGCACTGTAAGGAATGCAGAAGTTCCTTCTAGGTCAGCTTGAAATAACCTGGAGGCTAAAAATCCCAACCACAACAAGGAAGAAACAAAATGTTATAGTTCACCGCAGAGCTCAGTCAATGCACTTTTGCATCTACCTTATTTCAAACCCATCCACTTGCACAAAACCAACATTCTATAAAAGGACATTCTGGGCTTTTAACACTGAGTGGACAGAGTGACTAAGTTGCCAGTGCTAGTTTTTAATGCCTGTTATAAGAACGTAAGAATGGCCATACTGGGTGAAACCAATGGTCCATCTAGCCCAGTATCCTGTCCTCCGACAGTGGTCAGTGCCAGACATTTTAGGGAGAATGAACAGAACGGCAATTATTGAATGATCCATCTCTAGTCACCCAGTCCCAGCTCTGGCAATCAGAGGTTTAGGGATACCCAGAGCATGGGGTTGCATCCCTGACCATCCTGGCTTATAGCCACTGATGTACCTATCCTATGTGAACTTATCTAATTCTTTTTTTTTAACCCAGTTCTATTTTTGGCCTTCACAACATCCCCTGGCAACAAGTTACACAGGTTGATTCTGTATTTTGTGATGAAGTACTTCCTTATAGTTGTTTTAAGCCTGCTGACTATTTATTTAATTGGGTGCTCCCTGGGTTTTGTGTTATGTGAAGGGGCAGGGGTGCCGGAACAAGGGGGGCCAGGGCCCCATCGCTTTTAAAAGTGGGAGGGCTATTCCTTCCCACTTTTTACCAGCCATAAGGGTGAGTGATGTGGGGAATGGGTGGCACAGAGGCAGGGCCTTGGGGAGTAGGGGACTCAGTTTGGAAACCAGTGCCACCCCACTTTTAGGGAGCTTCCACCACTTCTGTGAATTCACTTTCTTCCCATCATTCATGATTTTATAGTCGTCTGTTATATCCTCTCTTAGTCCATAGGTGCTGGACCTAGGCATGCTGTCGCACCCCCTGGCTTGAAGTAGTTTCCATTATACACAGGGTTTACAGTTTGATTCAATGGCTCTCAGCACCCCACTATAAAAATTGTTCCAGCACCCCTGCCTTAGTCATCACTTTTCTACACTGAACAGTCCCGGTCTTTCATCTCTCCTCATGTGGAAGCTGTTCCATACCCCTAGTTATTTTTGTTGTCCTTATCTGTAATTTTTCCAATTCTAATATCTCTTTTTGAGATGGACAATCAGAACTGCACAGTGTTCAAGGTGGTGTACCATAGATTTATATAGTGGCATTATGATATTTTCTGTTTTGTTATCTATCCCTTTCCTAATGGTTCTTAACATTCTGTTAGTAAAAAACAAACGAAGAAAAACCTCTGGCTACACATTAAGCAGATGTTTTCAGAGAACTAACCACTCAGGAAAGGTCTTGAGTCATTGTGGAAATAGCTAATTTAGACCCCATCGTTTTGTCTAAATTAATAGCTGGGATTAGGTCTTCCAATGTGCATTACTTTGCATTTATCAACACTGAATTTCATCTGCCATTTTGTTGCCTAGTCACCCAGTTTTGTGAGATACCTTTAAGTCACCAGTCAACTTTGAGTAATTTTGTATTGTCTCCAAACTTTGCCACCTCATTGTTTATCCCTTTTCCAGGTCACTTATGAATATGTTGAACAGCACTGGTCCCAGTACAAACCCCTGGGGGACCCTGCTATTTACGTCTCTCTATTCTGAGAACTGACCACATATTCCTACCCTTTGTTTCCTATCTTTAACCAGTTACTGATCCATGAGAGGTCTTTCCCTTCTATCCCTTGACAGCCTACTTTGCTTAAAAGCCTTTGGTGAGGGACCTTGTCAGAGGCTTTCTGAAAGTCTATGTACACTAGATCCATTGGATCACCCTGGTCCACATGTTTGTTGACCCCCTCACAAAATTCTAATAGATTGGTGAGACATGATTTCCCTTTACAAAAGCCATGTTGACTCTTCCCCAATATATCAGACGCATAGATGAATGTGATAGTTCTGTTCTTTTAAAAATCAGTGTACCATTAGGTATCCATCAGTTATCTAGTACAGAGGCTGATTTAAGTGATAGGTTAGTAGTGCTGCAATTTCATATTTAACGTCCGTCAGAACTCTTGGATAAATACCATCTGGTCCTGGTGACTTAATTTATGAATTTTTTCCAAAACCTCCTCTATTGACACCTCAATCTGGGACAGTTCCTTAGATTTGTCACCAAAAAAGAATGGAAGGGCAACTAGCTAGACACAAAAACTAAACAGCAAAAACAAAAAACAAAAAATAAGTACATCAGAAGCAGGAAGCCTGCCAAGCAGTGGGGCCACTGGACCATGGAGGTGCTAAAGGAGCACTCAAGGAAGACAAAGCCATTGCAGAGAAGCTAAATGAATTCTTTGCAGCGATCTTCACTACAGAGGATGTGAGGCAGATTTCCATTCTTTTTTGGTGACAGTTTCCCTGCAGCTTGCGGGCATTTAACTCTTGTGACAGTTTCTGTTAACTTCCGTTTAACTAGCCTCCTCATTTTTGTGTAGTTCCTCTTTTTTAAGTTAAATGCTACTCTGATGGGTTTCCTTGGTATTTCCCCCCCCCAACAAGAATGTTAAATTTAATTACATAGCAGTCCAGCTACAGTAACCTCTTGGACCAGATTCTGTATGCCACTTAAGACTAAATCAAGAATTGCCTCTCCACTTCTGGGTTCCAGAACTAGCTGCTCCAAGAAGTGGTCATTAATAATGCCTAGAAATTTTTCTCTCTGCATCCTGTCCTGTAGTGACATGTTCCCAGCCAACATGGGGGTAGTTGAAACCCCCTATTCTTATTGGGTGTTCTGTTTTTTGTAGGCTCTCATCTCCTTGAGCATTTCACAATCATCATACTGGTCAGTAGTATATTGCTATATTCTTATTCATAGGCGCTGACTTCCCCTCTACCTGGGGGTGCTTGACCTCTCCCTCTGCCCCTTCCCCCAAGCCCGGCCCCCACCCCACTTCTTCCTGCCCCTGCACGCACTCCACCCCTTCCCCAAGCCCTCGTCTCTGCCCTGCCTCTTCCTGCCCTGCTCTGTCCCCGCCCTGCCTCATCACATCCCCTCCCCCAAGCGCGCCCCATCCCCGCTCCTCGCCCTCCATCCCCGAGCCGATCTGCGTGTTGCGAAACATCTCTTTGCAGTGGGCGGGAGGTGCTGGGAGGGAGGGGGAGGAGTGATCAGCGGGGCCGCTGGCAGGGGAGAGGCGCTGCGGGGGGCAGGGGGAGAATGGGGAGCTTAGCTGCCGGTGGGTGCTAAGCACCTGCTAATTTTTCTCCGTCAGTGCTCCAGGGCTGGAGCACCCATGGAGTTGGCGCCTATGTTCTTATTGTTCAAGCATGGCGTTTCTATCAATAGAAATTCTGTGGTACTGTTTGATTCATTTAAGATTTTTACTATGACTCTGCTTTCTTTCACTTGTAGTGCCATTCACCAACCAGTGCAATCTACTCTCTCATTCCTGTATATTTTGTATCCTGTTATTACCATATCCCATTGATTATCATCGTTCCATTAAGGTTCTGTGATGCCTTTTATATCAATACCATTTTATACCAGGCACTCAAGTCCTTAATATTTAGACTTCTTGCATATGTATACAAGCACTTATAAAATTTGTCAATATATAGTTGTCTGCCTTCATATGATGTAATTGAATGAGACTCTTTTTTGCTTTCTCTTCAGTTCCTACCTCTACTTTATCAACATTTTATCTCTCCTCTTATCTAGGATATAGAGTGAGTATCCCCTTTAATAAATCCTCCCTTAAGGGATGTGTCTGTCTGAACCATGTGCTCCTCCACACCTGTCTGCTTTCTCCCAGCCCTTAGTTTGAAAACTCCTCTTTGACCTTATTAATTTTACATGCCAGAAATCTGGTTCCATTTTAGTTTAGGTGGATCCCATCTTTCCTGCATAGGCTCCTCCTTTCCCAAAATGTCCCCAGTTCCTAATAAACCTAAATCCCTCCTCCCAACACCATCTCCTCCATGCATGGAGACCCTGTCGTTCGGGCCCTGCGCATGGAACTGGAAGCATTTCAAAGAATGCTACCATGGAGGTCTTAGACTCAACTTCTTACCTAACAGCCTAAATTTTGTTTCCAGGACCTCTCCCCTACCTTTCCCTATGCCACTGATACCTGCATGTACCACAACCACTAGCTCCTCCCCACTATTGCACATAAGTCTGTCTAGAGCCATAGGTGCTAGAACTACGGGTGTAGGGGATGCTGCAGGACCCCCTGACTTGAAGTGGTTTCCGTTATATACAGGATTTACAGTTTGCTTCAATGGCTCACAGCACCCCCACTATAAAAATCGTTCCAGCACCCCATCTAGAGCTCTCAAGAGGTCTGCAACCTTTGGAGCCAGCAGTCAATTCATCGTGTGGTTTTCCTAGTCATCATAAACCCAACTATCTATTTCCAGTAATCAAATCCCCCATTACTATTATTTCTCTTCTTAATAACAGGGGTCACCTGCCCTGGAGAAGTATCTTCAGTGCAAAAGGCTCCCAGGATAACACCTGGAAGGAGGGTCCCAACCATGGGATCATTTCCCTACATTTCAGCTTGATGTTCTCCTTTCTTGAGACTATCCTGCTCCTCCTCAACAGCACAGAGGCTGTCAGACTCTGGGTGGGACTGTTCTACTGTGTCCCGGAAAGGCTCCTTTGTGTACCTCTGTTTCCCTTAGCTCCTCCAGTTCGGCCACTCTGGTCTCAAGAGCCCATAGTCGGTCTCTGAAGGGCCATGAGCTCCTTGTATCTAATGTACACACATGCCACCTTCCCACAAGATTGGTAATCATACATGCTGCAGTCAGTGCAATAAATTGAATAGCCTCCACTCTGCTGCTGGACTTCTGCCTGCATTATTTTTACTCTTGCTGTGTGTGTGTGTTTGTGTGTTTGAGACCTTCCCTTTGAGCCTCATCAACAGCTCTGAAGAGACATGACCCACTCTTTGGAGCTCTCCCCATTCTGTCTGTGGCTGGGAGGTGATAGTGTCTTTACTGTGGTGAGCCCTTGTGTGTGAGCTCACTCTACCATGAAGCCTGCCTCAGCTTCCCACTTCTAAAAACATCTAAAGAACTTACTCCTCGCCCCACATTAAAGCTGTTCAAATAACTAATTTGTCAGTGTGCTGGCAGTTCCAAAAAAACCATCAAATCAGTTCAGGTCACACTAAGGGCTTGTCTACACATAGAACGCTGCAATAGTTAGTGAAGTTAGTGAAGTGTAGCAGATAGTGAAGATGCTACCCGGGGTGGCGGGTGAAGCTTCCCCTGCCCTGCTTCTTCTGGCCAAGGTCCCACCCCCACTCGCTGCTCTAAGCCCCCCTGTGGCCCCAGCCAGGGCGGAAGGGTGGGGCTGAGAGCTCGGTCAGGGCCATGGTGCGGGGGACTGAGAGCTTGGCCCCAGCCAGGGTCAAGCTCTTGGTCCCAGCAAGGACCATGGCGCAAGCTCTCCCCGATTCCGCTCCTTCCACCCACGGCCCCTTCCCCGTGGTCCTGCCCCCCTCTGTCTCTTCCCCCATGGCCTTGCCCCCCACATGTTCCTTCTTCCCTGTCACAGCCCTGAGTCTAGAAGCCACAGTGGGGAGTGAGAGCTCCTCCAGCCCTGGGGCTGTGAAGGGGGGGAAGATTTTTCTAGGGCCCCTGGATACAGGCCCCAGGGGCCTACAGTAATCTGCCATTGCCCCACCCCCCCAGCAGTGTGAGGTTTGGGGAGGCTCAGCCTTCCCTAGCCTCCATTACATGCCACCCATGAGCTACTGGTGCTAACGGGAGAGCTGCTCCCATTGGTGTAGGACTCCACCTCCCCAAAAGGCTGTAGCTATGTCGATGAGAGAAGCCCTCATGTTGACGTAGTGCTGTCTACACCTGGAGTTTGGTCAGTATAACAGGGTTGCTCAGGGTATGGATTTTCCAGCGACTTATCTATACCAACATAAGTCTGTAGTGCAGACCAAGCCTAAATGTATCCCTTAGCTTTCCAGCTCTCAAAGGGTTTTTAGTTTTAAATAAAATTGAAGGAATTTTTTTAAAGAAATCATGGAACCATTTTGATTATTTTTTTTTTCAGAATTATTTTGGGGGAAGGGGTTTTGACCAGAACAATTCAGCAAATTTGACTTGCTTGCTAAATGTTGCAGTCACCACACATCTGCATGTCTTTGCTGAAAGATCTTTGGTTGAAAAGTTGCACCCAGCTCTACCACTTCTCTGTCTGTCTGTACTCCCACACCAGTTTTTTCAGAGTTACCACTGAAGGCTGAGTATTTGTAACCCTTCCCTCCTCTCCTTGTTTTCCTCAGGTGAAATTTTTTAAGGGCGGCTTTTATTCTAATGGTGTCTGAATATTTTTTATTGCACTATTATCCAGCACACAGTGCTTTGTTGTGGGATTTATAAATTAAACCAAGGAAAACATGTAAGATGCTTGGGTTCGTGTTATGGTGCTAAAAACAGCTGGATAGCCATTGGGCTCGGGCTCGGGCTCTGAAGCCTGGAGTATGCTGGGGTGCAGCGCGGGCGGTCAGAGCCCAAGCAGCAACTTCTACACTGCTGTTTTTAATGCCATACCATGATCCTGAGTCTGTAGACCTGGGCTTTAAAACTTAGTGCAGGCATACCCATAATGTCATAGTAAGTACTTCTCTATTGTCAGGTGTCTCTGTAAGCTATTCCATACAGGTGGGGTCCATGAGGGTACAGCTTGCCAGGTCAGGGGCATGGTGAAAATCCCACTGAATGGGAGTTTTGCCATTGACTTGAGTGGGGCTAGGATTTTAGCCATGGTGCATAGCTTTTAGAAACCAGTTTTTTAAAAAAGCAATATAAACCTGTTTGCAATGCTTCACTGGATTTCTCTTAAGGGCCATAGATTAAGGTGGTATCTGTATCTTAGATTTGACGGCTTCTCTTTGACGGTTTTTATTTTCGAGAATGTATTTATGTATATAGGCAAGCAGTGTGAAACATCGTCATAGCACAGACCATATCTTAGTACAGAGATTATCTTGTGGACATTTTCCTTCCATTCACAGTTCTGGATCGCCTCTCCTACTGCTAGTAATCATGTAACTTCCCTGTGGTGACTACAGCAATCGGTCCCATGGAAAAGTAATATTAAGAAAGTGTTTTGTGTAGAATTAGATGATTAAGTCAATAAGACGTGGATTTTTAAAGATATTTAGGCATTGCTGCACTCAGTGTTGCAACACCTCAGTGATGCAGGAGCCTAAATTTCATTTTCAAAAGGAGTCTAAATGCCACTGGTCAATGGGATTTAGACTCTTAAGCACCTAAATCCCCTTTGAAAATGAAATTTAGGCTCATAACTCAGGGGGTGCTGTGAGAGTGAGCTGGGCAAAGCTTCACCTGCTTTAAAAATTTGAGCCTTAGTCTTTTGGGGGAAAGTATTCATAGCAGTTTCCTCTTGCTCCTCATTTCATTCTAACCCACCACCTGCAACCTGGTCTGTGTTCTCTCAACCGGAAGCAAGGAAGAGAGCCAGCATCTTGTAACCAACAAAAGATTTGTGGACCTCAAATTGGAAACATCTGGTCTACAGAAACAATCTGATAGTTTAGCTGTGTAGCCACTGGATGTCACTACTGATTCAGTTGATGAAAGCTGATTACTTGAAAGAATCTGACTTCATAACCTTGACAGCATATTGGTCTACCTATGTTGGAAAAGTAAAGTTTTTTGGGGGGCTGCTTCATGTAGACATTTACAAAAAATGCTTCTTTTCCTCAAGTATTAAGATTTATCTTCACTACACACAAGATATTTCTTCAAAAGAGAGTAATCTTGTATTAAAGTCCACAAGTTAAAGGTGACTAGGGGAGGGGTGGTTTTTTTTTTTTTTTTAAAGAAAGGATAAAAATGATTCCCAAGTCTCTGATAAACATTGAGAAGTAAAAAGGGTACTTTGTGTTAATTTATGAGATTAAGCTTTTTTAGGGTTAGACATAGGCTTGGAAGGATTAAATTTTTAATCCTCACCATACACAAACTGATGAAAAATATTTCCATTGATAAGTGTACAGATAGCATTTTTATTACTTTGCCTGCTTGAGAACTACTTAGTGTGATTTAAGGATATTTACTTTGTATATTTTGACATGTGCTACTGACACTTGTTTTAAAGGTTGTAAAGCTTTGTACTCTGCAACGGAGGGGTGTGTGTGAATTTAAGTGTCAGCTCCCACTTGAGATGTTTTGAGGCTAGGCTAACCATTTTCCTTGAGGTTTTATTCTCAGCAATACATAATTAGGCACAGCTGTTAGCAAGGCAGTGGACAGATCATGGGGCTAAGTGGCACAAACTCAAAGCCCAGCTCTGCTTGTGACTCATGGTTTTGAGCAAGTCTTTAAATATCTCTGCGTCAAGCTCTTCACAGCCCTTTCCAGCCCTGTCCAGAATTGGCAGCTGCTCATAGTGCCCCATGCCTGGTTATGTGATGTTGATGATGTACCTGCTGCAGGAGCTGCAAGTATAACTTCTGTGATGCTCCTAGCTCCTGCTAAACCAGGAGCATGAGAAAGTCTCAGAGATTCCTCCACATGGAAGCAATTTGTGATTATACTGGAGCACAGAGAGCCTGACAAATATACCTTCCAACTGTTCTTGATTGCAAGGGACAGTAAATTGCTTATTTTAAAGCAAAGTTTACCTCAGCCTCACACCAACTTGCTTTTGGTTCGCTGTTTTTTCTATTACAAGTTGAGTGTCCGGACCATAATACATTAACGTAATTTAAAGGAATTGCACTTTTTTTCTCCACCTATACATGTGCACACGTAGCATGTAGTTTTACTTCCACATATGCTGTGAGATCCTGTATGTAAGATGCCCTTTATATACAGGCAACGGAGAGAGCAGAGTTGATGTTCCTATGCCCTCCTCAATTCCCTGGCTAGGGTGCAATTAAAATCACATCCTTAATGTAAGCTCTGTGGCCTGAAGCTCCAGAGTGGAAAGAGCACTCTACTCCCTCTATTGGCGAAGTGGGGAAAGTGCTTGCCATAGAGAGATGCTACCTAAAATTCTTCTAGTGACACTTGGGTAGTCACTATAACTATACATGAATTTGGATTTGTGCGGTAGTGGGCTCCCAGAGAGTCAAAAGAGCTTTTACTTTGTGGCAAAAAGATCATTTCTAAGCAGCAATGGCTCTGCTCATGGATCCTAATTACCTTTGGACTGAGGAGGGGAGGCAAGTAAAAGTTCCATAGCCTTTAGGAGGGTTGTGAACTAGCTGTCTGATGAACAAGAAGGCTCTGTTCTGTGAATGCAGAATCATGCTGTGTTTCTTGAAATGAAACAACCAAGCTAGTACTGCTCTGCCCCATAAGCCTGTAGTTTTTTACAGCATTTCAAAATTACATTCCTTTAAATGTTGCAAAGACACTAATTTTGCAAGAATATTTAGATATGCCATGTTGGAAATCTTATAAACAGAGGGTATGTCTATACTGCAATCATGTGGTGTGACTGCAGCTGAAGTAGACATACCCAAGCAAGTTTTTATTGACCTAGCTTAGGTCCCAGGGCAGTGAAGCCCTGGCAGCGCAGGCTTCAGCAGGGACTGTACAAGCCCACCCAGAATCCTGAATAGGGGTAGGTTAGGCTGATGTGCCACAACTTCACTGCTTCAGGAACTGAGCTAGCAAGATTAAAGCTAAACTCAGATAGTTCAACTCAAGCGGCAGTCACGCTCCGAGTGCCATGCACTCATACCCCGAGTTGTTTTGAAATTATCCAAAGCGGGGAAAAATTCTTAATTGTATTTTAATGGGTTAAAAGTGATGCTTTCCCCCTCTCCCCTGCCCATAACTTGCAGACTTCCAAAATAATTCACTTTCAGGAGGAGAAACTTGAGCCCAACATGGTATAAACAGGGGTTTAGGCTGGAATTACCATCAGTCTAATTGCCATGCTTGCGCTGTAATAGCTGTATATCCAGGTTAAGACTGTCTTCATGATACAGTTGAAGATGAATGGCCTACCATTTCATTCATGCAAAGACTAACCTTGACATATTAACTAAGATATTTACAATGGGTGCAAATAAAAACTTTCCATTAGAGCTAGAAGGTCACAATCCTTTAGACAGCACCACACTTTAACCTAATATGATCCATTCTAATCCCTGAGATCTGTAGCTCATGTTAACTAATGCTTTCTGCCAAAGCACTGGCATCACGTCCTACATATTGAAGTAATTCTTTCCAGAAGAATTTCAATTTGTAAATAACTAAGGAATAACCCTATTCCTTCTGTTAGTAGCAGCATCGGGCCATTTGCCAGTCTGTAAGCAGCACAAGCATTTTGGTGTTTAGAAAGCCTGAGGGTGACTAGTTTTCAGAAGCAGTATGTGGGCTTTCTTATTACATGTCTGAGCTGACACATTTTGTCACAACACAAGCCAGGAGGGGTGGGATGATTCCCTAACCCTGACTCCTGAAACCAGTTCTAAGTACTCGGCTTTTGCCCAGTCTTGATCTAAGTGTACGTATTTACACATAAAATAACTCCGCAGTTTATGCCTCCCCCCAAAAACCAAGTAGTCAACATTTACAAAATAATTAATCTTAAACACATATGTGCAATACACCGATTCAGTAAACACACAATTATATTACGCTATTGGCTTTGAATATTTTTTTTTTAAAGAGGCAGCTGGCCATTCAGGGTCTGAGGTTATTTTTTTCAAAATGTTGCATTTTCCCCTCTACTAAATAGGAGTACATGAATTCCCTTCCCAGGAGGATTTATAGGGAAGTGGGGGGAGGTTCGGCTGCAGGTGACCTTGCTGCTACAAGTGGCTTCCTGGAGCCCTTTGCCCCAGTTCCAGCCCACCCTTTGAGCAGCCTTTTTACTGGGCTAGGGTGCTGCATGCAGACAGATCCCCCTGCATCCTCCTCCTCCCAATAATCTTTACAATGGTGTGTGGATGGTGCAAATGACCAATCCTTGAGAAGTCTGGCCATTTGTGCTGAGGGCAGCTAACTGCAGATAGATTGGGTACCACTGCCCTTCATGTGCGCTTGGCCAGTGGCTTTACCCTTTCCCAACCTTTGCACTCTTTTCAGTTGGATGAGGGAGGAAGGCCCAGGTGGGTCTTCTTTCTTAGAAGACTTGCAGTTCCGCACTCAGAGGGTTTGGGTGCATAACTATCTGGTCCCTAGCATCTCTAGTCCTACCAGGAGAACAGCAGTAATATTGCCATTGGTCCCATCCTGTGGAGTACTGAGGACCCTCCACTCCCATTGAAAGTGCTCAGCATATAGCAGGATTGGACCCATACTGAGGAGGCATCTGCTTTCCACATTTAGCCTAGATATACTGTAACATTTGTGAAGGAAAAACATTTTACTTGCTTGGTGGAGTTCACACAGTCTACAGCAGGATGCTCTGGGGCTCCATCCAGAAGTCAAGGATGGTCTGTGCAGATTCCTGCAGGTTGGCAGAGTCACTTCCCCCCATTCTGGCCCCCTTCCTTATTGCTGAAAGAGGACCTTACTGTCTGGGTGAGGTATTGTGTTAGTATGAGCTTGTCACAGTCTATCCAGATCTCTTCTCTCTGAGGGTACCTGTCAATTCCAAAATGTGGTAATTAGTTTGGTAACAATTTACCACCACAATTGATCAGATGGCTGAGGAAGAGGGAAGCATTTCCCAAACACAGGTAGTTCTTACATATTCATTATCTGTACCTTAAAAAAAAAGAGAGGGAAATATTATTTTTAGTTATCATTTGTATTGTTTTTGGTCCAGGAGTAGAGCTCCTGGGCACTGAACCCCACTGTGCTTAGCGCTGTACAGATTTTCAGCCTCCTCTTAGTTATGATTAATCTTATTCTTTCCAAATTATGCAACCGCCTCACTGACAAACCTGAAGGTTCCCCTGCTTGGCTCAGGGAGCACTTGAAGCTTCTTGTCACTCAAATACACTATAAGATGTGGAGTGCTTTCTCTCCCCTCTGTCTTGTTCAGGTCCTTGCACAGAGCAGTGTGGTGGAACACACAGTGAACATACAGCGTGTGGGGATCAATCCTGCAAGGTGCTGAGTGCCTTTGGCTCCTGCTGGATTTGATGCCTTGCAGATTCAAGCCCATAATACACATGGGCTCTTTTACAAATAAATATTCGTGATTCATAATGATGAATAAGTGATTCATCTTTTTTCCTCCCGATTAAACCAATAACATGGACATTTTTAACATTAGGGTTGCACTTGTCATCCAGGAACTTCTCACAATTGCTTTTGCCTTATTTGGCTTAGTTTTTTAACCCAGTTTCAATACTGTTATGCAAATAGTTCATATGTTCAAATAGTCTTTTAGCTGCTGTCAGACTAGTTAACAAGAGTAAGGGAAAAGGATGAACCTGGATCTGCTTTATCAAATATGTAGGACTTCTGATTTTTTATTTTAACCAATGCACACCAATAACACCCCTGACACAAATAAAACAAAAATTAAAAATTGCTGTTTATCCAATAAACAGAAAACCAGAAATGGTTACTTTTATCTAAGAGCTTGCCTACACAGAGCACCAATGCAGACTACAAGGTGTAATTGCTAAAGTGCACTAATGTTGTGCATTAGTTCGTCTGCGTAGGCCCTGCTGATGCACACTAACGGTTCCCTAGTGCACTTTAATGTAGTGCAGTTTCAAACAGTATTACATTAAAGTGCGCTAAGGAACATTACCCAGATTATTCATTACAGTATACACTCTTGTAATAAGTAATGTATTTTAATGTAGACACTAGTCATTAGATATATACAAAGAGAAAACCCCAACCCTCCCCCCAATTTTGGGACATCTAGACAAACATTAAATTGCTAAAAATGCCCCCCCTCCTCTGCCAATGAAAATAACCTCCACAAGACAGAAGCCCTACAAGTATTCCACCTAAGAAGGAAGGGGAGGGGTGGAGAAAGGACTAAGAGGGCAGTAAAATCTACATATAGGGCCTGATCCTTGGCTGGTGTAAATCAGTTACTCCACTGATTGCAATGGAGCTATGCTAATTTCCACCATCTGAAGATCCGGCTCATGGAGTAGATAATGGCAAATACTGAAACAACTCTATTGGCTTAGGGCCAGATTGTGTCCAACCTGTACACAGATGCATGGAGCGGCCTCTTCTTCTTCCTCCTCCTATTCATTTGTGCAGGGGCCCTGGCCCTTTCTGTTGTCCCAACAGATGTAAGACGGTTAAAAGCAGCCAGGGAGAGGTGGGGTGAAAACAAGGTTGCAGCTCCTCAGTGGGCAGCACATTCTGCACCTGGGCCATGGGTATAGTTGCTGCACCCGCCTGCACTACCTGAGAGACACCCACAAAGGACTCAGTCAGAATTTCTTCCGGGGACAGCAGCTGCCATATGGCCTGCTCCATGCCCTCGCAGCACACTTAGGGTGCAAAAGGCACAATCAAGCGCCCAGCTAGTGTTTACAGTATGTGCTTTGGCTTTTTCCCAAGGCTTGAAATAGACAGTGGAAAAGCAATGAGGTTGGCATGCTCTATAATTTAGATAACTAGGCTATAACACAGGCAATGTCTATTCCTGAAGAGCAAACAGCACCATCATGATGAAATAGTATTTCTAGCAATGGAAAGGAGAAATGAGGTTGCAATAATGCTCAACCATCTGTTTTTTTCCCCCTTTTCAAATCAAGTGCCACAATTTTCCCTCCGCACCCCATTTTAGCTAATGTAAAAACTATGCCTGGCTAGCCATGAAAGCACTTACGGAGAAACATGTCTTTGCAACAATATTGATTGTTGATGCTACCACTGTGCATTTTGTAGATAAGGCAGAATTACTGAGGCACAACTTAATGAAGTGATATAGTGGAAGGTTTTTCCTTTAGCAGCTGAGAAAACAATCTGTATTGACTGGAAACATTTGTTTTATTACTACAGCTGTATTGATCACTGCTTTCGCTTCCTGGGATTAAGTTAACATTTCTCAGTATTTACAACTTCGCAATGTTTCCTCTTCTCCCTCTGTGAGCAACAGACACATGAACCATGAATCCAAGGTGTATATTAAAGACCCCCTATTCTTTGCAGCAAGGTGCTTGCATCTGGTGGCACTCTGACGGAAAATTCTATACCACCTTCAAGTACAAAAATTGAGGTTTATTTAAATATGCAAATGAATTCAATCACTATAGTAGCCCCACTCTTACCTGAATATTCAATTCAATGTATGTGTCCACACAGATTCTATTTCCAATGTGCCACTCATTGGTCATCATGTTTCAATTCCAAAGTCAACAACCCACTAAGGTGCATGGAGCAGATCGTGCCTCTCAACTATTGTTTCATGCTGTCTACAAACTCAGGCATCAGCTTACACTCAGGCTTCAGAGTAACAGCCGTGTTAGTCTGTATTCGCAAAAAGAAAAGGAGTACTTGTGGCACCTTAGAGACTAACCAATTTATTTGAGCATGAGCTTTCGTGAGCTACAGCTCACTTCATCGGATGCATACTGTGGAAATTGCAGAATATCATTATTATATACACAGACACCATGAAACAATACCTCCTCCCACCCCACTCTCCCACTCAGTTCTCACTTTCAAGGTTCTCTAAAACAGTGAGGGTTAGTCACATAATTTTCTTTTTAAATGAAAGCAGAGCTGTTGTGCATAATACTGTGGCAAAGGGTGACTTTCACAGCTATGGAACTAGAGACTACACTGGTTCCTGTGTATAGGAGCATTGGTGTGTATTGCTATGGGCCTGGCAAAGTGTGTGTGCAACAAGGAGTATTTAAAGGATGCATCAGCAGGACTATAATAAAGTCCTAGTTTAAAACACAAGCATAACAGTCCTCTAGGCCATCGTTTCTCAAATGCGGCCACCATGGCCGCATGCAGCCACCAAGACTTTTCATGTGGCCACAGCTTCCTGGGTGGTGATGGGGGGAAGGGAGCAAAGCAGCGGCCCCTCCCAGGCCTGCCAGTAGGGGTTGGGCATTGTCCCCCTCTGGAGCCACAAATGCTGGAGGAGCAGGCAGGTGGTGGGACTTGGGCTTCAGACCTGGGATGGTGGGTGGCAGGCTCCAGCCATGTGGTGGCGGGCTACATCCCCTGGCCATGGGCTTTGAGCCCCGTCCCCAGGCTCCCCCCTCCCCCCTGGCCATGTGCTCTGACCTCCAGCTGTAGGGTTTTGGACTCCACCCATGGGCCCACGCGATCCAGCCACTGCCCCCAGCCATGTGGCAGTGACTGCTGGCCCCAAGCTCACCACCCCCCCACATCGCCCCTGGTCCCCACTACATCCTCCAGCCCCGGACTCACCGGGCTGTGCAGCTGCAGGGCTCCAGTCCCCGGACTCTCCCCCCCACCGCCCCCATCACCCCTGGCCCCGAGCTCCCTGCCCAACCTCCCTGCCCACCTTCCCATCCAGGGCTTAATTTGTCCCCCAGCTTGCCAGGGCTGAGTAAGTCTGTTGTGCAAAATGATATTTGTATGTTTGTTAATATCACTTTTCACTACCTCCCTGCCAGCTAGCAAGTCTTCTGCTGTGAAAAGTGATATTAACAAAATACAAATATCACTTTTCACACAGACTTACTAGCTAGCAAGTCTTAAAAAAATAAGCAACCAAAAAAACCCCCAAAGAAACAACAACAAAAAGGGAAAAGAACATGCAAAACACATTATTTGTTTCTCTCCTGTTTAGGTCCAGTAAAGAACAGAGAAAACTGTACATTATTTTTATTATTGAGTCTGCGAAAAAAACTTCCATAAATTACAATGATTTGGACATGTATATATGCATATTTATTTGTTTTTCCTAAAGTTAATTGAGTATTTTAGGAAAAATTGTCAGAGCAGCCACTAGCAATAGTTGGTGGCCGCACTCTAAGACCACCAAACATTTCTTGTGAGAACTCCTGCTCTAGGCTGACAGAGCTTTGTATATTCAAGGTGCCAGGATGCCCAGTTTGCTCTATAAGATGTTTAACTGCTTTTATGTTTTAGACTGAAGGAATTCACCATACAGAGGCAATGCTAATTATACCCGTTTTAGAATAGGTCTTTAACTTCAGATTGATAGTGTCCCTCAAATAACTTGTTGTTTAATGCAGTTTTAAAACTGTAACTATAATAGGTAAACAATGTTCAGAGAGAAGTGTGACTTTAAATGAAACCATGGGGGAAATGCGAATTTAACTTCCCTTTCCTCCCCCACTCTAGTACACGTGCAATCTGTCATACACCTAGCCACACTGCTCTTTAGCAAAAATCACATGCACAAGGAAATCATTTGCGTAAAAAAAACCCCACCCCCAAGATTAGGAAACTCATGTTTTGAGTTACAATTTCCAGTCTCTCCAGCAATGCAGAACTGGCAGTTGCAATTAGTCAGTGTGGGGAAATGTAGAGCAAGATTCACACCCCCCAACTTCCCGAACTGATTTGTCAGGAGCCTACATTTCAAAAATTTCACTTACACTTAGGAAAGGTGTACAAATATACTCAAGCAGTCAACGGTATCTTGGTTCTAATCCATTGCCTTGCCTCTGAGAATCTGGATTGCTTGCTGTTTACCATTACTCTATGCTTATGGCCACAGTTAAAGTCCCATCCTCCTCACACAGGAATAACTATTATTGTGAATAAACTTGCAAAGTTTCCAAGCAAGGTGGGGCTTAAATCAGGTGGAGCCAGAGGTGCCAAATCCACCACAGATCTTTCAAGATCTACTTGTATCTTAGGGCAGTGGCCCTCAACCTTTCCAGACTACTGTACCTCGTTCAGGAGTCTGATTTGTCTTGCGTACCCCCAAGTTTCACCTCACTTAAAAACTACATGCTTATAAAATCAGACCTAAAATCACAAAAAAAGTGTCACAGCACACTATTAATGAAAAACTGCTGACTTTCTCATTTTTACCATATAATTATAAAATAAATTGTTTGGAATATAGATATTGTTCTTACATTTCAGTGTATGGTATATAGAGCAGTATAAACAAGTCACTGTCCATATGAAATTATAATTTGTATTGCCTTTGCTAGCGCTTTTTATGTAGCCTGTTGTAAAACTAGACAAATATCTAGATAAGTTGATGTACCCCTGGTTGAGAACCACTGTCTTAGGGGACCGATGGGAGGCAATAGGCATTTGTGGGGTAGCCTCTTGCCTCTGCATTGTGCTCAGCATACTGCAGCATGTCCCCTACTGAAAACCTAAAACTTTCCACAAATAAAACAGCCCAATTGTACTCCCAGGCCTTCAAGTGTCAGTATACCCAATTATTCCTCCTCAAACCCTTCTTAAACCTTCCTTTATCACTTCTATACATGCTTCCCATATGGTACAGGATGGATTTGTGTAACTTTTACTTTAAAAAGATCAGAAGTGGAGAAATCAGAGTTCAACTTGGGAAGTGTTAGCAGGTCTCACAGCTGTGTGTGCAGGCACTAGGAGCCAGTCTAGTCATATGAGTCATGTGGTGTAGTTTTTAGTAATCTTTGTTGAAGTCACTGGAGTTGCTCTAGATTTACACTGTGGTAAACAACAGTTTGGCTCAAAGCTTCAGTTTCTATTAGATACTGACACCATATCTATTTGTACGTGCTGGTACAAGATTAATCCAGTTTGTGATACATCTATGTGAAAGTTGCTAGACAAAGACCTTGTTCATTATAGATATCTTGTATAATCCCCATGGTAGATTTTCAGTAACACTTCTGGCAGTGTTGTGCTGAAAATCTATATGCCTGCTTCATTCCACACCTGAGGACTGATGATACTTAATACACAGATTTGTCTGTAATGTCTCTTTGCTCACTTAGCCATAGCTAGCCCAATTAGCTACTGTGATTCAACATGTGTGGGAGGGAAAGTTATGTACCAGCCCTGAATTTAAACACAATTTGTCTCATTGTCCCCTGCAGAGGAAGGATTAGTGTTTGTGTGTATGCATTCCCCGCCCTCCCCACTACCATGGCTCACCAGGTCTACTGGCATAAAAATAGGGCTTTTACTTAACTCTGAGTTCAGCTGCTCTTGATGCTCGCTTTTCAACTGAGGCCGATAATCTTCCATTTGTAACCATCTCCACAGCAAGTAAGTGATGTTATGTTGTCACATGTGGAGGTTTATGGCTAGGGCTGTACAAAGCTTAGTGGTTTTCCCCTGGATTCCAATCTGTGTGGGTTTGCTCCCAAAGAATTTCACCTTGAGTCTCACGTTCCAGTGAACCCCTGAATTCAAGACTATGCACTTCTGGGCAAGGATCATCTACTTGTACAATGTGCTTGTACAATGGTTAGCATAATGGGTCCCCATTCTTGGCTGGTCCTCAGGCACTGCTGGATTAAACCATGATTAATAATGCAAAAGTCATTTGGAACCACATCCTTTCACTTTTTGTTAACCTTAAGACCCTTAATATTGGCCTGACTTGTGTGTGAAATTAAACTCATCACACATGAACTTCAAAGGTCTGCAGACCTTTACATGAACCTGGGCACAGATCTGAGTTTATAACAAAACTCAGCAGCAGATTAACAAAGAACCAACAATTCTGCTTTGTAGGCATATTTTGCTGGTTTAATAATAAATAATAATAATAATAATTAATAAAAAGGTAAAGAGTGCACCTGCTCCCACCAAAATTGAGATAATTACAGACAGATTTGTTTCTAAGGAGAAGGCAGATCCCATCCTCAGGGTAACTCCATTAGCCTCAGGATAGTCTCACAAGGGATTATTTAAGATCAGAATGCTTTTAAGTTTTCCATGATATGACAGCTGCTCTTAAACAGTAGGCCACATAAAATGTGCTCCTCCCGAAAGACTTTAGAGACCTGCCTCTTTTATCAGTAATTTTCATTTTTCACCAGCTGGCAACTCTTTTAGAGAAACAAAGTGATATGCCACAATGGAGTTGGGGAAATAATTTTAACCAATCATTTTTGGATAAATTTTGCTTCTTTTTTCATGAATTGTTCTGTGGGTTTTGCAATATTCTGGAATTTTTTTTTAAAGTATTTGCAAAATAATTCTTGGTCTGTAGCTTGTCCATGAATAGCTTATTGTAAGTAACTGGTTTTCAAAACTAAAACTATTCTGGTTAGCTTTGATTGGACAAATAAATCACGTGGCATTGTTCCTGTTCCCCGTCTGGATCAGAGTAACTCTTGGACTCAGGTTTCCAGTGCAAGCTTTCGTGTTCTCAAAAATCAAAATTCACTTTCAATGAATATTTTCCACCATTGATTCAAATTTCACTGGTTCTGCAAAAATTCCCTCCAGTAAACTCATTTCAAAAATATTTTTGAAAATTGAACACAAATGCAGTGCAAACGTAATCTAAGCAAATTAATTAAAGAAACTCAAAGAAGAAACTGCAGGGCATTTTTTGGCAGCTTTACTTACTGGTAGTAGCAGCTTTAAGAAAATCTCATCTCATTAGAATATAAATATACCAAAAACCACGCAACCAAAAAAAGACTTGAACTTCAAGTCACACTAAAAGTGAAAGAACTTTGCTTTAAAAAGAATAGAAAGATTCACAGCTGTTAACCAACAGTCTTTTTTACCTAAAGAATATTTACTACCTATTTCCAGTTCAGCAGGCCATAGTATCTTTGCTATTTGTTAATTTTAATTTCAGAGTGAATTTTATTGCATTCATATTTTCTTAGAATTATTCGTTCTTGGATTTCAGCTGCAATTGTTTCCAACTCGCAATGTAATTTTGAATACAAAAATATAGTGAACCCTTCAGGACCGGAGCAGGAATGCTATAGGAGGAGGGGGAAAGGGTAACAATGGCAGCAATTGATATGCCTGGCTTTTACTTTAGGTAAAACAAAAGGTTACTATTTCAGCCTCCACTCTATAGTCATTTGAGAATAAAGAGGTATGTGTAGTAAACACAAATATGAGAAAATGTGTATGTGTTGAGTAAGGCATATCTGTAATAGATGGCAGAGGAATAAAAAGTGCTACAGAAAGTGACACTCTGTCCATAGAAACATTAAATCCCATGGTAGAATTCCTGCAAGTTTGAGAACTGGCTGCATTTTACCTTCTAAACTCCAACTGGTTTGTTACCTAAAAATCATAAATACTAATTACTGCCTATTAATTAGAGAGGGAGTTTTGTTATTTCTAGGACCTTTATAAGAGAATGACCTGACTGCCTGTTTGGTGCAGTGTCTGTGAACAGAGAAACCCAGCTTCTGAACTTGAGGCCAAATCCTTTCCTCAGTTTATGATAAGGACCGAGTAAAAATTATCTAATGATTTCAGGGCTTGCTTTATACTAAGAAGACTTTTAAATATGAAGCCTTTTCAGTAGATTGCTAGTGACTTCCCCTCTCTTCCTGGCCCAATATCGATAAATGTCAGTTACTCCCCGCAGTGCCCGTCTCATTTACACAGTTTCAGATTCTCTGGCAATGAGCAGGGCCTAAGGTCACGATCCAACTGCCAATGACATCCATAGGAATTCTGACAAGACATCAGCGGGGCCCGACGGCCAGAGTTTTCAAAAGCGCCCAACATTGGCCTCCCTTTGCTCCCACTGAAATCAGAGACTTTTACCACTGACTTCAGTGGGGGGAAGAGCGAGGCTGCCACCCTAAATGCCTACATCAATAATACAAGGAGACTCTGGACCTCCATTCCTGCTTCACAAGTGTGACACCTTGCCTTACATTAAGCAACCTGCCCTGTACTAAGGTGACAGCGTATTAAAGGGTATTGCTGCCACCCTCCAAGGACATGGCTACATGGGGACAAGAGCCCTGTGGCATGGCTGCAGCTGGCCTGGGTCAGCTGGCTTGGGCTGTGGGGCAGGGTCCCAGAGCTCGGGCTCCAGCCTGAACCCAAACGACGACACAGCAATTCTTCAGCCCTGGATCCTGAGCCTCATAAGCCTGAGTCAACCCTGACGTGGGCCAGTCGTGGGTGTTTTATCCCCATGTAGACATACCCCTGTTCATTGTGGGCAGTTGCTCTGGCTGACAACCGGCCGGTTGTCAGCCAGAGCAACTGCCCACAATGAACAGTGCCACAGCAGCACTGATACTGCTGCCCAAAGCGAAGTGTAATGTGTACAGCAAAAAACAAATGGTGCCCAAAAACATCCCTGTGAAGGCAACATTAGAGAATCGCTCTTCCCTTACCCCATGGGTTGGCCTCTCTCTCAAGAGAGTGTGACAGAACTACATTTCAGCTGGGATATTCTTTCTGCAAAGTCTCTCTGCAATGACTTTTCTCCTCTTTGGAACTTTTCTTTGTTAATTTCAAGCCCTCCTGTTTCTTTTCCCCCCTTCTCTCTCCATTCCTTTCTTATTTACTTTGCCAGGAACCCACTCCCGCAAGGTGCTGTGGACCCTCAGCTCCTCACAGGGAAGGCCTTGCAGCATGGAGCTTCTCTTTTATCCACCATGGGCTGGCTCCACTCTCTTGCAATGATAAAGCACAGGGGGAAAGAACACAGGCAGCAAGAGTGGAACCAAGAGAGATAAAGCCAGCCCTGATATCAAAGCATGCCCTCACATCCTGGAGCTAAGTCAGGTGCAGGAAAGAGCAAGTCAAGGTGTGAAATGCCAACTTCTCCCTATACATACCCGAACTATGAAGCTGAAATCGGAGATCCACATATTGGATTTATGAGAATCTGTAATTCTCATAACTTCCCAAGACTATTGTTTCTAAAAATTAAAAATACAGCTAAGAAGGAGAAGACTGAAGAGACCAAGAAAGGGAAAAGTGACATGGGTTGAGCAATACAATATTTACAAAAAGAAAAGGAGTACTTGTGGCACCTTAGAGACTAACCAATTTATTTGAGCATAAATTGGTTAGTCTCTAAGGTGCCACAAGTACTCCTTTTCTTTTTGTGAATACAGACTAACACGGCTGCTACTCTGAAACCTGACAATATTTACAAAATATTTCTAAAAGTGACTGTACATTTCATACCCAAAACATTTTAAACACTTGCATTTTTCTCCATTGATTTTTGGGACCAATTGAAATACATTGAATTTAGGCCCTGAGCCAGCAAAGCACTTAAGCATGTGCAATCCCTTTAATGTCACTGGGACTGCTCATGTGCTTAAAAGTTAAGCACATGGTCAAGTGTTTTGCTGGATCAGGGTCCCGGTGAATTTGAATTTTTCGTTTTTAAGCAAGCTTGCTTGTTAAGGACTTTTAAAAAATCTTAAACTCACTCATCTGAAGTCATTGCATAAAACCTTTTAGTGCTACACAACCCCTTCCTTCTTTTCCATTGAGAAGATGGCAGACTCAAATGGGAAAGTAAAGTAAATGCTGTATCAGAAACATCAGGCATAGAAGCTGCCTGAGGAGCTGGCAGCTGGGGAGTAGAGGGATTAGGGAAAAAAAAAAGAAATCTTTAAAATATCACAAATATATGAAAGCTGAAAACCATTAAGTCACAACATGGAACACTGGGATGGTCAGTTAAGGGTGAACACTTCCTTTTCGACAGTTTGCTGTGATATAAAACACTATTGCATTAGTCTAGAAAGTGGAAGCTAGGACCACATTCATAAAATGTAGCTGTTACTATGTCATCTGTGACATGTCTAACTCTTAAATCTCTGTAATAAGCAGATGGGTCAATCAAGTCAGAAATAATCGTGGTTTGTAAAGTAATACCACTTGATGCCATACATCCAGCCTTAGCCATTGGAGTTATCATCGGCTGTCCTCCTCCCCACTGCCTTTGTTTTATTGACTTATTTTATGATTCATAAGCACTGCTGACATCCTTATTTAATATACAGAATAAAAGATCTGATAAACATCTCCCCCCAGACTTGCATTGTTTCTTTTTATTTGCCATTTTGCAGAATCAAGGGAGATGGGGGGAAAATAGCTGGCTCTCATGACAAATGTGATGAAAAACAGCAATAAATAATAAAAGACATAGTACCACTTAATTCTCAGTTCTGTATTATAAATTTAAAATATTGCTCTATAATTTGAGCCATTGCCTGCAAACCAGACTCATGGCCCTCATGACTGGTGAAAGCCAGCCACATAACATGGTACCTACTGCTAATGGAAATCAAGTGCCAATCTAACTGAAAAGCATAATAGCCCATCAAATCATCAAAAAGCTAACACAAGGTAGAGCGCATTGTCAAGTCCCATCCCATCTCCAGTCTCACATTCCACAGGGTTGGGGGAGGGAAAAAATCAAGAGAGCACTGACATGACATCTGGCAACAATTCAGCTTTAGATCAAATCACAGCACAGAGGCAGCCCTGCAGGCACTAAGCTCTGATCTTCCCCATGGTACTGGATAGAGGCCACCTCTCACGCCATGTCCACACTACAAAATTATGTCAACCTAAGTCATGTTGGCCTACAGCCACTGTGGTTGTTAAATCACTTGTGTGCGCACACACACTTGGCTCCTTGTGTTGGCAGTGTATGTCCTCATCAGGAACACTTGTACCGATTCAGAATGCAATGCATCGTGGGTAGGTATCCCTGTGTGCAACTCGCCACTTTCCAATGCAGGGTGTTTTGGGAAGTTCTTGCAATGACTGATGGGGCTGAAACAAGTTGCACAGGGTGACTGGGAGCATGGGGGTCAACGTCCCATAATAGTGTTCTCCATAAAGTTTATCTGCAGCCCATAATATTTTGTACCTTCTTTTCAAAATCCAAAACTGCACGCATCCCTCCTTGCTGTCTGCGATCTCGGACAGAAACACGGAGCTTGCACAGCTCAGCACTATTGTCATGAGCATTGCGAGCACAGGGCACACGATCCTGGCATATATGCAGAGCTGTAAGAGTTGCTATGGGGAATGTGACTATTCCTTGGAGCACAGATTACTGTGGGACACAGAAAACCCCCCAAAACTATTCAAGGTTGTTGGTGGTGTTCATGGAGCAGCTGGAGCTGGTGGAGTGCTGGTTCTGAGCCCAAAAAACAAGCACTAACTGATGGGATCGCATTATCACACAGGTTTGAGATGATGAACGGTGGCTGCAGAAGTTTTGAATGCACAAGGCCACATTGTGGGACCTGTGTGCTGAACTCACCCCAGCCCTCCAGTGCAGGACACCAGAATGAAAGCTGCACTGAGAGATGAGGCAAGTGGCGACTGCACTGTGGAAACTTGCGGCACCAGATTGCTACCGATCAGCTGGGAATCATTTTGGAGTTGGAAAATCCATCACAGGGGCCGTTGTATCCAAGTGTGCAGAGCCATTAATCGTCTCCTGCTCTGCAGGACAGTGACTCTGGGCAATGTGCAGGGCATAGTGGACGGTTTTGCAGTTTGGGAACCCCACTCCTGCAGTGGGGTGATAGATGGCACAAATCCCTAGTTTAGCCCTAGACCACCTTGTCACAGAGTATGTCAACAGAAAGGTTTCCCTTTCTCTGCTAATGCAAGTGTTGGTGGATCACTGCATATGCTTTACTGGCCTCAATGTGGGCTGATCAGGGGAGGTGCATGACACGTGTATCTTTAAGAACACAGGGCTATTCAGAAAGCCGCAAACACAGATACTCTTTACTGACTGGCAAACTACTACCAGCAATATTGAAATGCCAGTAGTGATCCTGGAGGACCCAGCCTACCTCTTGCTCCCATGACTCATGAAGCCGTACACCAGCCACCTTGACAGCACCAAGGAGCATGTGAACTACAGACTCACCAAGTGACAGATGTGCCTTTGGTTGTTTGAAGTGTCACTGGCACTGTTTGCTTATAATATTGGACCTCAGTTAGAACTATTGGGATATTTTTCTATCTGCCTGCTGTTTCCCACCTAATATCTGTGAAGCAAAGGGGAAGAAGTTTCTCCTGGGGTGGAGATGGAGTGGCTGTCTGGTGAATTTGAACAGCCAGCTACAAGGACTATAAGAAGAGCTCAGTGCAGAGCTATGCGGCTCAGGGAGGCTTTGAAAAATCATTTTAATAGTGAAGTAGAGTAGTGCATGTTGCTGTAATGTGCTCTGCCTGGCCTCACTTGTTTGGCCTGGAATTAGTCTTTTAGTGATTGTTGTGTTTGTCAATGCACCTATTAATATTGTTTGTGAATGTTATCGGTTCCCAGACAATGTAGTAACAGGAAATAGGTTGTGGTCAGACCTGCTAAGAACCAGCCAGCGTATGTTGTGAAACAGAATTTTATTCAGTAACATGAATCAGCCAATTAAAAACTTAAATTAACGGACCATATCTTAAGGAGAAAGAACAGTCATTTCCATTTCAGGTACACATACACAGTGTCTTTCACAGCTCAGTGTATGAAGCTGTCATTTTCTTTACTATACCCCTGGGTGGAATGGTAAGAGTAGTGGCCAACCCCTGATGCCATAAGAACATAACGGCCATAATGGATCAGACCAAAGGTCCATCTAGCCCAGTATCCTGTCTTCTGACAGTGGCCAATGCCAGGTGCCCCAGAGGGAATGAACAGATCAGGTAATCATCAAGTGATCCATTCCTTGTCACCAATTTCCAGCTTCTGGCAAACGGAAGCTAGGGACAGCATCCCTGCCCATCCTGGCTAATAGCCATTGATGGACCTATCCTCCATTAATTTATCTAGCTCTTTTTTGAGCCCTGTTATAATCTTGGCCTTCACAACATCCTCTGGCAAGGAGTTCCACAGATTGACTGTGCGTTGTGTGAAAAAAACCTTCCTTTTGGTTGTTTTAAACCTCCTGCCTATTAATTTCATTTGGTGGCCCCTAGTTCTTGTGTTATGAGGAGTAAATAACACTTCCTTATTTACTTTCTCCACACCAGTTATGATTTCATATCCTCCCTTAGTTGCCTCTTTTCTAAGCTAAAAAGTCCCAGTCTTATTAATCTCTCCTCATATGGAATCTGTTCCATGCCCCTAATAATTTTTGTTGCCCTTTTCTGGACTTTCTAATTTCAATATATCTTTTTTTGAGATGGGGTGACCACATCTGCACACAGTATTCAAGATGTGGGTGTACCATGGATTTATATAGAGGAATTATGATATTTTGTGTTTTATCTATCCCTTTCTTAATGATTCTCAACATTCTGTTAGCTTTTTTGATTGCCGCTGCACATTGAGTGGATGTTTTCAGAGAACTATCCACAATGACTCCAAGATCTCTTTCTTGAGTGGGAACAACTAATTTCGACCCCCATCATTTGCATTTATCAACATTGAATTTCATCTGCCATTTTGTTGCCCAGTTACCCAGTTTTAAGAGATCATTTTGTAGCTCTTTGCAGTCTGCCTGGGAGCTAACTATCTTGAGTAGTTTTGTATCATCTGCAAACTTTGCCACCTCACTGTTTACCCCTTTTTCCAGATCATTTATGAGTATGTTGAATAGGACTGGTCCCAGTACAGACCCCTGGGAGACACCACTATTTACCTCTCTCCATTCTGAAAACTGACTATTTATCCCTACCCTTTGTTTCTTGTCTTTTAACCAGTTACCGATCCATGAGAGAACCTTCCTTCTTATCCCATGACAGCTTACTTTACTTAAGAGCCATTGGTGAGGGACCTTGTCAAAGGCTCTCTGAAAATCTAAGTACACTATATCCACTGGCTTGTTCACATGCTTGTTGACCCCCTCAAAGAATTCTAGTAGAATGGTGAGACATGATTTCCCTTTACAAAAACCATGTTGACTCTTCCCCAACAAATTATGTACGTGTTTGACAATTTTGTTCTTTACTATAGTTACAACCAGTTTGCCCAGTACTGAAGTCAGGCTCACTGGCCTGTAATTTCCAGGATCACCTCTGGAGCTATTTATTATTACAGTAGTGTCATAAACATGTCCTGGCTCACTGCACAGCTGGATCCCTGGGTCACCTGTCCCCCATACTCCTCATTTTCACAGCAGGGGCCTATGACTCTGGCTTCTCAGAAGTATCCACAGTGCTATTGAGGGTGGTGGTGGTGGGGTCTCCACCTAAGATGGCAGCCTTTTGTAAGAGCAGAAGGTCTAAGTCTTGGCACCAGATCTATTGTTAATCTCCCTGGCCGCCTGTTATGCCTGCTGCATCTCCTTAGCTTTCACATGGCACTGCTGCTGGTCCCTGTTGTAGTTGTCCTCCTCCTACATCCCAAGCAATCTGCTCATAGACGTTGTCATTTCCACGCCTGGATCGGAGCTGTGCCTGCACAGCCTCTTCTCCCCACAAGCCCAGAAGATTCAGCACCTGCTGTGTGCTCCAGGCAGGAGTGCATCTGCAGCGTGTAGCCGGCATGGTCAGCTGGGCAGTTAAACACAACAATGGGAAGTTGCTAGGTGTGCTTGCCACACTGAGCTTTAATGGGGCAGGGTGGTTTCCTGCCTACCTGACCCCTGGGCAGCAGGGCCAGTGCAAGGATGTTTTGCACCCTAGGCGAAACTTCCACCTTGCACCCCCCTCTGCCCTGAGGCGCCCCCCCTTCAGTGAGCTCCCCGCCCCCCTCTCTGCCCTGAAGCACCCCCTCTCCGCCCTTAGGCGCCCCCCCCCCGCGGCAGCTCCCCTCTGCCCTGAGGCGCCCCCCCTGCAGCAGCTCCCTGCCGCTCCCTCTCCCCTTGGGGAGCCGTGCAGCAACTCTCCTCCCCAGCTCACCTCTGCTCCACCTCCTCCCGGAGCACGCCGCCGCCGTCGCTTCTCCCGCCTCCCAGGCTTGCGGCGCCAATCAGTTGTTTGGCACGCAAGCCTGGGAGGGAGAGAAGCAGAGCAGGGCGGCGCGCTCAGAGGAGGAGGCGGAGCAGAGGTGAGCTGGGTTGGGGAGCGGTTCCCCTGTGCGCCACCCCCATTACTTGCTGCAGGCGGCCCTCCCTGCGCCCCTCTGCCCCAGCTCACCTCTGCTACACCGCCTCCCCCGGAGAGTGCTTTTGGCCGCCCCCAACTACTTGGCGCCCTAGGCGACCGCCTAGTTTGCCTAGTGGTTGCACCAGCCCTGCTGGGCAGCAGATTGGTGAGTCATGATTTCCCTTTACAAAAAGCATGTTGACACTTCCAGCAAATTATGTTCATCTGTGTCTGACAATTTTGTTCTTTCTAACAGTTTCAACCAGTTTACCCAGTACTGAAGTCAGGCTTACCGGCCTGTAATTGCTGGGATCACCTCTGGAGCCCTTTTTAAAAATTGGTGTCACATTAGCTATCCTCCAGTCATCTGGCACAGAAGCTGATTTAAATGATAGGTTACAGACGACAGTAGTTCTGCAATTTCACATGTGAGTTCCTTCAGAACTCTTGGGTGAATACCATCTGGTTCTGGGGGCTTATTACTATTTAGTTTATCGATTTGTTTCAAAACCTCCTCTAATGACACCGCAATCTGGGACAGTTCCTCAGATTTGTCACCTAAAAAGAATGGCTCAGGTCTGACAATCTCCCTTACATCCTCAGCTGTAAAGACCAATGCAAAACAAGGTACTTTCTCCACAATGGCCTTATCATACCTGAGTGCTTCTTTACCATTCGATCGTCCAGTGGCCCCACTGGTTGCTCAGCTAGCTTCCTGCTTCTGATGTACCTAGAAAAAAATGTTTGATATTACTTTGAGTCTTTGATTAGCTGTTCTTCAAAATTCTTTTTTGGCCTTCCTAATTATATTTTTAAACTTAATTTGCCAGAGTTTATGCTCCTTTTGATTTTCCTCACTAGGATTTAACTTCTACTTTTTAAAGGATACCTTTTTGTCTCTCCCTGCTTCTTCTACTTTGTTATTTAGCCACAGTGGCACTTTTTTTGTTCTCTTACTATGTTTTTTAATTTGGGGTATACATTTAAGTTGAGCCTCTATTATGGGGGTCTTAAAAAAGTTTCCATGAAGCTTTCAGGGATTTCACTTTTGGCCCTGTACCTTTTAATTTCTGTTTAACTAACTTCCTCATTTTTGTGTAGACCCCCGTTCTGAAATTAAATGCTACAGTGTTGGGCTGTTTTGGCATTTTTCCCGCCTCAGGGATGTTAAATTTTATTATATTATTGTCACTATTGCCAAGTGGTCCAGCTATATTCACCTCTTGGACAAAATCCTGTGCTCCACTTAGGACAAAATCAAGAATTGCCTCTCCTCTTGTGGTTCCAGGACTAGCTGATCCAAGAAGCAGTCATTTAAGGAGTCGAGAAACTTTCTCTGCATCCCGTCCTGAGGTGACATGTACCCAGTCAATATGGGGATAGTTGATATCTCCCATTATTACTGAGTTTATTTTTGTAGCCTCTCTAATCTCCCTGAGCATTTCAGGGTCACTGTCACCATCCTGGTTTGGTGGTTGGTAATAGATCCCTACTGCTATATTCTTATTTTTCGAGCATGGAATTACTATCCATAGAGATTCTATGGTACAGTTTGGTTCATTTAAGATTTTTACTTCGTTTGATTCTACGCTTTCCTACCACATATAGTGCCACTCCCCACCTCCCAGCACAACCTGTTCTGCCCTTCTGATATATTTTGCACACTGGTATTACTGTGTTCCATTGATTATCTTCATTCCACTGAATTTCTGTGATGCCTATTATATCAATACCCCCATTTAATACGAGGCACTCTAGTTCGCCCATCTTATTAATTAGACTTCTAGCATTTGTATATATAAGCACTTTAAAAACTTGTTACTTTTTAGCTGTCTGCCATTACATGATGTAATTGAATGGGACTCTTTCATTTGACAGTTTCTCATCAGATACTACCCATATTTTATCATCTTCCATCCTCTCCTCCTTACTAGGACATAGAGAATCTCCATTAATAGATCCTCCCAAAGGTGTAACAGAGTTGAATTAAGCCCCGTGAATCTTCAGCATGGTATATGCTCATGTTCTTCTGTCTACTTGCCCCAGTTTAGAACTATGAACAATTAACACTTGTCTGCCTGCTTTGATTGCAAAATATTAGCAACCACCCACACAACCATAGACTGCAATTACTGAGCTATATAAAATATATTATTGCAGTGCAGACAGCCATGAACATGCAGGTATTGGTATACAGGAGAGCAGAAATTAGAGCTTTTAAAAATAGACTAGAAAACAAAACAGATTTTCCTCACCCACTGGTTTGTAATGGAGCACAGCAGATGAAAAGCGGTAATGGTATTAGAAAACCACAATAAAAACAAAATAATCTTATTATAAAATTTAAGTTACCACAAAAGCCATAGCGGGTTTCATAGTGAAGAACGTTTTCCTGTTGCAGAGTTGGTCTGAGGAAGAGGACCTCTAGTTTTCTAGAGGCCTTTGTTCTACAGAGACTTTTTTTATTCTATTCTTGGATTTAGCTATTCTTGAAGCAGCTATTCAAAAGTCTGTGAGTAATTACAAGGAGTATTGTTTTACATATGCAGAACTCTAGTACTACTCACATTTCTCTCAGAGAATATTCCTTTATAATTTAGATCTAGATCAAATCATTCATCCACTTGAGAAGTCTGTTACAATGTTTATGAGAAATTGTTCCATTTCTAAGTCAAATTTGATCTTCAAGGGAGGCAATTTAAACACGATTTGAAACCTATGGCAGGTGAGTCTAATTGTTAGTTACTTCAGAAAGGAAAAGAAGCCATGAAAGCCAGACTAGCATTGCAGGAGTGCAGAAGGCAGGCATTAATTGAGAAAGGATTATATAAAACTCCCTTACACTTCTCCATTGTATAGTTACAATGCCTTTAAATACAGAGTTTTCTCTTGCTCAGTTATCACAGTGGGCTAGGACTTGTGGAGTAGAAATTACATGATCCATTAGCCTAAGTGAATCACAAAGCTGTAATGTGATTGAGGTGCTTGTAGGATTTCATTATTAGTGAGTGGACAAGATTAAAGCTTTCATCAACTCAGAAGGTAAATATGGTACTGGTCTGCAGACTTGTAAGTCAATAGGGGATATTTACAGCATACAGCATGCTATGTATGTATATGCACACTAATATGTATCTCACACTCATACAAATCACATCTATGGAGGAAATATCCTTGTGATCAGTTGCAAGACCATGTGATAAATTAATTTATTAAGCATATGTGACCATTTCACTAGTTCAGAAAAGATGTGGACAAATTGGAGAAAATCCAGAGAAGAGCAACAAAAATTATTAAAGATCTAGAAAACATGACTCATGAGGAAAGACTGAAAAATATGAAGACTGAGAGGGGACATGTTAACAGTTTTCAAATACATAAAAGGTTGTAAGTAGGGAGAAAAATTGTTCTCCTTAACCCCTGAGGATAGGACAAGCAGCAATGGGCTTAAATTGCAGCAAGGGCAATTTAGGTTGGACATTAGGAAAAGCTTCCTAACTGTCAGGATAGTTAAGCACTAGAATTAATTACCTAGGGAGATTTAAAAATCTCCAATGATGGAGATTCCACAGAACAGGTTAGATAAAGATCTGTCAGGGATGGTCTAGATAATACTTAGTCCTGCCTTGAGTGCAGGAGACTGAACTAGAAGACCTCTCAATGTCCCTTCTAGTCCTACAATTCTAGGATCCTCTGTCCACTCAATGATCTCCATTGGGCTTATTGTAACATTCCATTTCCAAGCCCCTGAAAAGTTTCCTCACAAAAACAAAAACAAAACAAAAACAAAGAAAAAACCCCCCCCCCACACAAGATGTGCACAATTTGTCCTTCCTTAAAACCCCCTTTTTCATACATCATAAAAAACTAATCATTATAAGGTATGTTATCTCATGCATCTTGCAGGGTTAGAAATTAGAGCATTATTCCTGGGGAAAGGTTCTCATTGGGGCTTGGCACACTGCTAGACTGGAATGTCCAGAGATAACAATTTAGAATTGTGACATTTTAAGAAGGTACAGAAATGCAATTGTAAGTGGGTTTTACAGTTTCTTTTGAGCCCTGCACGGTTAGGCTCAAGGTGCTCGATCCTGAACCCATTGTGGCCAATTGGGGCTTTGTCACCAACTTCAATAGATACAGGATTAGGTCCATAGTAACTAAGGGCCAGATTTTCAAAGGTATTTAGGTGCCTAAAGATTAAGATAGGTGCCTTTGAATGTCCCACGAGGTGCCTAAGAAGGTAGGTATCTATCATTAGGCATTCAAATCCTTTTGAAAATATGGCCCTACTGGATTTAGCTTTTCAGTCCAAATACAAGGTAGAGCCCCATTTTAAATGCTCAAAACATCTCAAACAGACCAAGATTTTTTTTAAATGGGTGCCTAAAGTTAGGTGCCTAAATCCATATTTAGGCAACTAAATAAATGGTCTTATTGCCAGAAATGCTGAGTATCTAAGCAAGCTTTTATTGTAGTCAATAGAGGATTCTAAGAAACTAGGCCAATTGTTTAGTTGCCTAAATATGGATTTAGGAGCCTAACTTTAGGCACTCATCTAGAAAAATCTTGACCACAATATATATATTTACATTTTTTTAAAAAATCAACTTTAAAATATACAGATATTACAGTGTATGTTTGTTCCATAGTTTATACACACACACACACACCATTTCGTAAGTAAATTATACAATAAATAAATTAACAGGTCAAAGGTGTAGTAAGTGAGTATGACTTTCAAGCCTTTCATGTTTGCATGGAGGGTGGTAGCACTGTTGCACTGAAGAGGTGAACAGGAATAAAGTTAGTAGCCCACATTCAAGGGAGATAAGTGTGTAGACTGGTGATTCCAGGTGTCTTTAATTGCTTTTACATCAACACAGACTCAAGTGGGAAAGGAAGAAAAGTCAGACAAAAAGGAGAACTGGATGCATTGCAAAATGAGAAGATATGCAGGTAGGGTGACCAGATAGCAAGTGTTAAAAATTGGGACAGGGGTGGCGGTGGGGGGTAATAGGAGCCCATATTAAAAAAAAAGCACCAAATATCAGGAAAAAGAAAAGGAGTACTTGTGGCACCTTAGAGACTAACCAATTTATAAGTGCCACAAGTAAGGTGCCACAAGTACTCCTTTTCTTTTTGCGAATACAGACTAACACGGCTGTTACTCTGAAACCTGTCAAATATCAGGACTGTCCCTATAAAATCGGGACATCTGGTCACCCTATATGCAGGAAGGACAACATGAGATTACTTTACATAAAAAGGCCAACAGTTCCATACAGGGTGTCTTTGTATCCTCCGTCTCTTGTACAATTTATTAAAATGTGGTTTGCATTAGTAAAAAACTGCACACTTACTGTACATTTCCAGATAGAAAAATGCTCTTATGAGGTATGATAACCTCCAGTTAGCAGCTCATGTGCTAGTTCCTGAGATAAAAGGCTTGCCACAGTTATGGGACCACATTCATAATTTCCCTACAGCCTACACCAACAGCAGTGACATAAGGGGCCTCTGAAACATCCCTGCAGCATGGGTGGCATTCTGGGGTAGCATGGAGGTGGGCTAGAGAAAGGAGAGAATGGATCCTGTCCCTCGGTGATTCCCTGCTAGCCCAACAGGAGCTATGGCAGCCAGGAGCACAACTTAAGGGAGCCCCGTAGGCTGCACCAGCTTGTGCTGGGGACTGAATCAACCCCTGCAGTTTTGGAATCTGGAGACACAAGGGTCCAGCTCCTCAAAGATAGTTCAGCTCCTAACTTAACTGATTACAAAGTGAGGAGCATAACTCAGTTAAGCTAGGAGCCGAACTATCTTTGAGGATTTGGGCCCTCGGGCCTCATGATTCCAAAACTGCAGGGATTGATTCAGCCTAACTGTCTTTCAGGATGTGGGCCACACTTCCACCTCTCTGCTGCTGCACCAGCTTTGGAACAGATGCACAATGAAACTGACCCAAAGCATCCAATAGCTGCTTTTACTGAGTGCTGGAGATGTCAGAGAGGAAGATTACTAGCAGGTCTTTACTGGGCCATATTATTTACTGGCCTGCTGGTCAGCAAATTGCCTCCCCCCCCCACCACCCTGTCCCGGTTTCCATGGGTAATTCTAAAAGATCCAAGTTTTACCAGAAGACAGAAGGCTATCAAGGAAACGGATGTGTTAAAAGGCATGCAATTTCATGAGTGTTTGGATATCAAAGAGTTATCTTGGGGAAAATATTTGAGAGACTAGTTAGTTATATTCCATGGGGTAACCAAGCTGTGTACTTATTGTACAAAAAGGGACCTTGCTTTGCTGTTGCTAAAGTCACACACACTTTTGCCTGCATTGTGTGTCCTTCCTTGTAACAGGAGCTCTCTAACAGCAGCTCACCCAAAGGCTGGTGCTTTTGTACCTTGGAAGGGGATATGAATCCTAAATTTAAACCTAAAAGCCTATTTTAGCCTCTGGAAACTGTTCAGTTCAAAAACGTAATATAGAAATCCTGAGTCTGTATCTACGGTGACCCAACTGGATGATTTTTACCTGTGCCTTAATGAAAACAACACTATGTGTCTTAAATGTTAAGAAAATGTGCCCTCTAAATGTCATTTCAATGGCATACTCATATTAAGGAAGTAGCAACCTGGTAGGATTAAGAACTCTCCAGAAACAACAACTTCCTCTGATTTCCATCAGGAGCAACTGAAATATATAAGGGAAGCATTGAGTGTTACACTGAAAATAAGACCAATCAGCTTAGTGGGAGAGACTTAAGGAGATGGACACTTACCAGGTCTTGTCTCTCAGCCAAGGCTATCCAGAAACTGCTCTTTCTTAGATCTTATCCTATCAGCTGGGTAACAAGGAGCTATTTATCCACATGAAGTACTTTAAGTACCCCGTGACACTGAGCCAGAAAGGGTTAAGCAACCAGCAGATTAAAGTGATCCCAGATCAACCTTTAAAACCGTCTTAGAGAAGTACTGAAATGGTAAACAGGGCCATTTCTTGTACTGTAGATGGTTATCAAAATCATTAAGTAGACTAAATTCTTTTAAATGCAAACCTCTATTGCCAGGTAACTTAGGGTGACCAGACGTCCCGATATTGCGGCTTTAGCCGCTCCGGAGGGGTTTTTTTTTGGCGCTTCGGCAACTCCGGCCACTTTTTTTTTTTTTTTGCTTCCCCCGTGTGTCCTGATATTTTGTCCGTTTCATCTGGTCACCCTAAGGTAACTAGAAGTAAATACTAATTGCATTTGCCTGTGTCTACCTGTATCTTGTTAGATGTTAACAATGTGATCTAATCAGCGTGTAGATCAGGGCTGGGCGAACTTTTTGGCCTCAAGGCTGCATTTGGGTATGGAAATTGTACGGTGGGCCATGAATGCCTGGTGGAGGAGTGGGGACTCTATGGGGTGTAGCATGGGAGGGCTCTATAAGGGATGTTACCGAGGTGGGGGAGGAAGGACTCGTCGAGGGGGGGGCGCTCCACAGGGGCGGTACTGGGGGCCCTGCCGGCAGTGACACCAAGATGGCCGTACCAGACAGCACCCTGGGCAGAGGCACCCTAGCTGGGATGGGTGCGGCCCCTGGGCAGTTTTGAGGTTCTCGAGGGTGGGGCTGTAGGAGACTGGGAGGGGATTGGGCGTGATGCCGTGTAGGAGGGGCTGCCACATAGGGGCAGGGTTCAGATCCTGGAAACAGTGTGGTAAGGTCGTGTCTGCCCAGTGTGGCTCTGCGTGAAGATGTTGCTCATCAAGGGAATTGTGAGTCGGGGGCTGGGGAGCGTCGGGCAGGCAGAGTGGGAAAAGCTCCCCAGCAGGAGCACCAAGCGGGTGGAGCGGGGCAAGCCCCCGACCCCGCTCCCTGACGGGAACTCGAGGGCCAGATAAAAACATCTGATGGGCCAGAAGCGGACCATGGGCCATAGTTTGCCCATCCATGTTGTAGATGCTAAACTTCTGTTCCTGTTTGTTACTATATTCTATTGATTCAGAGATCAAAAGGGAATATTAGGAATTAGACGAAAATGTGTGGTGTAATAATATCATTGTCTTTACTACAAACTTCAAAGAGAAATAAACTACCTGTGAATCTTTGAATGGTTAATTGTCTTATGCTAATACATGCAAATAATTACCTGTGTATACATAGGAAATAGGAGGTTTGCTTCAAAGCAACAATGTATATTACTTATTCTTCATCCAAGGAATGTTTGCTGTGTTATCTTCTGTCAAGGGGCTATTGTAGCCTGCCGGAGATCTATAAAAGAACTTTGGGACCCAATCCTGTTTGTCTCAGATATGTTTGAATTTCATCAGGGAAAGTTTAAATCACAAGACTGAGGTCTCAAGCTCCATTCTGGATTACTCTTCTATTTCACACGGAAGAATTTAAACAAACTCTGCGCATGGACTTCCTATTGGTTGATAACTTATGGAATTGATGCTGGAAGAACTTTTTACAAATCACCTGCTCACCATGGTGCCACTGCAGCGTGGTAAGTATAGACAAACCCTGAGGCTAGTGGAGGATCAGGCATATCAGAATTCTGCTCTGCCATGGCCCCTCCCTCCCAAATATGCATACCCTACCAATGGAATGCCTCTGATGGCCTCCTTCACCTTGAGAATGGGGACAGCTGGTATAGGCGGTATCATAGCACTTCTCCCAGCTGTGCCCCAGCAGAGAATTTCCCCGAATGGGGGAATTCTCCATTGGCCATCTCTGGATGCTTTAAAACTGCTTTGCATCACTTACACAGTGCAACATTGTTTTACTGGACTGCAGAATCTGGCAGAGTGCGTGTAAAAACAGCCACCTTTCAGCATCTTAATAATGAAAATGTAACCCTTCTGCCAGGTGGAGCCAGCAACAACAAGGGCCGGGTTCAGTATCTAGGGGTTCCTTTTCAATAATACAACACAAAACCTGATCAAGCCCCACCCAGTGACCTGGGACAAATACACATCATCCCCTGGGCGCCTCTAAGAGGCAATACTTCCCCTCTTGCAAGCACAGAGTCTTAGGCCTTGTCTACACTATGAAATTAGGTCAAATTTATAGAAGTCGGTTTTGTAGAAAGCGTTTTTATACAGTCGATTGTGTGTGTCCCCACACAAATGCTCTAAGTGCATATATTCGGTGGAGTGTGTCCACAGTACTGAGGTAACCGTCAACTTCCGGAGCGTTGCACTGTGGGTAGCTATCCCACAGTTCCCGCAGTCTCCGCTGCCCATTTGAATTCTGGGTAGAAATCCCAGTGCCTGATGGGGCTAAAACATTGTTGCGGGTGGTTCTGGGTACATATCGTCAGGCCCCCCTTCCCTCCCTCCCTCCGTGAAAGCAACGGCAGACAATTGTTTTGCGCCTTTTTTCTTGAGTTACCCGTGCAGATGCCATACCACGGCAAGCATGGAGCCAGCTCAGCTAACCGTCACCATATGTCTCCTGGGTGCTGGCAGACGTGGTACTACATTGCTACACAGCAGCAGTTTATTGCCTTTTGGCAGCAGACAGTGCAGTATGACTGGTAGCCATCGTCAACGTAGTCCAGGGTGCTCTTTTAACTGACCTCGATGAGGTCGGGACGCCTGGGCAAACATGGGAGTGACTCAGCCAGGTCATTACCCTTTTAAGTTTCATCTCATGGCAATTCAGTCCTACCAGCAGTGCACTCTTTTAATCTGCAGCAAGCAGAAGACGATAGCTAGCAGTCATACTGCACCATCTTCTGCCGAGCACCCAGGAGATGACGATGGCTAGCGGTCGTACTGCACAGTCTGCTGCTAGCAAGATGTATAAAGACAGATGAAGTGGATCAAAACAAGAAATAGACCAGATTTGTTTTGTATTCATTTTCTCCTCCCTCCTTCCATGAAATCAACGGCCTGCTAAACCCAGTTTTGAGCTCTATCTTTGAGGTTTTGAGTTCTATCCTTAAGGGGACCATTCTGTTTCTCGCAAAGCCACCCCCCTTGTTGATTTTAATTCCCTGTACGCCAACCCTGTAAGCCATGTTGTCAGTTGCCCCTCCCTCTGCCAGAGCAACGGCAAACAATCGTTTCGCGCCCTTTTCCCTGGATTGCCCAAGCAGGAGCAGACACCATAGCACAGCAAGCATGGAGCCTGTTCAGCTCACCTCAGCAGTTATGACCATTGTAAACACCTTGTGCATTATTGTGCAGTGTATGCAGAAACCAGCACCTGAAAATCCAGATGAGGAGGCGATGGCAGCGCGGTGATGAGGACATGAACACACTTTTCTCTAAAACCGCGTTCCCCCACAATTTGGAGATCATGGTGTTAATGGGGCAGGTTCATGCCGTGGAATGCCGATTCTGGGCCCCGGAAACAAGCACAGACTGGTGGGACCACATAGTGTTGCAGGTCTGGGACGAATCCCAGTGGCTGTGAAACTTTCGCATGCATAAGGGCACTTTCACGGAACTTTGTGACTTGCTTTCCCCTGCCCTGAAGCACAAGAATACCAAGATGAGAGCAGCCCTCACAGTTCACAAGCGAGTGGCAATAGCCCTGTGGAAGCTTGCAACGCCAGACAGCTACCGATCAGTCAGTAATCAATTTGGAGTGGGCAAATCGACTGTGGGGGTTGCTGTGATGCAAGTAGCCCAACGCAATCATTGAGCTGCTGCTATCAAAGGTAGTGATTCTGGGAAATGTGCAGGTCATACTAGATGGCTTTGCTGCAATGGGATTCCCTAACTGTGGTGGGGCTATAGATGGAACGCATATCCCTATCTTGGGACCGGACCACCAGGGCAGCCAGTACATAAACCACAAGGGGTACTTTTCAGTGGTGCTGCAAGCACTGGTGGATCACAAGGGATGTTTCACCAACATCAACGTGGGATGGCTGGGACAGGTTCATGACTCTCGTGTCTTCAGGAGCTCTGGTCTGTTTAAATGACTGCAGGAAGGGATTTACTTCCCAGACCAGAAAATAACTGTTGGAGATGTTGAAATGCCTATAGTTATCCTTGGGGACCCAGCCTACCCCTTAATGCCATGGCTCATGAAGCCGTACACAGGCACCCTGGACAGTAGTAAGGAGCTGTTCAACTATAGGCTGAGCAAGTGCAGAATGGTGGTAGAGTGTGCATTTGAATGTTTAAAGGGCCACTGGCGCAGTTTACTGACTCGCTCAGACCTCAGCAAAACCAATATTCCCATTGTTATTGCTGCTTGTTGTGTGCTCCACAATCTCTGTGAGAGTAAGGGGGAGAAGTTTATGGCGGGGTGGGAGGTTGAGGCAAATCGCCTGGACACTGAATACATGCAGCCAGACACCAGGGCAGTTAGAAGAGCACAGCAGGAAGCGCTGCGCATCAGAGAAGCTTTGAAAACCAGTTTCATGACTGGCCAGGGTACTGTGTGACACTTCTGTTTGTTTCTCCTTGATGAAAACCCACCCCCTTGGTTGACTCTAATTCCCTGTAAGCCACCTGCCCTCCCGCCTTCAATCACAGCTTGCTTGCAAAGGAAATAAAGTCACTATCATTTAAAAAACATGTATTCTTTATTAATTGATTATAAAAATAGGGAGATAACTCACAAGGTAGCCCTGGTGGGGTGTGGGAGGAGGGTAGGGTGGAAGGAAAAGGCCACTTTAAAACTTGTTGAATGCCAGCCTTCTGTTGCTTGGGCTGTCCACTGGGGTGGAGTGGCTGGGTGCCTGGAGGCGCCCCTCCCCCCCGCGTTCTTGGGCATCCGGGTGAGGAGGCTATGGAACTTGGGGAGGATGGAGGGCAGTTAAGCAGGGGCTGCAGTGGCAGTCTGTGATCCTGCTGCCGTTCATGAACCTCCACCAGACGCCAGAGCATGTCTGTTTGATCCCGCAGTAGCCCCAGCATTTCCTCATGCCTCCTCTGATCTTCCTGCCATCACCTCTCCTCAGATTCATCGGCCATCATCCTGTACTCTGCTATTGTGTCCCTCCACACAGCTCTGTCAGTGCCGGATGACTGCATGAGCTCAGAGAACATTTCTTCGCGTGTGTGTTTTTTTCGCCGCCATATCTGAGATAGCCTTTGGGACGGAGGAGGGAGGCTTGAAACATTTGCAGCTGCTGGAGGAAAAGAAGGGAGTGAAGTATTTAAGTCAGGGTGATAAAAAGATCTTGGCTGTCAGGGAGAACGGTGTGCTCTCCCCAAGCTCGTCCTCCTCCTCCTCATCTTCCCCATCTGCAAAATCCTCAGCCATGGCGGAGAGTACCCCATCATCGGAGTCCACGGACAGGGGTGGGGTAGTGGTGGCGGCCCCCCCTAGAATTGCATGCAGCTCAGCGTAGAAGCGGCATGTCTGGGGCTCTGTCTCGGAGTGTCCGTTTGATTCTTTAGTTTTCTGGTACACTTGTCTGAGCTCCTTAAGTTTCACGTGGCACTGTGTTGCATCCATGATGTAGCCTTTGTCCCTCAGGGCCTCTGAGATTTTTTGAAATGTTTTGGCATTTTGTCTTTTGGAACGTAGTTCTGATAGCACGGATTCCTCTCCCCATACAGTGATCAGATCCAGTACCTCCCGTTCGGTCCATGCTGGAGCTCTTTTTCGATTCTGGGACTGCATGGTCACCTGTGCTGATGAGCTCTGCATGGTCACCTGTGCTGATGAGCTTGCCTGGCCAAACAGCAAATGAGATTCAAAAGTTCCCGGAGCTTTTCCTGTACATCTGGCCAGTGCATCCGAGTTCAGAGTGCTGTCCAGAGTAGTCACAATGGTGCACTGTGGGATAGCTCCCGGAGGCCAATACCTTCGAATTGCGTCCACACTAACCCTAATTCAAAACAGCGATGTTGATTTCAGCGCTAATCCCCTCGTTGGGGAGGAGTACAGAAATCGGTTTTAAGAGCCCTTTATGTCGAAAAAATGGCTTCATTGGGTGGACGGGTGCAGGGTTAATTCGGATTTAACGCTGCTAAATCTGAAATAAACTCATAGTGTAGACCAAGCCTTAGTGTAGCAAAAACTTTTAATAAAAGGAGGGAAGTAACTCAGCCTTAATTTGGGAAAACACCGCAACTAGGGCTCATAAACACAAACCATGAGCAAAAAACCCACCCCCAGTAAGTTGGGCAGTGTCCTTTTCTCCTCAGGGTCTTAAGTCCAGCAATCCAAAAGTCTCTTTAATGTGCCTGTCCCTTCTCTGTGCCCCACTCACAGTTGCTGTCCTTGGCCAGTGCAGCCCCAGAGTTCAGAGGTTCATCCGCAGAGTTCACTTCCCACCCTGTGTGGAAGGCAGGGGGGCTAAGGAGGCACCTTACATGCTGCACTGCTCAGGCACTCACTCATCACCCCAACAGCTGATTGCCACACCTCTGTGAGGCTCTGCTCTGGCCCTCTCCATCAGGTTCTCTGCTGGCTGCTTGCCACGCCTCTGTCTGCCAGCTGCCCACTCGCCAAGATGTCATCAGAGCCCCCCCCCCCCACACTTAACGCAGCTCTCAGTGAGTTCAGCTGTTAGTGGGGGAGACTCACTACTTGTGCACACTGGGCAGTCTCTTGCAATAGAGACACTGCCCAAAAGTAGGTGTGATACTTAGACCTAGGTATCAGTGATTTCAGCTCTGCAGTATGTAGCAAGACTCTCAACGGAGTCTAAATTAGGTTCATTACACCATGGAGAGAGAAGAGGTCAAATGGTGTCTAGAGCCCTTAAACAGGGCCCACACCACCAGGTACAAGTACCTATCCCCCACCCTCTCTCAACTCACTGGGCTTTGGAACTCATGTTCCCTGCCTAGCGAGTGCTGTTCAGTTGAGGATGAGTCCTTCCATTGGGGTATGCCACATACAGTTCTGCTGCCGTAGGTTCACACAACAAGGATAGCAACCCTTTATTACTCTGGCCCCAATAACAAGGAGACTGGGGATCCAACACCAGCCACAAGTGATCATTTGGGCAAGCAGTCCCATCATGTTGAGCACCAAGGCAGGGTGGGTGTGTCCATGCAAATGAGATCAGCTTCTGAAGTCTTTTTCCACAGCTCACCACTAGATGTCAGGGGAGAGCTCATCCAGACTCTGCTTACATACAGAACTCATTCAAGTGCTTAGTTCTGATATGGGGGTGACAGCAGAGAAGCAAACCTACCCACAAGGAATATTTGCAGGACACCCTGTGTGCCATGTGCCACTGAGGCTTTTAATTTTTCTGCTATGTAGTTAAATATTTCAGAATTGTTCACTGTTTTTATCCTGCCATTTCAAACTACTGTTTTCTCCTCCTGCATTTCTTTGCCTGAAGCCAAATTAGCAATCTTATCAACAATATTGATTTTGGTAATGCCCCAGAATACAGCATGTCCAGCCTAATCAGAGGGGTGAAGTGGTCTTCTGAATAATCCTCCTGTTTGACTCACTAAACAAAGTAACCTAGGTTAGCGTGTTGTTAAGACTTTAAAGCCCAGATCCTCAGAAGTATTTGGGCTCCTCTCTAGGCACCACTGACATTCTCTGAACCACAACTCAGCTGCCACCCAACTCCCCATGACACATATGTTTCTACTGGATGGCAATCAAAGATGCCTAAGCACTGATGTCACCCCACCATTAAATTAAATAGTCATTGGGCCAGAATGCAAGATTGGCTGCATAGCACCCTGGTGAGAGTACTTTCCTAGGATGCGGAAGACAGCCTCAAGTCTCTGCTCCAACAATATTTCTACAAGTTAGAACAGCTTCAATAAGGGAGATTGAGGGGAAAAAAATCCATCTTAGACAAGCCTGATGGCTTGGACACTCAGCTGGGTCATGAGACCTGAGTTCAAATCCCTACTCTACATCAGGCAGAGCAGGGACTTGGGCCTGGGTCTCCCACATCGCAGGCGAGTGCTTTACCCATCAGGCTATTCTGAACTCTCTCCTGCGCTCTGGTTTTCCATGGAAAAAATGGCAAAAGGTCTCAGTTTCATCCCGGTGGGTTTCAGGTGCTAGGGCATGGAACACTGTCACAGGCCAACTGTCACATTGTCTGGAGCTGCTATCTCAGGGCAGACCAGCCAAAACAGGGCAGACACCCCACACCGGTGGTGGGTTTGATAATTAGATTTCACTACGCCAGTTACAAATGTGCACTCCTGGATCACTGTACCAGTCCCACCATGGGGTCAGACAATCCCTTTAGACTCTCCAGTCTATCTTGCCACACAGGCAAGCTGGATTTAGTCATAAATGGTCACTTAAAAAAAAAAAAAACCAACCGCCACAAAACAGTCAGGTTGTTTCCAGTCCCAACAAACCAAGCACTTACCCCAAGTCAGTTTGTATTAGATCTCATACCAAAGACAGTGCCTGTAGCCAAATGAGTTGAAATCCAAAGAGTGACAGTTGTATCAATCTATCAATTCAAAGTGTCTTTCAGGGCAGTCCCAGGAATAACCCCTGGGAATCACTGGCTTCAGTTTGGTGTGTCTGGCATGGGCACCTAATTCCAGGAGAAGGTTCACAGCAGAATCCTGAGCAGAGGGAGGCACCTATCTCTGGTGCATTAGTCAGGCACCTAAGCACCTTTTCTCTGAATTTCACTCCTGGCTAACTTAAGCAGCTCCCTGCTTAGGCTTCTCAGAAGTTAGCAAGCTTTCCTTAGGCACTGTCTAGTGATCCTGGCCACCTAACTCAGGGCTGAGGATTCCATGAGGTGGAAGGCCATCTAGTGGCTAGGTGTTGCAATGCTGAGCAAAGCAATGCAACGCCTAAGTATGTTTGAGGATCTGGGCAAAAGAGTTTTCTTTTTCCAGTCCAAGTCAGAAAGCCGTACCTTGACACGATACATTCAGGATCCTAGCAAACATAGTGTTGGTAGGCAGGCCACTCATCCCATATTAAACCAGACAGTCCTGCTTTTCTGCGGTCTGTCCCTTTCCGCTACTCAGACAAAACCAGAGGTGCCTTTTTCCTGGTATTGGATGGGGGAATGCCATTTTAAAAGCATGCCACCCCACCCCCATGTGCTGTGACCTCACACACACTATGTCCAAGAACACAACGGCAGGGGTGGACGGGGTGTACTCTTAAAAATGGCACCCATGTGCGGCGTGACCTGACATGCACAGGAACAAACATGAGCATGCAGTTTCTGTGCTCATAATTTCCAAGCCTTCCCAGCTAGTCCAGTGCCCCAAGGAGCTCTGTCTCTGCTCACTGTCATGGTCATACTCACAACTGCTTCTCCTTGTGTCTGCTTGCTTTCCTGTGGCTTTCTGCCTCTGATACACACAGCTGCAACCAAGCAATGTCCCAACCCCTGTGTTTGCAATCAGACCCCAGAGAAACCCTTCAGTCCACATGGCTTAGCTTCTGCTCAGGCTCTGCCATGCTGGGCAATGCCTTGGCAGTGGCCTTCATAGTTTTAGCTATCACTATACAAAAGGGGCATTTAATTGCTCCTTCATTTAGCCTGAACTAAAGGTGCTTAGTACACCCATTGACTTTACCCAGGTCTGTGACTGATAGCAGCCATTAACACCTTTCTGCATAACAATACCTTAAGGCAATAGAAAAATTGCTTGATAGTAGAAGAATAGCCTAACCAGATTCTGGCCCCAGTTGTACCTTCATTTAAAAAAAAAAATGGTGGCAGCACTCAGGTTTATTTCTCTAAGTAATCAGTGGATTATAAATAGAAAATACTATTAAGTTACCCAGGTGCTGTACTATTATGTTGGACATAGTTTTACACTGAAAGCTTTAAAAATAGCAAAGGCTGAAACACTCGTGGAGAGAGAGGAGGGATTGAAACCGAAGTATGACAGAATAACCTCCTGATCTGCCTTCCAAATTTCTCAAGTAACATACAAAATAATGACTGTTAATATAAAATGTGTATTGTCAATCTCCCTAGGATCCCTTTGTACACGTGCCTCCTGACACAGACAGCGTGACATTTGTAAAGCTAAGTAACAACCAAACACAAAAAACAGAAGAGCATAAGCTCTAATTATCCTTTTCCTGCCTCCTGAGAATCCTGTAAACCGGGGGGCTGTCACAAGTGATCTTTGCCATACTACTGTGCCTCTTATATATAAAGCCTGATTCTCCATTCTGCTAAACCCCTTTTCCCACAGCATAATCCCAATGAAATCAATAGCATTGCACCAGCATAAAACTGGTGTAATGAAGAGGAGAATCAGGTCCCTAATATTCTTCTCTGAAGGTCCTCACACCAAGATATGACACGGCAACATCCCACTCCTGTCTCCCGCTCTGTCTACACAGACTCAGAGCCCTTCCATTGTTAGAAGCAAATACTGCACTGGGGGATTTGGTCTTCCCACCACTTTACCAGTCCATACACTGTATTACAGTGGTCCCCAAACGTTTGAGGGTTACACCTCCCCTTACCTCTGGTCCCCTGAACTAGGGCCGGGAGCAGGGTTGCAGCTCCCAGGGTGGGGGGCGGGGCAGGAGGAGAGACATGGACAGTGTTAAGGGGGCCAAGGCTCAGGTTGCAGCTGGGCATAGGGCTGGGAGTAGGGCCGCGGCTGGGGCAGGGCCAGAACCAGGGCCAGTTGTGGAGCCACAGCCAGGCCGAGGGCAGGGCCAGGTGTGAGACTGGGGGCAGGGCAGGGCAGGGCAGGGCACCCTCCCCACCCCCGTGGGGGCTGGCTGAGGCCCCGTTGCACTCTCCCCTTCTTCAGCACCACCCTAGGGGGCACACCCCACAGTTTGCGGACTTCTGCCATGTTACTTAGAGTTTCAGTTTCTCCTTAGCTCTCCATCAAGAAGAGAGAAGCACACATGTTCCCCCCAAGCCGCCTTGGTTCTGGCTCTGCCAACCTGCCTTTATTCCCAGCACTTCCCTCCTGTGCCTTCTTCTAGCCTCTGTGTTAATGGGATAATTAGCTCTTTGGTCCTCCTCCTGCCCATTCAAATATGCTAATTAAGCACAGTCATGTCCACCCCAGGGAAATTACTTGGTGTTTAAGGAATCCGAGTGGTTCAGGTGTTGGGTCCCAGCACTCTGTCACACAAGGCAAGATTGTTTTACACCAGACTATCCTCAGGTGCCAAAATATAAATTTAAGAGTCTAATTTAAGTCTCACAGGTTTGAAAATGTTGGCCCCCTAGGTTGTAGATGCTCTAGGATGCAATCTGACTATAAGTTTGGTGTTGCTTTCTCTGGAACAGTACAAAGCTCAGCAGAGAGATTTAACATTGGGAACAATGTTTATTGGCAGAGTGGAACAAAAATAGATACAATGTGGGTTACTGTATGCTTTCTCTGTGGATGCTGCTGCATGCTGCCCTCTCCCCGAGGAGCCAGAGAAAACCCCTCCATGACCATATTAACAGGCAGCCACAATGATTAAAGGTGGAAATGGAAGCAAAAGGGGGTGGAGAAGGGGAGCAGCACGCTCTAGACAGCAGTATTATCATAGCCTCCATGCCATCCAGTCCCTGGTGAGGAGTGGGTATGATAGGAGCGAAGGGGACAGCGTATTGCAACATGGCTCCCTCAGGTGCCATGTTGTCATCTGCAATTAGCATGGCGGGTCCTAGATCCACACAACTGCCCTCTGCTGTCTTTGCAGCTCCTGAGAACTGCAACACTTGCAGCCTGTGCTCCTGCCACACCTTTCCCCTTTGAAGAGAGGATTCAGAAAACAGTCTGTTGGATATGATTGTCAGCCAAAACATTCCCCTCCCATGGGCTTTTCCCCCGGTGGTGACATCTTGCCCCATATGAACTGCCAGTCTCCCGGGCAATGGTTTTAAACAACACAGTGCTTGCTCTGGTAAATGAGACTCTCACTGTACCCTTGGTTAATAAGAAGTGACATCTGCATAAAATAATCCAATTCTTAGTGCCACTGATCCCTTAGCATGTGATACAAATGTGTGCTGCTATAAATAATTAGATTTTTAAAATGATCGCAGGGCAGTGGTTATAACTGCTACATTTTGTTAAGCCTGCTGCTCTAAAGGCTTCTGATTTACCTCTTATGACTCGGATCATGTTTGGATTTATACTGGAATTAATTCAGGACATTAGGCTCAGCTTTGCTTTCAATCTCTCGTTTATCCGTTCATAATAGCAGATGAGACAGTTGGTAAAATTCCAATAAACATATCGAGTTCATTTCAAATAAAGTGTATTATTGTTTTGACCCTTGGGTTGCACTACTAATAAAAAGGACACCAGGGAAAAAGACAACCTAACAATCCAGGATTTGTGTGTCTCCTATCGGCTGGTGTCATGTTCTGGCAGGATTTCTGTGAGACAGTAGCTGTGACAGTACTGCATGGTACAAGCTGGTATGTCACTGGAAGTCAGAGGCAGTTGACTGGCTGTAGCAGAAATTTATATCATAGTACCTTACAGAGAGGAACAAATATATTGCTTTTTAAGTGATAATGGGTTGAATGCCCCCCTGAACTCGCATTTTAGGGGCAATCAGAACTTATTAATAAGTCACTGTGCAAGAACCTTACTTAATCTGTGTAGGTGACTTTTAAAGGCTAGTTCACTAAGCCACTCTGCTTATTCTTTTTATTTTGACAGGGCTCAAGGATTTAAAATCTTAACTATAGTTCATAGGGACCATCCTCTGGAAGAGGCTCCTAAAATGATACAAAGAGAATCTATTAGATGACATGGAGATTCTTAAGTTTGGTTTCTAATTCTTGGTGTATGTGTACATCTGGAAAGTTTACAACAGAATGCGAGTGTCCATTTAACACTCCTGTGCTTCCCTGACCAGACAACAAGCCCATGACAGAGGGTCTGGTTCTTTTATGCAATTTGATCCTGTGTGCCACTCAGGCAGTGACAGTGAAACTCTCTATCTGATAATTCCCCCACCAGGGAGAGAGAGCTCCAATGCCAACTACCCTACCTCCACCCTGGCAGAGGGGATACTTCGGGAGCAGGAGGGAGCATGTAAAAAATGGAGCAGAGCACAGCTCCAGGACTGCAGCCAGATATTGTAAGTTAGAGCAGCCCTTAGGGGCGCTCCAGCGCAGCACCCATTGTGCTAGGTGCTGTACAAACACATACTAGGAGATTGTCCATTCTCTGAAGAGCTTACAGCCTAAGTCCCTGATCCTGCAAATACATATGCACATGCTTAACTGTGTACACATGAACAGTCCTATTGACCGCATTGAAAAAGAGATTGCGGGATTGAGGCATAATTTAAAATTAGACACTGCAAGACAGAATGAAGGAGGTAGGATGAGGGTAAAGTGTTAGAAACACAGATACTTGCACAGTTGGATGATTTCAAGTCAAAGATATTTTTTATTCATTCCCTATTTCTATTCCCTGCTGTCTTCACCCTGGCTGGTCTTCCAGTGTCAAGGTTACACTGTTGTCATTTCATCGCCGTGCTGGACAGTACCCACCACAGCTCTGTTAGGTTCTCTACTAGCTCGACCCACACTTCCCTTCAGCTCTTCATTTTGCTTCTTGTGTTTTAGTTGCTCTTTTCCCCAGCATCATTCCTTTCATTCCTTCCGATATTTTTGTCTCACTTTCTCCACATCCTGTCATTAAGTGATTTCTTGAAGCCGCACGGAGTGCCTCTGTTATTTTCTTTCCCTCTGTAAACACTCCAATTTGTCCATTGTCTCTGCTAAGATAACTCCACAACTATCTGATGTTTACAATAACTAAAATAAAACATGGCTAATGGACAGCATTTGTGTATGCCACTGTCTGTGTTGAGGGAGGCAGCATGGGCGAAAGAATAAGGCATTAGACTGGGAAGCAGGACACAAGTTCTATTCTCCCTGGGTGACCTTAGATAACCTCCTCTTGCTCTAGTTTGACCATCTGTAAGGTGGGCAAATATGAAGTGCTTTGAGATCTACTGATGAAAAGCGCTATGTAAGAGCCAGATATTATTTATTATTCTTTGAGATCTTCGGAAGAAAGGCACTATATGGCACTCTGGGTGAGCCCTGCCTTAATGTCTTCCCCACTGGGACAGCAATAGGTTCCTTTTAACAGCCTGAGGCAAGCAGAAGCCAACACACACTCACAAATGGCATTTCCCCTTTCAATGAGGTTTCAGAACAGGAGCAAATATAACACACAGTTCATAAGGGACTCACCTCAGGGCCCTGGTTCAGCTCCCACACCTAAATTTTACAAACAAAGTCTCTAGTTAGGCCCATCTCCTAGCACCTGAGAGGAAGCCACCACCCACTACAGCCTGCATGGTTTCTTTGCCCTCTCTCCTCCTCAGCTTCCTGTTTATATAGCCAAGTCCTAGGGCAGGGCAGGGCCTTCTTGATTACACCCCAGGCTGTCCCAGCATGTCCCTTAAGGGGTAGCACACCCCCTCACACTAAGATTATTACCCCTCAGGTAAGTTAGGACCATATCATTCCATTGATTTTCATGGAGAACTCAGTGAAGTCAAAGGTACAATATTGTACTAAGACTGTGAGAGGCATTGCTAATTATATGATTTATAAAGGGATGCTGTCAGGTTAAACATCAACCAGGACTGAACAGCTGTTCCTTTTTTGGGGTGAAAAAGCCCATACATTATTTTTCTACATTTGATACCCACCTCAATGAATTATTCTTGCACTTTTTCCTGCCACCAAAAACCTCTCCCTACTGCAGTAGTAGATTTTTAGATTACTATTACCCTGCTACTTCCTGGAGAAAGTGTGGCTGTCCGCTCACTATTTAAATCAGCTTTTAACTACCTCATTGAAATTTAACAGTTGTTTTGGCCTTAAATGAAAATTAAAGCCATGGCATTGCAGTGACCACTATACAAATTGTTCCAGCACCATGGAGCTCTAGCCTCTCCAAATCAGAAAAAGAGGGCAAGAATACTGCCTAAATTGCCACCCTTAATCTCAGTGTCTTTCTGCTAATAAAATTGATTTTTCTGCTAATAAGATCTGCAGTGAAATAGATAACACAGAACTTCTGTACCTGAGTCTCCTCTCTCTTTCACTAATGTTCAACAGGGATAACTCCAGTGAATTCCAATGAGTCACACCCCAGTGTCAAACTGATGTATAAGGGAAATCGGCAGCAGGCCCACTTTTTAGTCTGTCTGTCTGGCAGCAGACTCAAGAAGGCAGCACTGCATCCGTTCATAATCTGGCTTCTTAGCAACCATAAGGACTAGAAGCAGCTGTTTTGTTTTTTAATGAAAGCTTAAATTTTGCAGAAATTGATGGGACCATCACAGACGTGCTAGTATGGCATATCAGCATACATCTGCTCAATCTTTCTCTTGTATAGAAGTAGTTACAAGCCTGCCAGGAGCTCACAAGAATGTACTCAAGGAAGATTAAAAGGGGGGCACTTTGAATGGTCAGCTGACTGAAGAGCTTAAAAAAATAACAGTAATTAATCGTGGTACCACAGATGTTGTAAAAAGAAATCAAGCCAGGGTGTTATTAGTGCACTCAGAATCTCCTTTGTTAAAAAATGTGAGTGTATTTTGTATCATCTTTCCCTAAGAATATGCCTAAATAGAGGTTGTGGGTTTTTTTAAAGGATCCTGGAGTTAAATTTCAAATCAGCCCACTGTTTGAATGTTTGGAGCTCAGCTATCTTTCTGGGAAGGCTGCCAAAAGATATAAAATTAAGTAGAAATTCTAAGTTTGAAGTAATTTTGTCAAATTAGTTTAATCTGGAATAAAGCCAAGAAAAACAGTTGCTGAAGAGACTGGAAATCACACTTCAAAAGTAGCGTGAGAAGCTGGGAAATAATTATTCAAAACCTGTGTGAATTAGTATGAACATCTGGCAGGTGAATGAATACCTTCTGAAGAAGGCATTATTAACAGTCAAAACAGCTTTAGCTAAACAAGCCATTCCAGAAGGCATCATTTCTAAAGTGCCCATCATTGGAGCTGGCCTGTCATTTGTTGACACCCTAGAAAATGAAGAAATACATTGGCCTCCCTCAGATAAGAGACTTTTGGGCCTGAGTCTAACCTCGCTTATACTGGTCAAACAGAAGTAACTCCACTGAAGTCAATTTACACCTGTTTCAACAAGTATGACAATTGAAGGGCCTGATCTAATGCCCATTGAAAACAATAAGAATATTTACCTCAATGAGTGTTAGATCAGGCCCTATATATGGAAGAAATCAGTTACATTTGTTTAGAAGGTATCTAAACATATGCTTCAGGTGTCTTTGATATTCTGTGACCCACTGTTCATAATAGAAAGATTTCAAGTACAGTTGAAGGCTACTTTTTCATCAAATCAATGTGAGAAAAGTTGGGAGAGAGTACAAAGATTTATTCTCTCCCTCTTGTGCTACATGGACAAGCTAGCTACACTCACAGTCTTCAGGTACCTTGAATACAAGGACTGCTCCAGGTTACAACTGCAGGGGGTGCTAACTACCTCAACTATGGGACAGGGTGTACTTTGGGCATCAGTCAGCAGAGCTGAGCAAGTGTGAGAACCATATGCAGCCCTCTTTGAAAGTGGAGTGGAGCTTCTGGTCCAGAATGTGCTCTCAATGCTCCAGGAGGAATTCTGAGTCAGCCAGAGTTCCTAGTGCACAACCTTCCTTAAACTGTCATTGGTTTAAAGCCATAATCTACACTGCAGTAGTAACATTCTATTTGCAGCTGTATCTGCACATGTGTGCAAGATGAATTAAAGTTCTCCGCTCGTTTTGCCATCCAAATGGTATGAAAGTTCATAAAGTGAACTTCAGACTCAGATGTATATGAGAAAGTTTGCATTTAAACTAGAATTTCTGTTTTCTTAGTGTCTTCGGGAGAGTGTTTGTTGAGTAAGATACAGACAAACGCTGGACTTTCAGTTAACTTGTCCAGTCATCATAAATTAGAGCTGAAACAAACTATCAGATCATCTAGTCCATCCACCTGCAAACGTAAGACACATATTCCACGGATCAAGGCCATGGGGTGATTTTTAGTTGTTTGGTGACTAAAAGGTGGTGTAAGTTACATGTTAGGTGGGTCAGGACAGGAGAGGGTGTACGTAGGAAAGTGGTGTCACTTGCACTACTGTGAGTTTGCAATAATTTATATGTGTATGAGAGAGAAATCGAGAGAGAGAGAGGCAGAGTGGAATATGAAAGGTCATTAAAAAGGGGGATAAGATTAAAGTATGAGTGTGTATCCATATACACACTTTTCAGAGTTTGCAAGTCTCTCAGAAAAGGAAGGAAATGATGTGTACTAGTTTACAAATTAAGGATTTGTCATACAATAAGCATCATTTATAAAGCATTTGAACTAGAAAAAGAGAGAAATGACAGTTGAAGCCAGAATGAGAATGTGACGGTGAAGCTTCTCTTTCTTGTTCTATGAGTAGGGTTTGCTATAATGAAACCCTGGCGGATTTCCAGCCCAACAGAAGGCAATTATTCCATAAAAGAAAGCAGGATCTAAAATATAAAAAGTAGCACCTGGAAGAGTTCAAAATACTAAACAAGGAGGAAAGGCAACTCCCTTCACTGGAAGTCTGCTTTGGTGCCACTGAGTCTGTTTGTCTGTCCTCCTCAGCTCTCCGGTAATACTGTGAAAAACCCAGTGGTTCCCAAAGACCACAACATAAAGAAAAAGAGCAACAAAGTCCACTTGGCCGTCTGTAGACACATGAGGCCAAATCCAGCCCTAGTGTGTGCATAATGATGGTTGCTTGAATCATAGCTGAATTTGACTCCTGGTAGGCGAAGGGGAACATCAGAAGAATGTCCCCCAGATAGAAATAGAGCAGATAAAATCTTTGATGACAGTTTTCCAGAAATCACTAGGGAGAGAGGCACACACTCTCATTTAAAATAAAAAAGAGTATCCCAATTTGTAGTCCTTCTTATGGGTCTAATTATGTATAATAATCTATTAATGCACTTCAAAGATCTGGTTTCTGGCTAAGCAGGGATTGATTCTTAAGATCTTAATAGAGTGTTGTATCCTGTGTTTCCTCTGTTGATGTCAATATTGTTTGGTCAGATGACAAAAAATGCTCCATCTGTTTAACGATCTTATTTTCGGAGTTTCCATTTCCCAGATTAGTAGTGATTCAGACTCATTCCCAAGTCTCCTTTAGTCACATGATCTTCCTTTAAAACCACCAGACCCACACTGCCATCTGCAGTTTAGAGTAACATAAAATCTTGGTAACCAAAACTGCCGTTTGCTGGTTTGCTAATTCTCATCCCCACTTCCCTTGCTGAAACAGGGAAGATATAGCAGCATCTTTGGACCACCAGGATGTGGGCCCAGAATTGGGAACATGGAATATGAGGGTGTGAGGATCTACCCTTTGCAAGGTGAGAGCATTAGCACACACTTCAAGTCTGTTTCCCTCTATGCTGATTAGTCGTTAGCTACCTGTTTCCTAAATCTGGCAGAGGGAGCCAAGCAGCAGTCAGTGAGCTCAGCACAAAGAACTCAATGGAGCTGCCAAGCCTAACTGCATCTGCAGATGAGACACATTGAGAAAGGGGTCACTGATGAGACCCTTTTTAGTTAAGATATGAAGCAAGAACCAGTGAGTCCTTCCATTGCCACTGCATGGCAGAGAGGGGAGCATGGGGAAGAGCGGAAATTAAGAAGTAGTATAAACATTCCAAGTATTAATATGAAATGATTAAAAGACAGACATTACAACATAGTCCGTGTCACATAGAAACCATATTCAAAGGAGCTTGTAATGCTGTTGTTAGGCAAAAGATTTTTTTTTTTAAGAATCAGGCAGGCACAGACAATACTGAAGGGGGTTTATTTACAGTACCGGGAAGACTGACAAGCAGCTTTAAAGATATGGTGCCATAGTGGCCAGTTATATACGTTTTTTATTAATTTATTTCCATTTATTTGTACATACAGACACAGACATTGTTACAAGTTAAGAGAGAACTCTGAACAAAGATAAAAATAAGAACAGTACGTACATATAGAGGTCATCCTAATTGCATTAAACATCTATGGCTACCTTGCGAGGGAAGGAGGTGGGAGGAGGGGGGGGCTAGGGATGAGCGCTTACAGATATCCAGTGGGTTGTGAAGGGAGGGTTAGCCTTGTTCTAAGAACTGAGTCACTGGGCGGGCATTGACCATATAAGCTTATTAATTGTTGACAGTTGTTAGTTTCCTTGCTACTGAATGCTTATTGAAACATTCCGGCTTGTTCTGCAGTTTTTGTTTTAGCTGTTAGCTAAATTTTAATTTTTTTTTTACAATTCCCTCCTTTTGACAAATTGAACTTTTAAGTGAGATAAAGTCAATACTTTAAATACTTTAATATATATGATTTGTTTTAGAGTTGCCCAAGGGAGGTGGGAGAGGGGAGGAGAGGGGAATTGGGGGAAGGGGGTAAAGGTAGAAAACATAGTAAGATTTTTAAGCATGTGTTTAAAGTACCCACACATGACAAGAGAGGTTAGTAACACAAATATAGAAGCGGCAGCTGTTATTTGGACAATTGTTCACCAGGAGATGGGCCTGTAAGATGCATTATAAACAGGATTTTTTAGTTGGGTGATGGTTTGATTGGAGAGCTGGACTTGAATGCGACCTTTGGTGACATGGTTACGAACGGTGGTAAATGCAGACGCAGCAGCCAGGACCACTTTGAGAAGTAGTTTTTTGGCCAGTTGAATGGGTGTATTGTCCAGATATAGGTTATTATACCACCGAGGAGCCATTGTTATTCCAGTGAACACACGGCAGGGGAGGTGGACATTTCCTAGGGTAAATGAGTCAGTAATTTGCAGGCACATGGAAACGTTTGCCTGGCACTGTAATGGTTCGTACATGTAATAAGATGCAGGGGTGATGAAACACTACTGAGTAGCGGATACTTGTACAGCAACTTCACCATTTGCAAGAGGAAGGACATTTACAACAACAGAAGAGGACAAGGTCAAATGGCGAAGGGTAGAACAGGAGCATACAATGTAATTGTCTGTTTTTGTGCCACAGTTTGAGGTTGTCATTAGTGTAGCATTGTCAGGGGATGATGTCAGGTATTCAGACAGCCCTACTTTATACACCATATTATTTGTTACATATTTAACAGACTTGAAACGAAAAGAAGAAGGAAACACATGAGTGGGAATGATAGAAGGATACACAAGAGGGAAATTGAAGGTGAAGGGTGAGTCTGGAGAAAGTAGAGAGGCTACTATTAGTTGTGTAGAGATGCCTGCAATGTGGGCAAGGGTGGAGGAGGAAAGGGTATGGGACGGGGAAAAACCCAGGTATATATTTAACATGGGTTTTTTTGCAATGTTAAACAGATTACGAGCCAGCGTATTACAAGCACAACCTTTAGCTTGTGACATGGCTATATTAATTGCAGTCAGAGTATAAAATAATCCAGGGTTAGTATGTTTAAGGGCTTGGGTGGTTGGCCTTTGACGCAAGCATTGTATGACCTTGCATTTTGAAACTGGGGGTCCTACATGTGTGTGCCCACATGCCCCGAAGCTAAATACCCAGTTATAGTCCAGATCAGGTGAAATGCAGGGAGGGAGCCGAAGTCTGCTCCCGGGCTGTGGTAGTCGGATTGAGACCTTGGAGCCTGGATGTTTGGGGAGGTGAGCTGTAACCACAATAGGTCCCAGGTGGTCCGGTCTGGGGATAAGCCAAGTGTATGGTTTCTTTACCCATTTGCCGCTGTTTCCTGTAGGGAGTTGCACATACTGGCCAGCTTTGAAACAGGTTTTTGTGTAACATGTACCAAGGGCAGGTCCCAGGAAGCTGCATCAGGTATGTTTGCCAGGAGGATTAACGTGGTGAGTCACGTTTGTTACCTAAAAGGATATAATATAAACAAAATGAATTTATTTATACATTTTAATTTTGGTTTTATGGACCCATGTTGGAATTTTTTGCACTTTTACAGAGGTATTTGTATGGGCTAATACCATATGCAGGTCGGAGTATTTTGACTGAAGTACCCTGGAGTTGTATGTTTTACCATGACCTGTTTTGGGGTTTTTTTGGTATGTTTGCTCAAGAGGAGGTTTTTGGAGGGTCGTGGGCTTAAGAGGGTGCACTTTCACAAGGAACCAGTATGCCTTGCTGAAATAAAGAGTGAATAATGTTACCTACTGCATTTACAGCCTCAGGTTTGAGAGGGTACTGCTTGGTAGGTGGAGCGAGTTGGCTGGTAACCTGGATTGGTGGGCAGAGATGAGCAGGCATTGAACTGCAAGGCAGCTTATTTTTTGCCCAGATAGAGGGAAATCTTGAAGATAAGTCTTGAAAAGGGTTAGATGTATTTTAAGTAAGAGCCACAGATTTGGCAGTTGCAACTGAAGAGAGGGATGTATTATTGTGGAGGGGAATGGTATGAGTACGCATAAGTTTATTAGTAACTGTACTTTGAGCGAGGTTAAGAGTTGCTGCAAGGTTGCAGAGGACGTTCCATGCCCAAAATAGTCCCCTTTGCATTTGGCGCTACATTAAAAAAGAGACTGAGTTCAGAAGAGTAGATTAGATTTTACAAGAACAGGATAGCTTTTATAAACCATGAGTTGTGCACCTTTGACCCCTGAAATAGGAATATACTGTTTAGTAGTGGGGAGAGGGAGGTCAGTAATGGAAACAGATGCTTCCGTGTCCACGAGAATTGTGCATGGCTGGCCCCTTATCCATGCTTGTAAGTGTGGCCTTGAGGGATTTATATTTGCATTAGCAGTACTGACAGGCAAGGGGGGGGCTGCTGGATTTTAGTGGGTTATGGAATTTAAAAGCCTGGCCATTTTCTTTTTGCTTAGGTGTGAGTAAGGGTTGGCAGCTGGTTGAGATACCGTTTGAGGCCGGTTGCCCAGGGCTCCTCGGCTTGGGCATTCAGCTGCCCAATGTCCGGTTTCCCCACATACAAAACACTGTGAGGTCGGGGGGAGGGTGGGGACAGGACCAGGACCAGATTGAAAGGGCAGTGAGGTACTGCAGGGATTTAACTGGCCATGATTTTGTTTCTGACTAGGCTTTTGGGTTTTGCGCCTGCATTTTTTTGGGGTATGCCCGAGACACTCACAATTATAGCAGGCTACATTATTTTTTGCTGTTACCATAGCAATGCGAGCAGCTTTGTTTCTTATTTTTTTGGCTTGTTTGGCTTTGCATTTAGAGGCCCACATACAGATGGATTTATAATTAGAGTTTAGGTTCACTTCCAAATTAAGGGCTGTTTGCAGGTGGGAGTTAAATCCTTTCTTTAACATTTTTTAAAATGCCTGATTTTGCGGTCTGCAATACTTGCATTGCTGGAATACATTTCCCACTTTTTTTTTACAATATTGAGAGGCAGGCTTGTGCTTGCCTTGTACGCAGCCCACTATCAGCCCCCAATTACCAGCTCCGTTCCCCCAGGCTTCTTGGACGGCTTTCTTAAACTCAGTGTGGGGAAGGGTCATATCATTTTTAGATTTAAATTTAACAGAGGCCCAGTCGCCGTTTTGGTGTCCTTTTGTAGGGATTTTGGCCCATGATAGATTGGGGCAGTTAGCTTTTGTTAAGATATAAAGATCCCTGGGATGTAACATATAGGTGGTAACCATTTGGCTTTTTTTTTTAGAATATAAAATTTGGGGTTTTGGGCTTTAGATTAGGGAGATCTTTTAGTAAGCCCCTCATTTCCTTTGTGCTGAGAGGAGCGTACATATAAGTGTTATGAGCCACTTTGTTTTCACCTGTTCCTGCTCACCGAGTGGTCACTTTGTTTCCACCTGTTCCTGACCACCGAGTGGTCACTTGGCGAGGGGCCAAGGGAGCACTGGCACTTAATTTTGGGTTAAAAGGGGGGGGAAGAGGAGGAGGTGGCCAATTATTTTGATTTTCCCCCGTGTGTGCCAGGTTCCAGTTTTGACTTTGTTTCTTAAGGTGTTTTTCATTAATTTTATTTTGGTTTTTATTAGTATTGCTGCTTGAGTTAGGGTTAGTAAAATTACCCTTTTGTTGCATGCTAGCAGCAATACGACGTGCAGAGAAGTTTTTTTTTTTTAGTTTTGTTTTTAGAGGCTTGTTTTTTGCTTTAAGCTTATTTAGCTTGCGGCTGCAATTTGCTTTATGACTTAGCTTTGATGTAAGAGCTTTTTGGAGTGTTTTTAACTTTTGTAATTTTTTTTTTGTATTTGTAATATATTAGTATGATATTTTCCCTAATTTTTTTTTGTTTGATTAGATTACTACAACATGCTATTTATTGTACTTATACCCTTCTTTTCTTTATTTTTTGCTATTATTTTTTGAACCTTTTTATGTTTTCCTTTTATAAAATTCATGAGTTTCCCTCCAGTGGAGGGCATTACTGATGTTCCCTGGGGCCAGTCAATGAGTCTTCCTTCTGTAGAGGGTATTATTGGTGCACCCTGGGGCATGCTAACAAGCCCCGCCCCCCGCCCTGTGAAGGGTATTGTTGATGCATTTTGGGGCAATTCATAAGACATTGTATCCCAGCTTTCTGAAACCCACTTAAGTGGGGCTGCAGGGAAGACTGACTGAGCACACCCTTGCGCTCAGTTTACTGCAGCACACACTCTGGTGCTCAGTACTTGGCAGGGCAGCCTTCGCCTCCAGCAATCCCTGCACCCCAACAATCTTGACCACAAACACAGTCCCGTTCAGTCCTTTTGCCTGTGCGTCCTATATGTGGTTCGTATTAAAAAAACGGGTGATGTGGAGGGGTGCCTCGCGGAGTCCCAAACCAAGGTGTGCGCTAGAGGTGGTAAGTAAAAAGGTACTCGCCTCTATCCCTGGTTGTGAGAAACATTCTGAGGAGTCCCAATCACACCCTGCTCGCTGCACCAAAACTGTTAGGCAAAAGATTCTTTTCTTCAAGAATCAGGCAGGCACAGACAATACTGAAGGGGGTTTATTTACGGTACTGGGAAGACTGACAAGCAGCTTCAAAGATATGATGCCATAGTGGCCAGTTATATACATTTTTATTAATTTATTTGCATTTATTTGTACATACAGACACAGACATTGTTACAAGTCAAGAGAGAACTCCAAACAAAGATAAAAATAAGAACAGTACGTACATATAGAGGTCATCATAATTGCATTAAATATCTATGGCTACCTTGCGGGGGAAGGAGACAGGAGGAGGTGGGGCTAGGGATGAGTGCTTACAGATATCCAGTGGGTTGTGAAGGGAGGGTTAGCACTGTTCTAAGAACTGCGTTACTGGGCAGGCATTGACCATATAAGCTTATTAATTGTTTACAGTTGTCAGTGTCCTTGCTACTGAATGCTTACTCCTGCTTGTTCTGCAGTTTTTGTTTTAGCTATTAGCTAAATTTTAAGGTTTTTTTGACACTGTTAATTGCAGTAAAATAATCTGAGAGTATCACTATAAAGATAAAGAAGCATGAGCGAGGCCTTTATTTTGTTTAGTTGTGTGTTTAACTGGTCGGGATTTGGATTTCGCTAATCCCAGTTCTCATCCACTGTTTCCCCAGGGCTCTTGAGACTGGGAATGAAGTGGAAGGGAAAATGGGGGCGTTGCTGAGTAATTAGCCATCTCCTGTTATGCTCCCAATCCCAGCCATGTTCTACTCTGAACACAGTCCATGTGAAAAGCAACAAAGATGGAAACATCATGGCCCAACTAAGATTCTAGGGTGGAACCGCCTATGAATGGGTGATTGTCATTATCTGGCAATTTGTAATTATTATTAGAATAATTTATTTTAAGGTGCGGTTGCTAGGATAAGAGCATCAGTGTCAGAGGCTCACTGTAGTGTACAAAAATAAAACAAAATCGCAGAAGCACGTGTGAATTGCCAGGAAAGACATTTTTGAAAAAAAATTGTGTGTCATTTACAAGATCCAGATTTTAGCATCCCACACACCCATAAAATGACTGAGCCTACTTTCAACTGACCAACATAGAATTTTTCTATTGGGTTCAGTGTTCAGCTGAATATCCAAACATCTGTTCTGTGGTTCATTCAACCCTATAGGTCAATATGATGTTAATCTTTGGATACTCAAAAACTGAAGTGATGGCAATGATTTAATTCCTCTAAGACGGAGGAAGATCTTTTCTGGAGCTATAAATCCTTTCAGCCTCCAACCAAAAAGAAAAATGTAAATCAGCAGAAAGGAAGTGTGGCAAGTGTAGCTTTACTTCAAAACTAGGGTAGGGTCATCTTTGAGAATGACTCAGGCTTATTCTAACATTTCCCAGTCATTTTCTGGGAGATTGGTCTTCAGTGTCATTAGAGGTGTTTCCAACTTGGAACAAAAACTCTTCCTCAAGAGCAGTGCCAGCAAAGCATTATTGGTATTTGTAGCTAGCTCCTTCTTTCTCTGCGATATCTCCAAAATATGCTTCTTACTCCTTTTCCCTGGTGCCAGAAGGTTAGTCCGTGCTCTGGTCAATTCCTGTATTGACTACTGCAGCCTCCTCTTCAGCTTCTTGCATATCTCCACCAAGAGACAAGAGACCCTTATACAGGATTGCTTGATGCTGCACTCTGCAGAAGTCCCTGCCTCCAGCCAGGAGAGCAGAAACTATGAATGCATCTGAGTAGTCTCCTCCCATGGTTCTAGGTTGTTTCCAATTTTATAGGGATAGTCCTGATATTTGGGGCTTTGTCTTATACAGGCATCTATTACCCCCACCTCCTGTCCTGATTTTTCACACTTCCTATCTGGTCACCCTACATGATTCAGAATAAGTTACACAACTTCAGTGCCACACAGTGACATCATCCCTCTGTTGCTCTGTGCAACTTCTCTCCTGCCATGACAATGGGCTTCACCATCACAAGTCAGGCAACATTTGTGCATTTAAGAATTATAATACTTCTAAGCAACCTTCGCTAACCCATAATATATGTGCTGGCAGTTAGTCTTTGCATAAGGGGGGATCCATTCATTAGAGGTGGCGTTTGTAGGGGCGGGGGGGAGGGATGTAGTAACTCACACTCTGCAACTAGCACCTGCTGCGGTTGCAATGCAGCACCACAGAATGCTGTGCTGGGGACGGAGCTGGCCAATGAGAGGGTAGCTCAAGCTGAGGATGAGGCTTCAAATCCGCCTGAAGGGGCAGTTGGAAAAAGTTGTTAGAGAAGAAGAAGAATCAAGATACTGAGCTAGCCGATGAACCAGAGCCTGGGTTGGAGGGGAGGGGCTAAAATAAAAGAACAGGAGAATGAAAGTAGGGTCTGGGAAGTGAGAAGGAGGAAAGAAGGACAATAGGAAGGGGTTTGGGTCAGGAGAAGCAGGAAAAAAATAGACCTGCGTTCGTGAGCAGGTGCTGTTAGAGAAGGGAAGCAGAGAGAAGTGAAATCTACAGGTGTACTGACACGAAATATCAAGGGCGGGGAGGGAAAGGCAACTGAAAGGAAATATAACTGATGGAAAAGGGAATTGATCAAAAAGCTGGGTTAGATGAAAACAGATCCTGAAAATGGCCTCACACAGGACCTACAGTGTCTGAACAGCAAGAATGACTGTTTAAACGTCTATTGACAGAATACAGTTCCAAGATGCCTAATGGACACATGAGGGACCACTAGGTGAAGAAACCCTGCTTGTGGATAACCTCAGTGAAAAGTGGGACAGACACAGGAACATCGAATCTAATGAGCACTTCAAGCCGAAGAGAAGCAAAGAACCAGACAGCAAGAGTGGAGCTGGACTTTACAGCCATGGAGAGGAAAAGTTGGTTATTCGCTGAAGTGACACAGTATATTGTTAAGTCATCTCTTTTGCTCTTGTTAATAGCAATGCCTTTGGTACTAACCACACAACATATACAATCTCACAAGGGTTAATGAGTTGGTAGCCTAAATAGTAAGCCTTTGGGAATGTGCTATATTATTTATGCTCCTGGTACAATTTGGGAGTTTTCCCTTATAAATTTCTAAAAATGTAAATTTTCCCCTTTTGTCTTGGTTTGCCTCTGCGTCTCCTCTGCTCTCAGAGCCTAGCCTAGCCAGGTCACCATAGGAAGAGGTGGCTGGGTTGTGGGGGTTAAGGCTGGCATCTTCTAAGTGACCAAACGGAGTTAGGCACCAGGTATCCAACTACCTTTGGCCCCTTTGAAAATCCCACCTTTGTCTCATTAGTCTATGTACAATAGAGTTGTTGAACCAGATATTTTTTTAATCTACAGCTTTCTGTTTTCAGTTTTTAATCTCTTATTAGTTTAAAGCTACGCAGGGCAGTCTGCCCTCCTTCTGTTTTTACTGCCCATTTATAGACGTTTTATTGGCTTCTTAGAACACGAGCATTGACACTATTAGCATAAGTGGATGTCCCTGTAAAGTGATCTGGAAACTGTTTCCCCAGGTGGGGAGACCATGCATTCTTAGCTCTGGTACTGTACTTAGCTTCCTTAGCTGAACCGTCAAAGGATCCAATGAAGCTGTGTCTAATACTCAAAGCCTGAGATCTGTTCCCCAGAAGATGGTAGCCCTTGCCAAGAGCCTAGTGGGTAGAGTCCCCATGAAGGAGGCATTTTATAGGGACCATACATTATTATAGCATTCATTTCTGTGACAAAATGCATAGTCACACGTGTAAGATGTTTATTGGCTTCAATATAAAAAGAGGAGGGTCTGACCCAAATTTCCCATTCTTACCCCCCAACACACACACCTCCACCATCCCAGAATTACAGCCATAAAAATAACTAGAAAAAAAACCCTGAATTCTTCCCATGACACAGAATTATTCCAATACTCAGAAAAGATGTTTTCAAAAAATTAACTTAACCTGTCGAGTAAGTGCCTTCAGAACTCAGGCTTACTGGATTTTTCCAAATGAGGATAAAATTTGGTTTATAAAATGAGCTTTCCCTCTGGATTAAATAAAATAAAATAATTAAATATGAATGTATAGAGTTCATATTTACAAATTTCATAGCACATGCTGCTCAGATTCACAATCGTAGTGGGGTAGAAAAAGCAGCACAAGAATGGAGGTTTAGTTGTACATACATAATTCTCAGAGCAAACTCCATGGAAAACAATGACATTATTGTTAGTGTTATATATTTTAAAACAAAAAGATCTGAGTCACCTCACAGCCACACTGTATTTGAACACTTGCAACTATAATCTAGAGACGTGAGCCCAAACCAGACCTCTGGATATTACCACTCCAGGTCAAATCCTGGCCAGAAGTGAAGTCTTTGGGAGTTTTCCAATGACTATAGCAGGGCCAGAATTTCACCCCCTGAAATTAGGCAAACTTCAGATACCAGCTTTTTGACTTTGGCCCATCTCCAGCCATAATGTGGTGTCAAATATAATAAACAGTGATGGGCCTAGAGAGATTGGGAGCACACATGTCAGAGGTTAACAGAATTCCAGAAGGACATATAAAGAGCAACTGTCACTTCTTGAATTAGCTCCTGTGTGTTAATTAACCCAAATGAAGAGTAGCTCTCCTCTTGTGTGCTCTAGAACTAGCTGTTCCAAGAAGCAATCTCTTAAATTGTTTCTTTAACTGCTCTCCCATTGTGCCATTTGACCAGTTTGTACATGGGGGTAGTTGAAGTCCTCCGTTATTATCATTTTGTTTAATTTTTCTACCTCTTTGATTTCTCCCAACATTGTGCACTCAATTTCTTTTCCTTGGTCTGGAAGCTGGTAGCATAGCCAGTATTCTGCGAACAGCCCATTACCACACCATAATGCGTTGACTGTCACTTTTATTTGCATTCGTGATTACAGTATAACTTTTTCTTTTCCCTGTCAGGATTTTATAGACAACACTTCTGGTTAGTCTTTGTTCAGGTTAGTACTTTATTGGGAATGTTTACTCAGTCGTATCTATGGCATCAACACCCAGTTTGTTAATTCCACAGTCAAATAGAATTGGGCCAATTCACCCTCTTCCTTCAGTGAGCACAAAGTCATGGCAGGGAGTTTGGAGGTGAGGAGAGGAAAACTCCATACTTCCCCTCATGAAGATTTCCCCAGATCATTCCAGTAGGGAGGAGGGGTGTTTGTTTCCTCAGGGAAGAAGCAGGGTCCCATGGAGCTTCTGGGACCTGCTGGAATCCCTGAGATATCTGTATCTATATGAGCTCTGGAGTCCTCTGCCCCATGTTCCAGCTCCTTGGCAGCTCTTAGGAACCCCTTTGCCTGTGGATGCACCTTCCTAAAAGAGGGGTTCTTCAGTGCAGAGGTCTATGTCTACAATAACTACCATGTCTACAATAACTTTTCAGTATGTTCTCTACAGGATTTGTTGGGGATGTTGCAAATTCCTCATTCCTTTCCCCAGGCACTGGTGCTGGACCCTGCAAAGGATCTCTGGGGATAAGGGAGAACTAAAGAAACAATGTTGTGGAAGCAGCTTAAACCTTTGCCCATTCTGCAGAGGCAAAGGGAGATCCAGGCATAGTAGATACCTTAGGTGTAAGACCTTAGGTGGCACAGTCTGGGCCTTTGACAGGAGAACTGGAGAAGCATGAAGTCTTGTCACAGGACTTTTGGCTTTGCCGACAAAAAATTGTTTGGAGAAACAATTAATTGCTTTGTCTGGGGCAAAGACTACCAGGGCTACTGCATTGCTACTGCATTATATCATCCAATGGATGATATGCCTCACTGATGCAGGAAGAATAGAAAAGGTCTCATTTGGTGAGTTAATCTTGTTAAATGTAACCTCAGAGGCCTGGTCAGTTACACACATCTGTTAGGAAGTTTATAATAAAGAGATGATCACGTGCTTCTTTCTTTCCAGCTGTCACCGGAATGTACAGAAGGCCATTTATGTATTGTGAATCGTGAGTGACACATGACCATGAGTCTCTGGTGAGAACATATTGCACAGTTTTGGAGACTGATCAGGAAGATGTGCTGTGTGCATGGACACATAAAGCCTTATGGTATCAGGTTATACTTTAAGCAGTTGTTAAAATTGTCAAGAGGGTTTTTCAGGTGTCTTTTTAAAATGGTGTTAAGAGGTGCTTGGCTGCTTAGATGTTATTCTTCTAAAGGAGACTTAAAATCTTAGTTCTGCTCTCTTGTGATCTTTAAAGATCCCATGGCATTTTTCACAAGAGGTAGGATGTTAATATTAGTGTCCTGTTTAAATGTCAGTGTAGATAATTATATTTCACCTCCCTACATTCCCCCGCAGCCTTGCAGATTCAGGCATTATTAATGCTTTATATAGCATTCTAAATTTACACTATGTGGCACTGTAAGTGGAGGATAGGGGAGTTACACTGGATGAAAATGTCACGAAGGGAAAATCAGGTGCTGGCTACTGTACTGTTGAAGTAATTCAGGATATTTGCAGTAACAAGCAAATGTATGTTATATGACAGCTAGTAAAATGTTGACGAGCGTAGAGAAATTAAATGCATCTACCACAATAAGCATTTTGATAGTAGTAAGTGAACCTGCAAATATATTTATTTTAACAAAAAGTTACCCAACTTTTGTAAGGTTCTTCCTATGCCATTATAATGGATCTGGGAGAATATTTGGGCTGGATTCTGATCAGCTGCAGGAGTGTAAACCCAGAGTAATTCCACAGATGTCAGTGTAGTAACTCAGTTTACGTGATGTAAATGATAGCAGAAATTGTCTCATAATGCTACTGTGAAAGGAAGAGCTTGTCAGAGCCTGTCTCAACATCAAATTCTCCTTAGAGCATATCCTAAAGTGACAACACTCTTCAAATACAAACTCCATGGAAATCAATGGGCTTTTGTATACAAGTTATGTAACATTAATTGCATAAAAGGTGATAAAATTGGAAAAAATGTAATGGAAAGAATTCTTTCAAAATCCAGGAACAAAAATAAATAGCAGAAAGAAATCACTTCAGAGAGCTTATCTTAAATACTAGGATTCATTTTTAATGACAGTAATGGAAAATGCCTAGAAGCATTCCTAGAAGCATAAATAACAGCAATAATTCAATTATAGTTGTGACCTTAAAAAGCTTCGCAGATTAGAAACTTTCCACCAGGTCTAGAGAGAACTTCTGTCTGTGAAATGGGAAATTCCACTAGAATTAGTAGAATCTTTCAAACCAGGAGAACTTTAAATTCACCCATTATATTTGCTATTGTTAATAATTATACAGTGCCAAAAGTGGGCACTTTACAGATCTCAGAGCAGGGACCATGTCTTCTTGTGGTATGCTTACAAGTCTGGTATAAACAAATAACCCAGTGACTAAAGACATCAAACCAGGACAGGGAACAGTAGGGTGACAAGACAAGTGGGACGATAATGCTCTTGGGAGAGTAGTGTTAGATTCTGTCTACAGCTTTTGTTTGTCCAGTCATGGTCAGGCAGAGGAGTGTTAACCAACAATGCCAGTAATGAAATCAATGGTTGAAAGTGAGACAAAAGTAATGAGTTTTGAGGAGTACGAGTCCACTAGACACACAGGACATAGGAAGATTTGCTGGCTGTAATTGTTGCTTAGCGAACCATTATTATTTATATTACAGTAATACCAAAAGGCCTCAACCAAGATCAGGGCCCCATTGTGCTGGGCACTGAACAAACATAGTTTAAAAGACAGACCCTGCCCCAACGAGCTTACAATCTAAGCAGACAAGACAGGGTGAGAGAAAGAAAGTATTATCATCCTTATTTTACAGACAGGGAACTGAGGGACAAAGAGATTATTTGTAACCTGCTCAGGATGTCACATCCTGAGGTGAAATCCAGATCAGTGAGAGGTTGTGTCAATGCATGCCCTGAGTGTCTGTGTTAAGCAGCTCTAGTTCAGCAACTCTGATTCCAGCAGCCAGCTTGTCACACCCCAAGGCAGATCAGCATTGTATATTGCTAACGCTGTCGCTCACATCGCAAAGCGTTTTGGGGAGGGTCAAAGGGGTATAAGTGGGGAGTGGAAGTTTCCTTTGCGGGTACGAGAGGCTGAGGGGGTGGAGAGAAGAAAAAAGCAAACAACGGGTTAATTCAACACTGCAGCTAGCAAGCTCAGTCTGAAGATAAGAAGATGACTTCAGCCCAAGGCCAGCTGCTACCTGCCAAGACAAAAAAGGGGGAAGTCCAACCCCCCCTGACCAGCTGTAAGAAAGGAAAGTTGTTGAACAATATGCAGGGGCTGGGAAAAGGAGCAAGATGGTGACAGCCAACCAGGAACAAACAAAACTGTCTCACAGCCCTGAAACCAGGTGTTTTGGAAAAGCCGAAGACATCTTGAAAAGCCGGTTTGAACTGGCACAAAGAGCACCAAAAGCGGAGGTCCCCGGATGGAGCACACACCCCCTCCCACCAGGGAGCCAGGACTTAAAACCCTCCTGTCAAGGTTCCTTCTCCACTCTGAACTCTAGAGTACAGATGTGGGGACCTGCATGAAAGACCCCCTAAGCTTATTTTTACCAGCTTAGGTTAAAACTTCCCCAAGGTACAAACTGTTTTACCTTTTGTCCCTGGACCTTATGCTGCCACCACCAAAGTGTCTAACAAAAATAATAGGGGAAGTGCCCACTTGGAAACGTCTCCCCCCAAAAATATCCCCCCAAGCACCACACCCCCTTTCCTGGGGAAGGCTTGATAAAAATCCTCACCAATTTGCATAGGTGAACACAGACCCAAACCCTTGGATCTTAAGAACAATGAAAAAGCAATCAGGTTCTTAAAAGAAGAATTTTAATTGAAGAAAAAAAGTAAAAGAATCACCTCTGTAAAATCAGGATAGTAAATACCTTACAGGATAATCAGATTCAAAACATAGAGAATCCCTCTAGGCAAAACCTTAAGTTACAAAAAGACACAAAAACAGGAATATACATTCCATCCAGCACAACTTATTTTATCAGTCATTTAAACAAAACAGAATCAACGCATATCTAACTAGATTGCTTACTAACTCTTTACAGAAGTTCTGACCTGCATTCCTGCTCTGGTCCCGGCAAAAGCATCACACAGACAGACAGACCCTTTCCCCCCCCCCGCCCCCTTCAACTTTGAAAGTATCTTGTCACCTCATTGGTCATTTTGGTCAGGTGCCATCAAGGTTATCTTAGCTTCTTAACCCTTTACAGATGAAAGGGTTTTTCCTCTGGCCAGGAAGGATTTAAAGGTGGTTAGCCTTCCCTTTATATTTATGACACCTCCTGACAGCTGGAGCAATTTGGAGAGCACAGCAGATCCTTGAACGGCCTCGGCCCAGGATAGCCCTCCCGGCCACCTTCCCTCTCCCCTTCTTCTGACGTTACACTCAGACTTGGCCAGTCTGGGTCATGCATATGTGAGTATGAAAGTGGGTTAGGGCTTGGGGCATTAACGCTTTCTTTCTTCCCCTGAGTGATGTGGGAGCATTGCCAGCACTCCCTGCTGTAATTTTATTATTTTATCAATAAAAGCTTTAAAATTTAGACACTTGGTGTGCCTTGTCATCTCCTGCCCAAAAAAGATCCTGTGGCCCCAGCTGATCAACTGTGGCCCAGGCAGATAGGTAACAAAAATCTGTCACAAGCTTGTTACATCCCAGCCACACTCCGGTATCCACCAGCCTTTGTCACTACCAGCCAAGTAACTCCAACACACTCCCAGTCCCGAATTTTCCAAAAACCATGTGCTCTGCAATGTCCAGCCCTTTCCTGGACCATTCAGAGGAATAATAATGTTTGTTTATTCCTATAAAAAGTCAATACCCAGCAGCTTGCCACGTTTACTGGAGCTAACAATCACGTCAAGTCAAATACTGCGTTGGGTTGGTTTAGATTAAAGTAAAACAAGCTTATTAACAACAGGACATAGGTAATGTGATGCCAAGTAAAAGAAATAAAGATAGAGATGGTTACAAGGAAATAAAAGTGAAACACACACATCCAAACATCTAGAACATAATCTAGCAAGGTACAAGCTTTGTTATGATGGTCTCTCTGGCCGATCACACTTTGTCCAGCATGGCTGACTGTGTCTCAGTCAGGATCATCCACAGAATTATAGGGTGCTGGCTCCCCTTCCTAGATGAAAGGTAACTTGGCGATTTTTGCCCCTCTCTTTTATAGTCCAGTGTACCTTTGAAGTGGATTCTTCTGCAGGTTATTCGCCAAAGGAAAGTTCATTCAAGCTGTGAGGAAGAAGACATGGATTCTGGGGAAGGAAGTTCTCTGCTGGTTTCTTCCCCCACTGGTGTTTGCTAAAATGCAAATTAATCTGTTCCTGCTCCCTCCCATGCAAATGAATGGGCACTTGCCATGTGATTGCCAGTCGATTCTGATGACATTTGTCTGGCTTGTCCTTTGTCTGAGAGAAACCTGTTTACCCACTTCTCAGACTCGTCTGATAAACTCATTTCTGTTCCGCATTTCCTCCATGTTCATATGGTCCCTTGGGCATTTACTATACATGCACCTCACAAAAATATTAATGAACAGTGTGTTATTAGTTTTCCAGTGATACCTTACATGACTCACATTAGATACAGTTTATGACATTAATGAATTGGGATACACTGAACTGGTCAGGCCAGCTGAAACTCACTACCAGATACCAGTGAGTGTCTTACCCTGGGATGCTGTTAGCATGACAGAAGATCACACAGGAGGGCTGTGGCAGAGATGGGTATGGAACCCAGATCTCAATTGTCAGGCCAGAGGCTTGACCCCAAGACCACTCTTCTCTGCAAATTAAACCAGAAGCAGTATTCTGGGGGTTAATCATACTTGGTGCCTTTACAGCTTTGCTTATTTTCCTAATTTGTATGTTTGAATTGTATCAGGTGCGTAACAGAATGGGTAGGATTGGTAACAGACACTAATGGGTCATACTAATTTAAGTTGAGGGTATTTCAATGAAATCCTTGTAAGTAGCATCACTATCGAAGAGAAACTATTCTTGTTAATTCCCAAGGATTAGAAAGTAAACCTGTCTTCTCAAATAATCTCTCATGTGGTTTCTTCAGTGTCTAGGAAATTCCCCTCTTGCTTCACTGGAAAAATGCCATGACTGCAAATCTAGTACCTTTCTTAATGGAGACATGGATGATTTAATATCAGCCTTTCTCCCTGACACACAGTCCATCTGTATTGCTGCTCAAAAAGTGCTGTGAACAGCTACAAGGGGTGTTTCTGTGAATTCCCCAGCAGCAGCATGGACACAGGAGGGGAAATCCAGAAAGTGGAATATTTGATGTAACAGTGCACATAACATGCCCACGTATAATTTTTTCTTACCCGTGTCATTTAACTATGTCTGCACTAAAACTGCATTGAAATTTTCCATGCAACACCACCATCCAGCCCTATGGAATGGGAACAATCAAAAGCCTTTGGCACAACCCCCTTTACAAATGTATACCACTTAAAATATCTTGTCTCCCCCTCCCCCACGAAAAATATAAAAGTACCAACTCGGTCCCCATCACAAAACCTAATTATTTATTCCCTGTGACATTAGTATTGTGTGACAGGACCCTTTCTCATAGAATCCCAGTGATGAGAATGGGCCTTATCCAGCCCCATCACCACCAAGGTAGAGGTACTCTCTTCAGCAGGGATTTGTTTGTCCCATCCGGTCTGATCTTAGGCTGACTGTGCTAGAGGCCTTTTTTCTTCCAGCATTCCAGAGAAAGAAATTGTCCACACTTATCAATAGAATACTTTAGCAATTTTAAAATTAATAATTCCACCAGGCTTCCTGTAGCAGGCAGTAGGCATACATTTCTCTTTTAAAGCAAACTCACCCCTGTTTGCCTAAGATCCCACCTTGCCACCCTAAGTATCAACTTATTTTACTTTGCTAAATTTACTTTCAAGTAAATGCAAAACACAGTTAATTTGCTTTTCTTTTCAAGCACTACAGATACACACAGCTGAATATTTTGGACCTTCCTATCAGAGATGAAAAAGAAATTAAAACCTTATTACTGTATAACTTGAAAAGCCTGGTAATTTTCTCCATCTTCTTCTTCTAGAAACAACATTCATCTGCAGCTGTTATTTAACAAGATTGGTGTCATTTACAAGCATTTGTAATATATCTTCTCCAAATAAATATAACTGAAATGTAATTATGAGTAGGAAGCATGCCTGATCTCTCTCCCCCACCCTTATACACACACACACACACACACAAATCTAGAAAAGTATTTGTAGAATCTATTTTCTTTACATTAAATAGTTTATTTTGCACCTGTCTGAAGCTTTTACAAACTAAATGGCATTTCTATAAATTATTATGGGAGCCTGAAGAGCAGTAATACACAGAACAGTGATAAAATTAATACATTTGACATTAAAGGTGAATTTGAAAAAATGTTATGTACTGATATTTGGGTGTGCTAAGTTTTGAAATTGAAGAGGGAAGGTATGATTTAAAGTTTTCACATACAGTATTGAAGCTATTCCAAGGTACGTTTTCAGTTACACTACTGCAAATCCAGAATAACTAGATTAAAGGGAGTTATTCCAAATTTACTATCAAGGAAACTCAGATTGGAATTTATTCTAGAATATAATCACTAAAAACTACGTCTGAAATCCATGGGCCAGATCCTGAACTGACCTGTCTGTTTCCCTGCGAATTTGACCCAATTTTTCCACACACCTCTCCCCCTTACTGGAAGTGCCACTCTAGGGGAGTCTCTCTCTGTCCCTAGGGTGATCATCTGGGTTGCCCTTGTGGGGGTCTGCCCACAGAAATCACACTTTGTAAGAAGAGGATAACCCCACAGCTCCGTCTCAGCCAACAAGTCTTTATATCATGGGCAGTCTGGGGAATTGCTCCCCCAATTCTCCCTCTTTGTATCTGGTGGTGGATTGAGGTTTCTCCCTTTATCCCCTGATCATGCGTGGCCTCGAGTTCTCCCAACCCTCCAAACCATGCTTGGGGGGGTATGTCTACAGAGCAAAGAAAAACCCACAGCTGGCCCATCCCAGCCAACTCAGGCTCGCAGGGCTGGGGCTGTGGTGCTGTTTCATTGCTCTGTAGACTTCCGGGCTTGGGCTGGAGCCCTTGCTTTGGGATGCTCCCATCCTGCAGTGTCCTGGAGCCGCAGGTTTTTCTTTGCTGTATAGGCTTACCCTGGATTTCTTCTCATTGGGGTTGTGTTGCTGGGGCCTCCATAGGTCCCTCATCCTCTACTAATGAGTTCATGCTCTTTCCCCTGTATCTCTTTCCTTAATTTCTATCTCCTCACTTTCAGTTTCCTGGGGCAGTATCCTTTCCTCCCTTTCCTTCTGACTTGCGCTTTGTTGTCTAGGGACTTCTCCTGTGGGCTTATTTTTTTCTCTCCTCTGGGGTTTTCTTTCCCCCAGTCTGGGATTCCTTACCCCACCTTGTTTCCATCGTGGGAAGGGATTCCAGTCAGTGCCCAACACAACACGATAGGGCAGCCCCTCCACTACCCCAATCTGTTTCCAACAAAACCTCCCCAGGCCTCTAGGGACACCTGGGCCACAGGGCAGCATCTTTTATCCCCATGGACACATTCTATGTGCATAGATGGTCCTGGAATCATCCAGTGAGGCTTCACCAGCTCCCTCCAGACCAGACCAGACCAGCAAGCTGAGGCCATATCCACAAGGCCCCTCCGGAGTTTCCTCCCTCCCATCACTGAAATAGTGGACAGTTTTTGTCCCTGTTTTTTCCCATCTAGTCCTGATGCAGCTGCAAAACTCAGCAAAACTGCAGTCCATGTACAGGCAATCCCTTTCTGTGTCAACCTGTCGCCCACGTCAATAGCATGTAATGGGTCGAGCCCCAACCAGAGCTCCTTCCTTCTTCCTCTCTATGCTTCTTCCTGCTGTGGGTTCTCCAGTCTCTCTCCCAAGCTCTAGACACCTCTACAGTTGTCCCTCTTTCCTGGGAAAGTCTGCCTGGTTGATGCTGCCTGACGCACACTGGTATGTTCACAGGGAGACCATGAAGGAACTGTTCTAGCACCAGAGCATCCATTATTTCCCCCACTGTTTGTGTTTTCAGTCACAGCCAGTGGGCGGCCCAGTCCATCAACCTTTGGGTGAGTGCCCAGGGCTGTTAAACTCCAGATCGGAACGTTTGGTGGTACTTCTCAGTGGACAGACCCACCCAAGTCAGGATAGCTGCCCTCACCACCTCCTAAGTCCTGGCCTGCTCCTCACTCAGTGCCATAGAGGTCACTTGGGCTTCCCCCGACAGATAGGGAGCCAGCCTCAGGGCCCAGGTTGTCCTATCCCAACCTGCACCCATAGCTACCCTTTAAAAAATGCCCCAGAATGCACCAGCGTCATCTGCAGGGCCCATCTTACACAGTGCCAGGCCCTCTGTCCGGTTGCCATCCCCCACCACGGGACCCACTACCTTCTGTAGGAGCTGCTGCTGTATGTTGGCTTGTTCTCTTATGAAATCCCACAGGCTTTTCTGCTGCTCTGCCTGCCAGATACGCAAAGTCTGCCTCTCCATGTGAGGGGATTGTTGGAAACTTTGCAGGGTCTTCTGCATTTCTTCTTGCTGTTTTACCAGCCATTGCAGGGACTCCTCCATCTCCAGGTTGCTGAACCCTTGCACTGGCTAAGATCCTGGACAAGCCCCATGCATGGCAGAGCCCACTCACTCCTGCCTCTGCTCTGGTGTAATTATTAGACGGCAGTGACCAGAGTGCTGGCTTAGCTGCTGTTGCCCAGCACTCTGTCAAAATCTCTTATAATCACAAAGTTTAAGGCCAGAAGAGACCACCATATCATCTAGTTTGACCTCCTGTATATATCACAGGCCATCATGACCACTAAGCACTCACACACTAAATCCAACAACTGAAATTATACCAAAGTATTACAGTCCACAGGCAACTACACTATTAAGTGTAACAAGGAGAGAATAGGAGGGATCGAAGTACATCAATACCCCAGGATCCCATAATGACAGGGGACTGATATATCCGGATAATCCTGGTAAGTGACCTGCAGAGGAAAGTGAACCCCTCACCCCTCCACGGTCACTGCCAGTCTGACTGAGAGGAAAATTCCTTCCCAACCCCACATATGGAGATCAGTTAGACCCTGAGCATGTGAGCAAGAACCAGCCAGCTGAGCACCTAAGAAAGAGAATTCTCAGTGCCACCTCAGAGTACTGGCCTGCTCTGTCCAGTGTTCATCTGGAGAAGGTGACCAGCCCTCTGTGGAGAAAGAGAAGTGGTTCAGGACCATTTAGAAAAGCTGGACGAGCACAAGTCCATGGGGCCGGATGCGTTGCATCCGAGAGTGCTAAAGGAGTTGGTGGATGTGATTGCAGAGCCATTGGCCATTATCTTTGAAAACTCATGGCGATCAGAGGAGGTCCCAGATGACCCAGATGGGAGGAGTGGTAGATACGCTGGAGGGGAGGGATAGGATACAGAAGGACCTAGACAAATTGGAGGATTGGGCCAAAAGAAATCTGATGAGGTTCAATAAGGATAAGTGCAGGGTCCTGCACTTAGGATGGAAGAATCCAATGCACCGCTACAGACTAGGGACCGAATGGCTAGGCAGCAGTTCTGCGGAAAAGGACCTGGGGTGACAGTGGACGACAAGCTGGATATGAGTCAGCAGTGTGCCCTTGTTGCCAAAAAGGCCAATGGCATTTTGGGATGTATAAGTAGGGGCATAGCGAGCAGATCGAGGGACGTGATTGTTCCCCTCTATTCGACATTGGTGAGGCCTCATCTGGAGTACTGTGTCCAGTTTTGGGCCCCACACTACAAGAAGGATGTGGATAAATTGGAGAGAGTCCAGCGAAGGGCAACAAAAATGATTAGGGGTCTAGAACACATGACTTATGAGGAGAGGCTGAGGGAGCTGGGATTGTTTAGTCTACAGAAGAGAAGAATGAGGGGGGATTTGATGGCTGCTTTCAACTACCTGAAAGGGGGTTCCAAAGAGGATGGCTCTAGACTGTTCTCAATGGTAGCAGATGACAGAACGAGGAGTAATGGCCTCAAGTTGCAATGGGGGAGGTTTAGATTGGATATTAGGAAAAACTTTTTCACTAAGAGGGTGGTGAAACACTGGAATGCGTTACCTAGGGAGGTGGTAGAATCTCCTTCCTTAGAGGTTTTTAAGGTCAGGCTTGACAAAGCCCTGGCTGGGATGATTTAACTGGGACTTGGTCCTGCTTCGAGCAGGGGGTTGGACTAGATGACCTTCTGAGGTCCCTTCCAACCCTGATATTCTATGATTCTATGATTCTATGACTGGGAAAAGGCTAATGTAGTGCCCATCTTTAAAAAAGGGAAGAAGGAGGATCCTGGGAACTACAGGCCAGTCAGCCTCACCTCAGTCCCTGGAAAAATCATGGAGCATGTCCTCAAGGAATCAATTCTGAAGCACTTAGAGGAGAGGAAAATGATCAGGAACAGTCAGCATGGATTCACCAAGGGCAAGTCATGCCTGACTAATCTCGTCATAGAAGGCAATTAGATAACTGGCTCTGTGGATGAAGGGAAAGCAGTGGACGTGTTGTTCCTTGACTTTAGCAAAGCTTTTGATACGGTCTCCCACAGTATTCTTGCCAGCAAGTTAAAGAAGTATGGGCTGGATGAATGGTCTATAAGGTGGATAGAAAGCTGGCTAGATTGTCAGGCTCAACAGGTAGTGATCAATGGCTCCATGTCTAGTTAGCAGCCGGTATCAAGTGGAGTGCCCCAGGGGTTGGTCCTGGGGCCGGTTTTGTTCAATATCTCCATAAATGATCTGGAGGATGGTGTGGATTGCACCCTCAGCAAGTTTGCAGATGACACTAAACTGGGAAGAGTGGTGGATACGCTGGAGGGTAGGGATAGGATACAGAGGGACCTAGACAAATTGGAGGATTGGGCCAAAAGAAATCTGATAAGGTTCAACAAGGACAAGTGCAGAGTCCTGCACTTAGGACGCAAGAATCCAATGCATCGCTACAGACTAGGGACCGAATGGCTAGGCAGCAGTTCTGCAGAAAAGGACCTAGGGGTTACAGTGGACGAGAAGCTGGATATGGGTCAACAGTGTGCCCTTGTTGCCAAGAAGGCCAATGGCATTTTGGGATGTATAAGTAGGGGCATTGCCAGCAGATCAAGGGACGTGATCGTTCCCCTCTATTCGACATTGGTGAGGCCTCATCTGGAGTACTGTGTCCAGTTTTGGGCCCCACACTACAAGAAGGATGTGGAAAAATTGGAAAGAGTCCAGCGGAGAGCAACAAAAATGATTAGGGGACTGGAACACATAACTTATGAAGAGAGGCTGAGGGAACTGGGGATGTTTAGTCTTCAGAAGAGAAGAATGAGGGGGGATTTGATAGCTGCTTTCAACTACCTGAAAGGGGGTTCCAAAGAGGATGGATCTAGACTGTTCTCAGTGGTAGCAGATGACAGAACGAGGAGTAATGGTCTCAAGTTGCAGTGGGGGAGATTTAGGCTGGATATTAGGAAAAACTTTTTCACTAGGAGTGTGGTGAAACACTGGAATGCGTTACCTAGGGAGCTGGTGGAATCTCCTTGCTTAATGGTTTTCAAGGTCAGGCTTGACAAAGCTCTGGCTGGGATGATTTAGTTGGGGATCGGTCCTGCTTTGAGCAGGGGGTTGGACTAGATGACCTCCTGAGGTCCCTTCCAACGGTGATATTCTATGATTCTATGATCTCCAGCTGTGTCCATCAATGCTGCTTCAGAGAAAGGAGACTAGCCCCCTGCACCACCACCACCTCGTCCCTCAATACATTGGTGGGAACCCTTTCTGACCTCTGCAGGTGGCCATCTGAAGCCTTGAAGTATGAACTTTTGGGAACATAAGACATAAATCAGACATAAGCCCCAGGGCTGTTGAGCCCTGCCTGCTACCACCAGAAGCAATCCCATAACTCAATTGCACTCATAAATTAGTCCAGCTCTTCCTTAAAGCTAATTAAGTTGTTTGCCCCCACAACTCCTATTGGGAGGCTGTTCCAATTAAAAATCTTCTAATTTCCAACTTGAATTTGTTCATGGCTAGCTCATACCCATTTGTTCTTGTACCAATGTTGTCCTTTAGCTTAAATAGCTCTTCTCCCTTCCCCATGGTTGCTCTCTATACATGCATCGGGGGGAAATCATATCTGATGGTTTCTGTGTCTATTTGAAATGAATTAATTATCTTTTACCCAGCAAAGCAATCTCCCCAGGCTATAATTACACTCATCATGCTAACCGAGATCTGCCATGCTTGCAGTCTCAGCAAAAAGGTAGCAGACTGAGCAGGCATGGAGACTGCCTAGTCTTGGAGGCTGTCCCTAGTGGTCCCTTCCAAGTCAGGTCTGAGGGATACTGATGGGCTTGTTGAGACGTGTGCACTGCTATTCTTTAGAATATACAGTGCCTGTTTTGTGGATAAAGCTGGGGATAGAGCTGACTTCTGCTTCCCCTGTGGAGATCCTTTCGCTGTGTTACAAAATTTGGCTCTTTTCACTCTGCAATGGATCACACCTGGTTTTTGTTTGTTTCCCCTTGAGGAAATGGAATGAGCAATCACTTTAGCCCAACTCCACCCCTGAATGCGTAGCAAGAAGGGCTCCACGCATAACCATGACCGTTCTTCTATGATTCAGCTTAGTTCAAAAGCGGGTCAACAAGTGAGGATGAAAGAAACTGCAGAAATGGACCAAAGAACAGTCCCATCACTAGCAAAGGAAGTGAAGGCCAAATGTTTGTTGGACAGTGTTTCTGTACAAGGGCAGGTCACAAGCTGAGCTCTTTCAAGTGAGCTCCAACTTTCTATGATTTCCTGTTTTCTTGGATCTGGTGTCTATCCATGGTCTATGTGCAGAATTCTAGTTGATGTTGATAGGATTCCTACACCTGGAATTCCCAGGTGCAGTCAGTTTGCTTTCTTAAGCTCACCTGTTTTTTTGAGTTTGTTTCTGTCCCTGTTTCATTATCAACAGCCAAATTATCAGCATGGGAGAGGATATCAGAACTGCTGTGTTTCCTCTCTGGTGGGGCAGTGTTGTAACTATTGGGCCTAAAAGGTGTACTCCTATTGTGAGCTTGAATGTAAAAAGTATGTGAAAGTTCATAAGATGTTACAATAATCATGAGAAATCAATCACGTTGTTTGCGTTGTTGAGTGTTGTTATAAGTACAAAAGAACCAAACAAAGGAAGCTGGGTTAGTCAAAGCAAAAAGGGCACGTTGACATAATCCAAGGACTGTTGAAATTATGCTTTGGTAAAAACAGAAGATGTGGAACTGGACGTTACTAGACCCAAACTGGTGTGACAGGTATTAGGCCTAATTGGTGGCTAAAACAATGAGGGAGATAAACTATGATGCTCACTTTTCCCCCTTTTTGAATCCCTTAAAAAGAAACTTTGAAAGAAAGACATGATCAGTTGGGTTCAGTTCTCCCTCCTGTCTTCCTGCCCAACTTGCAGTCCAGCTCATCCCAGCACTGCCAGGACTACAGCTTATTCTGGTTCATCTTGACTCATCTATAGGACTTTCTTCCTGAGAGGAAGGCTGGCTGGCCTTAATATTGTTCAAGGAATTTTGTTTTCACCTGTCAGTGCCGAAAGTCATCACATTATCAGGACATCCAATCCTCAGCCCATCACTGGGGATATCTAATTGCTGGCACCCTATCCCCCTTTCTTTCCTTCTATTCTATCTCTTGACTTTTCATCAAATGCTGACATCAGCTATGCTACCATCATCCAATCCTGCCTTGTCTAAGAAGAAAAGATCCAAACAGATGATGGCCCGACCAGCTCATTTCTCACACGGGCTCCCGTTACCGGTACATTTGTTCATTTGTACGTGCTCACGTATCACTCTGGAGGACTTATTTTATACGTCATCTGTTCAATGGTCTTTTGGTAGTGTTGTTTGTAATTTTAAATTTACTGAAAAAGTCGCGTGCAACAGGCATATAAATATACACTAAACATTTTTGCATAAATTAGGAGTGATTTTTGTGATATATCCAGAGTGATTGGAAAATGTCCAACACAACTTTGGGGGTGAATCCTTAGGTCATTTTAAGAAAAAACGTTTCTGCGAACACATGTCCTAAAATTCTTCCTAAGGGAGCTACAGTCCCTTCAAGGAGGTGATGAAAAGTTAAGTTCTGATTAATATCTCAAAAACACTTCAATATAAAGTAATGAAATTATGTCTGTGTCTTAGCATTAGTATGTGCTACCATAGTACATTATTCAAAATTATTTAAACCATAGGCGTCCTGCACTGGCGGTTGGTCATTTTTATTTCATTTTTCAAGAAAGGCTTGTCGTCGACTGCCCATGGCTACGAGCGGTAATATTATGTTCCAAAATAAGTTAATATTTTTGGTTATTATTTATTATGTTTAAAATTTATGGTTCCAAAGTTGAAAAATAAGTAATAAGTAAAATTGTTTGTATCATTCTAAGCATCTAAGCAGATTAAAGTTTTTAAACAGTTTTCTTGGAAATGGTTAATTATACAGAATAAATTAAGAGTACCATTTTAATGCATGTTTTAGCATTAAATCACATTCCAGGGTCGTATCTGTAAAATAGTCAAAGATTTTTTAAAAAAAAAAAATTGGCCCAGTCCCCCCAGTTCAAGATGGCTGTAGTTTAAATAATTTTATTTGAATGATGTTGTATGATAGAACGTTGGAAATAAACTTTAACGGGAGAGCAGATTCAAATTGCAAGCACAGTCCTTTTAGTAAAGAGAGCAAATTTTCGGAAATAAGTTTTTCCTTCATCAGGCTGGAAACATTACACAAGATAGATTACTAAAAGGACTGTGCTTGCAATTTGAATCCGCTTTCCTATTAAAGTTTATTTTCAACTTTGTAATGTGTAGCCTCATACACATTTTCATAAGAAAAAATAACTTGCAATTTATAAATAAAAATTTATATTATGTATATTAAAATACTTCTTACTTCATTAAAACTGCAAGAAACATGTTAAAATATTAAAATATACTTTAATAATAATTTTGTGTAAAAAGAAAATGCAGTCATTTTTGTCCAGAAAACCCAAAATAAATTCAAAGTACCTTAAGTGGGTTAAGATATCACAAGCAGGTACATTATAAAAAAATATAATGCTTTTGTTCATTGCTTTTCAAAGATCATAACAAGAAACATTTGGATGTGGTAGCAGCAAAAGAAGATTTGGCCATGGCTTCAGCAAAAAAATCAAATCTGCCCCCCCGATTGATAGCCGATTTACGGAAAAGGATCTCAACGACTTTTTTACTTTTGAATTTGAAAAGCCCAAATTTGGGCTTTTGGGGAAAGCAAAGAAGAAATCGGCAACGTGCAAAAGGACGTGGATGGCAAGCTCAAACCATGTAGCTTCAAGACAAGTGAAGCAAGTGCCGTGAAAAGTTTCAACCTTTGGTGGCATGTAAAACGTAACCATCCTGAAAACTATGCAGCTCTGGTTACAAAACAGGGCCAGGAAGATGAGGCAAACGAGAAAGCTGACGCGGCTAAATGACATTCATCTGGCTCTTTGAAAACTCCTGGAGAAAAGATTTTTTGTGGAGCTTCATCTGAAAAGAAACCCAAAATTGAGCAAACAAAACTTGATTCATATTTGAAGTCCTCAAAGGTTACAGTCACCATGGATGCCAATACTTTCCATGAAGGGCTGATGGAAATGGTTTACTTGAGTTCAACACCACGCACTACCTTCAGGCTAAAGAACAAAGGATTCCAAAAAATTGTAGGTGAAATGGGTCGGCAGCTTGGCGTTTCGATGGGGCACGATGCGGTTCGTCATTTAGTTGTCAGCACAGCTGAGTCTGGTCACGAAGAGCTCAAGAAAGCTTTTGAGCAAAAATTGTGCTACCTGAAAATGGATGCGGCAACCTGTGGAAACAGAAATTTCCTTGCAATCAATGCTCAGTACTATGAAGAAGGAAAAGATAAAGCTGCGGTAAAAACCTTGGACATAATTGACACTGAAGGGTGTCACAATTCTTCTTAAGTCAAAAGTCAAGTAAAAGCTATTTTAGAAAAATTTGGGATCAGTGAAATGCAAGTGCTGAGCATCTGTGTTGACAATGCAGCAAACATGACGTGCTGTCAAAAATTTCAGTGAGGACAATGAAACCATTTCTACCTCTGAGAACAGAGATGTGGACAGAACTGAAGCTATTTTGCCTGATGAAGGAACTAAAGGAATGGATGAAATCAAACTCAACATGGATGCTGCTGCGCAATGGGTTAATGACCCTAGCCTCATACTTCCAACATGGCTTCATGAGGACGACTCAAAAGTCCAACTGATGAGGTGTGGTATTCACACTCTTCATTTGGCAATCTGGGATGGACTGAACAAAGAACATGGAAAGAAATTTCTGGCAAAAATTCGACAAGTCGTTGTCAAACTATGAACCCGAAGTATTCAAAGTATTCTGCTTGATCTACATGGGGTAACTCAATCATTGGATACTGTGACTCGCTGGGGTTCAACATTTGCAATGATTGATTGGCTTCTCGTTTTTCAATCTTACTGTGAACAAGTGGCTGCTACTGGAACAAGAGAACTCAAGTTAACAAAAACTGAATGGGACGGAGTGAAAAACCTGCGAGACCTCTTGGCAAAGCCAAACCAAACAACCATGAATCTTCAAGCTTTGATGTAACCCTGGGAGTTTTAATGAAGGAATGGCGAAAACTGTCAAAATTCTTGTAAGAAAATGGTGGACAAATTGCAGAAGGAATTCTATCCTCCATGCAGAAACACGAAGAGAAGCTTTTTGACAATATTAATTTCCTTGCTGGAGTTTATGTTGACCCATGGTATCAGATTCTTCTTACCTCAAGGGAAATACCAAAGGCAAAGAAAGGGCTCCTTGATATTGCTCAATGACTTGAAAACCAAAATCTATTGTTACATTTGAACTCTGTGAAAGAGGTTGAAGAAAACGAAACACAACAAAAGGAGTCATCAATAATCAAATCTGCAGTTTCGGAAAGTTCACATCCTTCACAAATAGCAGGCTGTTCTCAAACTTCCATCTCCACTCTGAACTTGTTTGAGTGTCCAACTCTGAGACATCTTCAACCATCACAGGGAAATGGAGATAATTCAAGCACCAATTCTTCAGAAGATGACTTCCCTTCGAAAGGGAATTGTATAAACAAGAAAGACGCCAGCGAGTTTCTGCAATTCATAATTGTAATGAAGCATTATTCGAGAGAAACTTTCGGGAAGATTTTGAGGCGACGGAGTCTATTGGTAGGCTAAAAGTTAAGTCTGTTTTTGAGGCCATTCACAGCTACCCACACCACATTCAGGCTGCCTGTAGAGTTGCTTCGAGCATGCCAACAACTCAAGCTAGTGTAGAGTGACTGTTTTCAGCTTTAAAGTTAATGTTAAATGATTTGTGGCAGGCTATGAAAGATGACTTGATTGCTGCAATAATTTTTTACAGAATGAATTATGAATGATTCTAGTTTGTATCTTTGTTGATGACATTTAAATTGTTTTAAAAGTCTGAATAAAAATAATGTTTTTTCAAAATTACAGTATGCACTTTTTTATTTAGTTAAAAATTAATTTGAGTCGGAGCGCAGACTGGAGTCAGAGAGGAGCTGGAGAGGAGCAATTCAAAAATTTGATTGCTACAAATCCCTGGTTTCAGGAGTAGATAGAGTGAGCCGTTGGACCTCTCAATGAGGCAATAGTACCTCATCTACCTTGTCTGTCTATCTTTCATTGAACCAGCTTCTGCTGGTGAGAGAGACAAGCTTTCCAGAGTACACAGAGCTCTTCTTCAGTTCTGTCCCAGCATGCAGCCATGCACAGTTGTGTCTGCCACTGATATGAGCCTGGGATCCAAGTGGTGATGGCCTACACCCAGCAGGGCCTAGAGACCATAGGAAGAGAGACACAGATTGAACCATCTGGAGAGAGGCTTGTGAGGACTTCCTGCTTGCTCTCTACTTGTTGTCTTGTTTGAAAGGAGCAGCCTGTTGCCTTTTCCTCACGTCTGTGTACGTCTTGTCTCAGTGTTGTATGTCTTGTCTCACCAACAAAAGGGCAATTGAAGATTTGGTTGTGCTCTAATTACTGCTCTGAGTACCTGGCTGCAGGACTACAATAAAGCTGTGTGATTGGTAATTCAAAATAAATAAGTGGAAGTTCAAACAGTATTGATAGATATGAGAAGCTGTAGCGGAGCGATGACTCACCAGCATGGCGCCTCCTGCTGGTTGTCTTGGGAATTAGCTCTTTCCAGCCTTCGGAGCGCCCTCTGCAGGCCAGTGTCTTGCCTGCCACTGGCCCCGTGTCCCTCCAGACCCTGCTGCCCTTTTCCTCAGGGTTCTGCCCCACAGTACCCCCACACTCTGGGCCTCCCCTCCTAGGAGAACCCCCAACCCTCTATCCCCACCTTTCCTCAGTGGCTACTGCCAGTCACCATCTAGCCCCCATTCACTGGGGCAGACTGCAGTCTGTAAACCACTCATCATCAGCAAGGGGGGTTGGAACCGCTGCCTCTGCCTATTCCCAGGCTACCCCTTTGTAATCCCAGCACCTTTCCTGGCCTTTAGCAAGGCCTGCAGGCTGGGGGTTTTGCAGGCTGGAGCTCCCCAGCTCCTCTGACCCTTCCCCAGCACTGTTCCACTCCAGGTACCATTTTCTCCCAGACAGCTAATCCCTCTCTCTCAAAAGCTAGAGAGAGAGTCTCTCTCTGAGCTCCTGGCTCATAGCTCTTTTATCGGGCCAGCTGTGGCCTGATTGGGGCATGGCCCCAGCTGTGACTGCCTTCCCAATCAGCCAGGCCTTTTCTCTCAGCCCCAGCTCTCTCCAAGGGCTGGCTTTAACCCTGTCAGGGCTGGACCGGGGTGATTGCCCTGCTACAGAAGCCTATTGATGAGAACTTTAGCTCTGATGTCTACACTGCAATTAAAAACCCACGGCTGGCCCATGCCAGCTGACTCGGGCCAACAGGCTTGGGCTAAGGGGCTGTTTAATTGCAGTGCAGATATTCCAGCTCAAGCTGCAGCCCAAGCTCTGGGACCTTCCCACCTTGCGGTCCTAAAGCCTGGACTCCAGCCTGAGCCCAAATAGCTACACCACAGTTAAACAGCCTCACAAGCCCAGGCCTGCGAGCCTGAGTCAGCTGGCAAGGGTCAGCCCCAGGTTTTCACTTGCAGTGTAGACTTACCCTGAGAGAGTGGGAGCTGGACGTTCTGGTTGCCAATATTGCAAAATGTGAAAATCTCCTGAGATGGAGACCCAACAAAACAGACGTCTGTTCTGCACATTAGGCTTCTATGACGCTATATACATACATATGCTGTACAAGGCAAACATATGCCAAGCATTGTTAACAATATAATGTTACAAAGTAAATCATTCTGTCGCTTAAGCTATTCCTCCAAAATGTGAAAGCCCTTGGCAACATTTGCAGAAGAACTGAGAGTTACCATACACTTCTCAATTGTTCTGATCTCAATGCAAGAGCTTTTCTGTGTTGAAAATGGGTCCTCATCTTTCTCACGCTGGAAACACAGCGGGAGAATATAAAGACCATATGGCGTAACAAACGTGACCACCGGGCTGAGGAGGACAAGATTGCAGCATGGGTAGACAATACTGCTGGATGCTTAATCTTCCACCTGCTGTGGGCCTTAACTGTGGCCACCGCAGATCTTGGAAGGGGAACAAATAGATGAAAGAATAGGAAAACCATGTGGGCCAGATTGTGGCTTGGAAGCCACAGGGTAGAGTGAGGCTGTACGGCAGGGAGAGCCACAAATTGGAATGCTGGCTGAGTCTGCCTGGGGAGAACACACTTTTGTGGCAGCACTGCTGCATTTGCAAGGTGTTGCCCGTTGACCGGGTGAGCCCCATTGGCCAGCATGCAGAGACGGGGCAGGGTCATTGCCATTTGGATAGCCCATACCTGTGAGTGTGTGTGACAGAAGGGGACAGTGCTTGTGTCTCCCAACAGGACTGTCTTGGAGAGGGGAGCGCACAAATCCTCAGCTGTGACATGTCTATGGAGCTATAACAACTTACACGAGATGAAGAGCTGCGTTACTCTAGTCGTATACCAATGTAACTCCATGGAAATCAGTGGAATTACACCGACATACAACTGGAAAGGCAAATCAGGCCTGGGGGGTGTTTACAAGGTTGTTTATGATATTATATTTTCACTCTGAGTTCAAGCTTTGTTAGCCACAAAATGTTATATGCAAAAACACACACAATGTGTCCAAGTCTCAAGTGTTTTTCTCACTGAGAGCATTTCTACTGCTGTCTTTTGATTTCATATATGGCTTTTAAGACACCTTTGTTTTACTGCAAGTGTGACTCCACACAGGTTTCTTGGCTATTTGAAACAAAACACACTTAAAAATTGGAGTGGATGCCAGTGTCATTTTTAAACTCTCATAAAAACTCAAAAAAAAATCAATCAATCAATCAATCAGCAATGCAAAATGAATAATGAGTAAGTAAACTGCAAGGAGACTACCATTAGTTCTACAATTTAAGCTTTTCATGTGGTGAATCATGTTATGATCAAGACAAAGAAGCTTGAAAATTAGAGGCTGTTATAAAAAAGAAAAGCAAAGCAAAGAAAGAAACCCTCACTAATCTACGGTATTATAAATAATGTAATTTTCTGAAGCACTTCCTTAAAGGAGGAACAATGACTTGTCTGCAGGCAGGGAGAGAATAACAACTTGGCTCCACTTAGTATGGAAATATCAGATGGCTTACTGTCAGCAGCAGCTAGGCACAGAAGCCTGGAGAATGTCAGAACCTGTCGTACATGAAAGCAAAAAAACAGTCATCTGAATCAGCCAACAAAGGTTGTAAGCAGATGCTGGCTGGATGTGTGGAGTGGTAGGGCCAGCATGAAGGGTCGGGGGGGTGGGGAGGGGAGGAAGAGGGGAGGGGAGCCCACTGCTAGACTAAAGAAAATAATATGCTAGATTTCATTTATAAAGAATTTGCAATCTGGCAATTGTGGTTTTCTGTGGGGAAGATTATGATGAAGATTAGAATTCCAATCCGGGGTGTAACTAGAATGAAAGAATTAGCTTTCTCCTTTAAGCAACAGGAAAATGTTGAACTGGATGGCTCAGTCAACTGCTAACAGAGAACACTTCACCTCTAGGCCACTGTTTCAAATAATAATGACACATGGCACGTCTGTAGCATCCTTCATCCAAGGACCTCAAAATGCTCTAAAGCACGGGTGGGCAAACTTTTTGGCCTGAGTGCCACATCTGGGAATAGAAATTGTATGGCGAGCCATGAATGCTCACAAAATTGAGGTTGGGGTGCGGGAGGGAGTGAGGGCTCTGGCTGGGGGTGTGAGCTCTGGGGTGGGGACAGAAATGAGGAGTTCACGGTGTGGGAGGGGGCTCCGGGCTGGGGGGTGTGGGCTCTGGGGTGGGGCTGGGGATGAGAGGTTAGGGGTGCAGGAAGGTGCTCTGGGCTGGGATTGAGGGGTTTGGAGGATGGGAGGGGGACCAGGGCTGGGGTGGGGGGTTGGGGCATGGAGAAAGGCTCAGGGGTGCAGGGTCCAAGTGGCGCTTATCTCAAGCAGCTCCTGGAAGCAGCAACATATCCCTTCTCCTGCTCCTAAGCAGAGGCGCGGCCAGGTGCCTCTACATCCTGCCCCGTCTGCAGGCACCACCCCTGCAGCTCCCGTTGGAGTGCTGGAGGGGGCCATTGGAGTGTGTAGGAGCCAGAGTGGGGCCATGCTGCGGCTTCTGGGAGCCACGTGGTGTGGCCCCCCTACCCTGCGCCCTGGCTGGAGCGCCGGAACAGGGCAAGCCCCAGAACCCGCTCTCCAGTGGGAGCTTGTGGGCTGGCTTAAAATGGCTCCAGCCTGCAAGGCCATAGTTTGCCCATCCCGCTCTAAAGCATTAATTGATTGAGCCTTGCAACAATCATGTTTAGGAGGGAATGAGTGATAAGAATCACTTCCTCCCCCACAGAAATGCAACCAGCTCTGGAGAGGAACACAGCAGCTGTTTAACAGTGCACAGCAATGTGCCTAACAGTTGACAGGAAGTGACTACTGTTTACATCTTTCCTGACCTGGAATTTGGTCAGGACATGGGTGCAAAGTACCATGGAATCTTTGAATTACAAGAAATGATCTGGACCTCAATTGTACATCTCATCCATAAGATGGCATCCCTAACAGCCCTGCATCCCCTAATGCAAAGACAATGCACTAGTTCAGTAATAATAATAACTAGGATTTACATAGTTTGGATTTAACTTTACACGTTTTTCAAAGCAGAGTACAAACTTCAACTAGTTTAAATGCAAGAGTTCCTTCCACTACACACTTCCTGCAATATTTGGATAGGTGACCTCCTTGCAACACCAAATACTGCCCTAGAATGATTCCACATACCCTGTGAGAACTGGCATGGCTGCTGGTCAGCAGTGAAATCCGACCCTGGTTAGTAGTGACCAAAAGTCCTCATCACTGAATGGCCATTCCATGCCCCATGTGAAGTGAGTTGGTGTCTCAACATAGTTTTAGTGGACAAATGATTACATCACAAAACTGGCAAAATTGGCATTGTTGGCAGCAACCTCAGAAGTGGGACCAAGGACTGAGCCTGCTTCCATTTAAAATCAATGATGGCTTTGTCATTGACTTTAGTGGAAGCTAGGTTGAAACCTGAATAGATCTGGAAACTCAGTTTCCCTCTCACCCCTTGAAAGTGGCCCCTCCAGAAAAGGCTTGAGGTACATGAGTGATGCAGTATCAGGAAGGCTGCCCATGCTGTACTTCTTCTGTGCATAAATAAAGGACTTTCCCTAGGTCTATTAACCTCCATCCAGACTTTCACAAGCACACAAAAAAATTCACTTTCCAAGGAAAATGGACAATGTCTTGGCCTAGCCCCACCACCAGAACAAAGGCTACTTCAAAGATGAAGTTGCTAGTCAGTTTCACCAACACCACCCTTAGCACACAGAGAATGGAGATGCATGGCTGGAAAACCTCCTGGGGCAGGAGATTTCAAATCCCCTTGTGCTCAAATTGGGGTCTCAATTCCATTTCAACTATTTAATTTTTGTTTACCTGCCTTAAAGCTAAATCCAAGGGGCCAGATACCAACCTGCAGTGGACAGCCTGCAACATACTGTAACCTGCAAGGGAGAAAGGGGGAGATGGGGGAACAGATGAAAGACAGTAGTAAAGGGCTATTCAGTGTCCTATATGGGAAGAACTTAGCTGATGGATGCTTTCCACTTCTCTGTGGAGAGGTATCCATATTACAAAAAACATAACCAAAAGATGTACCAACTGGAACCTTAGTTATACATCTCAGTAGACACCATTATAGTCCATCTAGATTAAGGTTGAAGGACTGGTGGGGCAGGTAGGGGAAACCTGTACGCCTGCTGTTCCTTTTTTAGATAAAACACTTCAGACTCAAGTGCTGTAAATGTGGCATTTTAAAAGAGTGCCAAGTTAACTTTAAAACAATGTGAAAGAGGTGCAGGCATTTACAGTAGGATGAGAAAGGGAGACCTCATTGAGAAATCAAAGACAAATGAAATGCAATGACCATTTTCTTGGTGATTTATGATCTAAAGAAGTAAAGCCTCTGTCAAGTGTATCAAGTGACCCGATAGCAGACAATCCAGTAGTGCAAAGGTGCTGTTACAAATAGGTTTCTTTATTGAGCTCTGACAGCCAACGGCTATTTGTCACTCATTGTAGTGTTCGTTTAACAGAATTTTACCCCCAGTCAAGAAAACAGTGTACACATTTAATGTGAACATAGCATGGCAAATCATGAATGATGGGATCTGATGGTATGAAATGAATAATCCTTCAAGACGCCTGGTGTGCTGGCCTGTTTGCTGCATTAGTCAGATGCACAATGTAGCTCATAGAACCACTGCCAGAAAATCTCACCACACCCAGAAAGCTCTTAAAAAAAAGCCTATTTTAGTTAGTACTTTAAAACAAAATGCCTGCAAGCTAACTGGACCTTACAGAGAAAGAAAAAAAAACAAACAATTTAGCCTCTTCTTCCTCACAAAGCCTAAATCATTGAAAGAGCTTTTAATTTTTGAAAACCTCAGCCAGTATGTGAGCTACTGGGTGGGTGTGCACATGCTGGAGTGCATGTGTGACTTCAGAATGAAGTTCTGTGCAAAGGTGCCACACGAGGCCGATATGCCCACTCCCGTCCCACTCTTCGGGTTTAAGTGCTGTGTAGGCCTCCTAGGGGCTTTCTGCACATGGCTGAATTTCACCTTTGGTGCTTGTAAAAAGTGCCAGAGAGATCGCCTTGGAGACTGAAATCCTCCATTTATCCACAGAAGAGTTACAGCACACATAGAGACAATGCAAGCTGCCTCCCAATGCCCTGCCACATTACCTCAGCCCTTCTAAAGAGGGCCCATCTTTAGAGAATGAGAAAGTAGTTCTGTCTCTGTGTGCATTCAGTGCTTGGCTTCTTTGCTGAGCCTTCCAACAAGTATGCTGATTAATGGCAGATGTGAGGGCAGTTCTGAGATGTGGATACTTGTCTGCTGGGGTCTGAGACTATCTGTCAGAGTGGGGATGTGAGCCGTCACGCCCAGTAGTTGGAGCAGGTGTCAGGCCTAGTGGCTGGGGCAGGAGTTGGTAATCAGGGGCAGAGCAGGAGTCAGAAGTCAGGAATTGGAGCCGAGAGTCAGAGCCAGGTTACCTGGAGTGGGGCAAGGCCGGGGTGGGGCAGGGCCCAGTCTGGGACAGAAGCTGGGCTGGGAACAAGCAGGCACAGGAGCTATTGCAGCTGTGGGCAAATGCTTTGCGCAGCCTACGCTTGCCGGTTATGGTTGGACGTATTCCAGGAGGTTTCATCACATGACATAATCTTTAATTCTTGGAGACTCCAGGACAAGCCTGGAGGGTTGGCAACCCTAACATAGCCACTGCACTGCTGCTGCACTTAAGAGCTGGTCTTCTGACTCTTCTCACTAGTCAGGTGGTATAGCCACGCAGTCAGCCTACTCCAGGCCAGCTGCGCTTGTTAGGTGGCCCAAAGACTGGCTCTGCTGTAGGCCCCAAAGGTGATCCCGGCAATTACAAGCCAGTAAGCCCCACTTCAGTACCAGGCAAACTGCTTGAAACTATAGTAAAGAACAAAATTGTCAAAAACATAGATGAACATAATTTGTTGGGGAAGTGTCAACATGGTTTTAGTAAAGGGAAATCATGCCTCACCAATCTACTAGAATTCTTTGAGGGGGTCAAAAAGCATGTGGACAAGGGGGATCCAGTGGATATAGTGTACTTAGATTTTCAGAAAGCTTTTGACAAGGCTCTTAAACAAAGTAAGCTGTCATGAGATAAGAGGGACGGTCCTCTCATGGATTGGTAGCTGGTTAAAAGATAGGAAAAGGGTAGGAATAAATGGTCAGTTTTCAGAATGGAGAGAGGTAAATAGAGGTGTCCCCCAGGGGTCTGCACTGGGACCAGTCCTATTCAACATATTCATAAATGATCTGGAAAAAGGAGTAAACAGTGAGGTGGCACAATTTGCAGATGATACAAAACAGCTAAGTCCCAAGCAGACTGTGAAAAGCTACAAAAGGATCTCACAAAACTGAGTGACTGGGCAACAAAATGGCAGATGAAATTCTATGTTGATAAATGCAAAGTAATGCACATTGGAAAACATAATCTCAACTATACATATAAAATGATGGGGTTTAAATTAGCTGTTCCCACTCAAGAAAGAGATCTTGGAGTCATTGTGGAAAATTCTCTGAAAACATCCACTCAATGTGCAGCGGCAGTGAAAAAAGCGAACGGAATGTTGGGAATCATTAAGAAAGGGATAGAAAATAAGACAGAAAATATCATATTGCCTCTATATAAATCCATAGTACTCCCACATCTTGAATACTGCATGTAGATGTGGTCGCCCCATCTCAGAAAAGATATCTTGTAATTGGAAAAGGTTCAGAAAAAGGCAACAAAAATGATTAGGGGGATGGAACAGCTTCTGTATGAGGAAAGATTAATAAGACTGGGACTTTGCAGCTTGGAAAAGAGACGACTATGGGGGGATATGATAGAGATCTATAAATTCATGACCGGTGTGGAGAAAGTAAATAAGGAAGTGTTATTTACTTCTTCTCATAACACAAGAACTAGGGATCTCCAAATGAAATTAATAGGCAGCAGGTTTAAACAAAAGGAAGTATTTTTCACACAGTGCACAGACAACCTGTGGAACTTCTTGCCAGAGGATGTTGTGGCAAAGACTATAACAGGGTTCAGAAAAGAGCTAGATATGTTCATGGAGGATAGCTCTATCAATGCCTTTTAGCCAGGATGGGCAGGGACAGTGTCCCTAGCCCAGAGATGGGCAAACTTTTTGGCCCAAGGGCCACATCTGGGGATGGAAATTGTATGGCAGGCCATGAATGCTCACGAAATTGGGGGCTGAAGTGTGGGAGGGGGTGAGGGATCTGGCTGGGGGTGCGGGCTTTCAGGTGGGGCCAGAAATGAGGAGTTCAGGATGCAGGAGGGGGCTCCGGGCTGGGGCAGGGGGTTGGAGTGTGTGTGTGGGGGGGGTGAGATCTTTCAGCTGGGGGTTCAGGCTCTGGGATGGGGCTGCGGAGGGTGCTCCTGGCTGGAACAGAGGGGTTTGGTGGGTGGGAGGGGGATCAGGGCTGGGGCAGGGGGTTGGGATGCAGGAGGGGTGCATGGGTGCAGGCTCCCGGAGGCGCTTACCTCAAGCAGCTCACGGAAGCAGTGACATTTCCCTCCTCTGGCTCCTATGTGGAGGCGCAGCCAGGTGGGTCTGCGCCCTGCCCCATCCACAGGCTCTGCCCCTGCAGCTCCCTTTGGCCACAGTTCCCGGCCATGGCACACATGGAGTGGGGCAAGCCCTGGATCCCACTCCCCAGCTGGAGCTCGAGGGCCGGATTAAAATGTCTGAAGGGCCGGATGTGGCCCCCAGGCCGTAGTTTGCCCACACCTGCCCTAGCCTCTGTTTACCAGAAGCTGGGAATGGGTGACAAGGAATGGATCATTTGATGATTACCTGTTCTATTCATTCCCTCTGGGGTACGTGGCATTGGCCACTGTCAGAAGACAGGATACTGGGCTACATGAACCTTTGGTCTGACCCAGTACGGCCATCCTTATGTTCTTATGAGATCAGGTGTAACTGAGGGAAAATCACACACACACACACCCAGAGCAACATAAATTTGACCAACCTAAGTGCCAATGTGGACCGCACTATGTTGGGAGGAGAGCATCTCCCGCCAACATAGCTAGCCCCGCTCACAGGGGCTAGAGTAGTTAAGCCGAGGGGAGAGCTCTCTCCCGTCAGCTGAAAGCAGCCACATTAGAGCCACATTACAGCGGCGAAACTGCATCAATGCAGCTGCGTTGCTTTAAAGTCTCTAGTATAGCCCTGCCCTTAGACAGACGTGGATGTCTCTCTTCTGAAAGCCAGACGTGACTGCCATGTTCTGAAGTGCAAATGAATACTCAGCACCATGGGCTAATAGTAATGTCTCCTGACATGTACCCACTGTCACATCTTACTCATAGTTGTTGTCCTACAACCAACCACAACCTGTCAGATTCTGTAGCTAGGAAAGTGCTGTCTGATCTGGCTTAACTAGAATGTGACTGTCTAGCAAACACTTGAATGCCACGTCCAGTGCAACAGTGTATGTTTGAACTATGCAGCAGCCACTGTTGCACTGAGTGAAACCCAGCACACAAGAAAATAACTTCCTGTTATTGACTAAATTCTAATAAGAAAATGATCACAGACGCAAGCAGCTAGCCAGAAACAGGTTATTGCCATTTGGGCCTGCACTGTACTTGGAAGTTGATGCTAATGGCAGGCTAAAGAACATCCCAGGTATAGCAGTATGCCAGGCTGCAGTCGTATTTATTGGCAACACACGACTCACTTACTTACAGTTTAAAGATTGAAAAGCAAGGAAATGAGTAACAGTGAATGGAAGCAAGCAGCAAGAAATTATTCCTTTCCCTTTCTACTGTTTATATTTAGTGCTTAAGAACCTTATGTCAGAGAGTCAATAACAAAAATACTTACCCCCTCTACAACACTCATGGCCTGAGTTCCTGAAGCCCTGAAACAGCAACTGAGCTGTTGATGTTATCTCAGCATCTAAATATAGCCCGTGATCCAGTTCAGGCTTTCTGCAGATCCCTACTGGAAGGAAGCCATTTTTCTTGAGTGTATTTCCAAGAAAGCAGTTGACAGGCTTGGCACAGCGATTCTTGGAAATGTTCAATAGGTCATCTTCTGGAAGGGAGTGCTGACTGATGGAACCAAACAGACTTTTTTCTTAGCTCCACACACCACTCACTGTTCTTATCAGGGCTCGTTCCCCAGGTGCAGCAACCTTATACAAAATACTATCTGCAGTAAATTGGCCTGATTAAGCCTTCTTCGAGTCTCATTTCTTTTCTGGCAGCAGAGCCACAACTGTTCTGCCGTTGCCAGGGTGCTTGCTGCTAAATGAAGACAGACAGCCTAAGACTAGAAATTACAGCACCACCCGTTGCTCACACCGGTGCAGTGGAAATCCCAGTAAAACACAATGGGGAATTCTGAGACACTGATTCTGGAAAAAGCTTTATTCCTTGAGTGTGTTAACTCTGATCTAAAGCACACAACAGAGGCTGTTTTTTACCTTTGGCACAATTTTCCTGTTCTCCAGCGTTCATTCACCGATTCCAATGCCAGAAAGGACCATTGTGATGATCTTGTCTGACATCCTGTAAAACACAGGCCATAGAACTTCACTGAAAAATGAAGCTCATAGTGGAGTCCTGGGGGTTAGAAAGTTGCCCCTGATTGAGGTCAGAACATGTAGGGATAAAGTGAGACAGGCTAAAAGTCAAGTAGAGTTGGACCTTGCAAAGGCAATTAAAACCAATAGTAAAAGGTTCTATAGCCATATAAATAAGAAGAAAACAAAGAAAGAAGAAGTGGGACCGCTAAACACTGAGGATGTAGTGGAGGTCAAGGATAATCTAGGCATGGCCCAATATCTAAACAAATACTTTGCCTCAATCTTTAATAAGGCTAAAGAGGATCTTAGGGATAATGGTAGCATGACAAATGGGAATGAGTATATGGAGGTAGATATTACCATATCTGAGGTAAAAGCGAAACTCAAACAGCTTAATGGGACTAAATCGGGGGGCCCAGATAATCTTCATCCAAGAATATTAAAGGAATTGGCACCCAAAATTGCATGCCCATTAGCAAGAATTTTTAATAAATCTGTAAACTCAGGGGTTGTACCGTATGATTGGAGAATTGCTAACATAGTTCCTATTTTTAAGAAAGGGAAAAAAAGTGATCAGGGTAACTATAGGCCTGTTCGTTTGACATCTGTAGTATGCAAGTTCTTGGAAAAAATTTTGAAGGAGAAAGTAGTTAAAGACATTGAAGTCAGTGGTAAATGGGACAAAATACATGGTTTTACAAAAGGTAGATTGTGCCAAACCAACCTGATCTCCTTCTTTGAGAAAGTAACAGATTTTTTAGACAAAGGAAACGCAGTGGATCTAATTTTCCTAGATTTCAGTAAGGTGTTTGATACCGTGCCACATGGGGAATTATTAGTTAAATTGGAAAAGATGGGGATCAATATGAAAATTGAAAGGTGGATAAGGAATTGGTTAAAGAGGAGACTACAATGGGTCCTAATGAAAGGTGAACTGTCAGGCTGGAGGGAGGTTACCAGTGGAGTTCCTCAAGGATCAGTTTTGGGACCAATCTTATTTAATCTTTTTATTACTGACGTTGGCACAAAAAGTGGGAGTGTGCTAATAAAGTTTCTGGATGATACAAAGCTGGGAGGTATTGCCAATTTAGAGAAGGACCGGGATATCTTACAGGAGGATCTGGATGACCTTGTAAACTGGAGTAATAGTAATAGGATGAAATTTAATAGTGAGAAGTGTAAGGTTATGCATTTAGGGATTAATAACAAGAATTTTAGGTATAAGCTGGGGACGCATCAATTAGAAGTAACAGAGGAGGAGAAGGACCTTGGAGTATTGGTTGATCATAGGATGACTATGAGCCGCCAATGTGATATGGCTGTGAAAAAAGCTAATGCGGTCTTGGGATGCATCAGGAGAAGTATTTCCAGTAGGGATAAGGAGGTTTTAGTACCGTTATACAAGGCACCGGTGAGACCTCACCTGGAATACTGTGTGCAGTTCTGGTCTCCCATGTTTAAGAAGGATGAATTCAAACTGGAACAGGTACAGAGAAGGGCTACTAGGATGATCCGAGGAATGGAAAACTTGTCTTATGAACGGAGACTCAAGGAGCTTGTCGTGTTTAGCCTAACTAAAAGAAGGTTGAGGGGAGATATGATTGCTCTCTATAAATATATCAGAGGTATAAATACCGGAGAGGGAGAGGAATTATTTAAGCTCAGTACCAAAGTGGACACAAGAACAAATGGATATAAACTGGCCACCAGGAAGTTGACTTGAAATTAGACGAAGGTTTCTAACCATCAGAGGAGTGAAGTTTTGGAATAGCCTTCCAAGGGAAGCAGTGGGGGCAAAAGATCTATCTGGCTTTAAGATTAAACTCGATAAGTTTATGGAGGAGATGGTATGATGGGATAACATGATTTTGGCAATTAAATATTCACGGTAAATAGGCCTAATGGCCTGTGATGGGATGTTAGATGGGGTGGGATCTGAGTTACCCAGGAAAGAATTTTCTGTAGTATATGGGTGGTGAATCTTGCCCATATGCTCAGGGTTTAGCTGATCGCCATATTTGGGGTTGGGAAGGAATTTTCCTCCAGGGCAGATTGGAAGAGGCCCTGGAGGTTTTTCTCCTTCCTCTGTAGCATGGGGCACAGGTCACTTGCTGGAGGATTCTCTGCTCCTTGAAGTCTTTAAACCACGATTTGAGGACTTCAATAGCTCAGATATAGGTGAGAGGTTTTTCACAGGAGTGGGTGGGTGAAATTCTGTGGCCTGCGCTTTGCAGGAGGTCAGACTAGATGTTCATAATGGTCCCTTCTGACCTTAGTATCTATGTAAGAATGCTGACTAGAGATACTTAAAAGTTCGCCATTTCTTCTAGTTTCTTCTGTAGCTATAATGTTTGTACTCCATGTTGTTTGCAATAAGCCTGACAATATTTATCTCCTTTACCAATTCTGTGCTAGATCCTGGCATTTCACGCTAGATGAGAAAGCTGGCTTAGACAACTTCCACAGCCTCCATCCTTGCTCACACACATGCAGGCAGCAGGGCAGGATCTCTACCTACCGTTCAGATATAGTGCTAGGGAGGGGATATCTGCCATGCAGGCCCCCAGACAAAGGACCAAGGGGATGTGGTATGCTAGCTAGGGGACACATCCCAGCAGCATTTATTTATCTGTCTCAGCGCCAATTGTTGGAAGGTGTCAATTATTGCATTATCTCGGCACTAGCCAGGGACACATACCGCTCTTTTTTAGAAGAGCAACAAAATGCATCCACTACGAGGTGTCCTAGGCCTGCTATGTGGAATTCTGCCCTGGCCAGCAGCATTCTGGCAGCACAGGATATCCTGGAGAATGTTCCCGCTTCCTCTATTTGCACTAGCCAGGGGAGGGCTAGGCCTTCAGCATATGGCAGATATTGAATTTATTTTCTCCCCATATCCAAAGAGCATTAAGTGGCAGTTTGGGTTTAACTCTGACCTACATAGCACCTTATCATGTTAAAGGATCTTTGCTTGTGTATCAGCACAGCTTGAGGAGGCATCCGCTGATGCCGCAGAGTCAGAAGCAGCCGCAATCATAGAATATCAGGGTTGGAAGAGAACTCAGGAGGCCATCGAGTCCAACCCTCTGCTCAAAGCAGGACCAATCCCCAACTAAATCATCCCAGCCAGGGCTTTGTTAAGCCTGAGCTTAAAAACTTCTAAGGAAGGAGATTCCACCACTTCCCTAGGTAATGCATTCCAGTGTTTCTCCACCCTCCTAGTGAAAAAGTTTTTCCTAATATCCAACCTAAACCTCCCCCACTGCAACTTGAGACCATTACTCCTCGTTCTGTCATCTGCTACCACTGAGAACAGTCTAGATCCATCCTGTTTGGAACCCCCTTTCAGGTAGTTGAAAGCAGCTATCAAATCCCCCTCTCCCCCATTCTTCTCTTCCACAGACTAAACAATCCCAGTTCCCTCAGCCTCTCCTCATAAGACATGTGTTCCAGTCCCCTAATCATTTTTGTTGCCCTCCGCTGGACTCTTTCCAATTTTTCCACATCCTTCTTGTAGTGTGGGGCCCAAAACTGGACACAGTACTCCAGGTGAGGCCTCACCAACGTCAAATAGAGGGGAACGATCACGTCCCTCAATCTGCTGGCAATGCCCCTACTTATACATCCCAAAATGCCACTGGCCTTCTTGGCAACAACGGCACACTGTTGACTCATATCCAGCTTCTCGTCCACTGTAACCCCTAGGTCCTTTTCTGCAGAACTGCTGCCTAGCCATTCGGTCCCTAGTCTGTAGCGGTGCATGGGATTCTTCCGTCCTAAGTGCAGGACTCTTGTCCTTGTTGAACCTGATCAGATTTCTTTTTGGCCCAATCCTCTAATTTGTCTAGGGCCCTCTGTATCCTATCCCTATCCTCCAGCGAATCTACCTCTCCTCCCAGTTTAGTGTCATCTGCAAACTTGCTGAGGGTGCAATCCACACCATCCTCCAGATCATTAATGAAGATATTGAACAAAACCGGCCCGAGGACCGACCCTTGGGGCACTTCACTTGATATCGGCTGCCAACTAGACATGGAGCAATTGATCACTACCGCTGAGCCCGACAATCTAGCCAGCTTTCTATCCACCTTATCGTCCATTCATCCAGCCCATCCTTCTTTAACTTGCTGGCAAGAATACTGTGGGAGACCGTATCAAAAGCTTTGCTGAAGTCAAGGAACAACACGTCCACTGCTTTCCCCTCATCCACAGAGTCAGTTATCTCGTCATAGAAGGCAATTAGATTAGTCAGGCATGACTTGCCCTTGGTGAATCCATGCTGACTGTCCCTAATCACTTTCCTCTCCTCTAAGTGCTTCAGAATTGATTCCTTGAGGACCTGCTCTATGATTTTTCCAGGGACTGAGGTGAGGCTGACTGGCCTGTAGTTCCCTGGATCCTCCTTCTTCCCTTTTTTAAAGATGGGCACTGCATTAGCCTTTTTCCAGTTTTGCGGGACCTCCCCCGATCGCCATGAGTTTTCAAATATAATGGCCAATGGCTCTGCAATCACATCCGCCAACTCCTTTAGCACTCTCAGATGCAGCGCATCTGGACCCATGGACTTGTGCTCGTCCAGCTTTTCTAAATAGTCCCGAACCACTTCTTTCTCCACAGAGGGCTGGTCACCTCCTCCCGATACTGTGCTGCCCAGTGCAGCAGTCTGGGAGCTGACCTTGTTCGTGAAGACAGAGGCAAAAAAAGCATTGAGTACATTAGCTTTTTCCATATCCTCTGTCACTAGGTTGCCTCCCTCATTCAGTAAGGGGCCCACACTTTCCTTGACTTTCTTCTTGTTGCTAACTGTGACAGGGTTGGGCCAGATGGCTATAGGAAAGTAATTTTTTTTTTGAAGCAAAAGATGTTTTTATTTGCATAACACACTTACAAAGTAAAAACAGCAGCATATGCAATGTGTAACACAGCAACCAATCACAATTGTTTTCTCATTAGCTTCAGGGGAGGGAAGTGTTCAAGCTTGCCTGGGCCCAGAGCGGAGGGCTTCCTCGACTCTCGTGGTTTTCCACCCTTCTGAGTACCTGGCGCCATGCCCGAGTATCACCAACAATTCCCTCCTCTGAAAGCACCCAACAAGAGGGGCAGGCTGTGGGGTGGACAATCCAGGGGGCACGTGCACCCATGTGTGAAAGGACCCCTCTAGGGTGGTGGGGTCCGCAGCAGCAATGACTGGGGCTGGGGTCCCTTACTCTCTCCCCCAATCAAAGGGTCAGACAAAGGGACCCGGACGGGGACACCGAGCAGAGAACCTCAGACAGCACCCACCGCCCCTCAAAAGCATCAAGGGAGTCGATGGACACCGCCCAGAGGAACTCCGCCCAGATATGTGAACAGACCGAGGATCGGAAAACGGCCCCACAGTCACAGGAAACTCCATCGGCCAACCTCCTCTCTCTGGTTTTATAGATGGCCGTTTTAGCAAGGGCCAGGAGGGGGTTAAATAGGAGATCCCGCGACTTTGTGAGGCCACGGATGGGGAGTGCATAAATAAAAAGGTGAGGGGAAAAATGCAACCAAAAACGTAATAGGAGATTTGTGAGGAGCTGGAACAGGGGCTGCAGCCTGGCGCACTCCAAATATATGTGCGCCAGGGTTTCCCTCACACCACAAAAGGGACAAGTATCTGGGATGGGGGTGAACCGCACCAAGTACGTGCCTGTGCTCAAGGCTCCATGAAGGAGCCACCAACAGATGTCCCCGACGGGCCTCGGGACCAAGGTGGAATATAAGCTGGCCCACTGGGGCTGCTCACCCTCCAAAGGTGGCAGAAGGTCTCGCTCTTTCTGGAGAGCCCCATGTGCCGGGCGAGTGTCAGGGGATCCAGTCTCCGACTCTCGTGACTTCTGCCAGGATCAAGCTCTGGCACACTGAGCGGGACTCCGCCACCTGCACACGGAGCTGGGGGTTGTGTAGCAGGGGCTCCGCGAGGAGATCTGCCCCCTCTGTGGCCGCCATGGACCTGGTTGTTAAAAACAGTTTCCAAGTCCAGAGGAGGTCCTGGTAGAAGACCGGCAGCCCAGAGAGGTCTTGCGGAAGACCTCCTGGATGGAGATAAAAGAGCTGCCAGTGATATCGGAGCCCTCGGATGCGGCGCAGGATGGCATGCGCCAGTGTGCTCCACGCTGAACTGCCTGCACCATAGAGGAGCCTCTGTAGGGCCTGGAGGCGGAAGACACGGACCTGAGTGTGTAGACACTTCAGGCCCTGTCCTCCTTCCTTCAGGGGTAGATGAAGAACCCCTACAGGGGCCCAGTGCATTCCTGACCAAAAGAACCCCAGAATCGATGTCCGGAGGTTGGTCAGGAACCCGGGGCCGGTACCAGGGTGTTGAGCCGGTACCAGAGCATGGACAGGACTAGTGGATTAAGCACCAGGGCTCTCCCTCGGAGGGAGAGACATTGGAGTAGTCCCGTCCATTTCCGGAGCCGCTCTATCACCCCGCCCTCTAAATTTTCCCAGTTCTCTGGCGGAGAGGGATGTGTGGCAGAAAGGTAAACGCCGAGGTAGAGCAGCGGACCCACGCTCCACCGGATGGTCTGAAGCGCGGGTGGGAGGGAGCTCGCCTGCCACCAGTCTCCTACCGCCAAGCCAGAGCTCTTGACCCAGTTGACCTGGGCAGAGGAGGCTGCCCTATATATGGCCTGGCAAGCCTCCACCCGCGCCAAGTCACCGGGGTCCTGGATCACGAGGAGCACGTCATCAGCATACGCCAACAGGACCAGCCGCAGCTCCGGCTCCTGCAGCACCAACCCTGTCAACCTCCTGTGGAGGAGGCAGAGGAAGGGCTCAATTGCCAGAGCGTACAACTGGCCCAAGAGGGGACACCCCTGCCGTACTCCTCACCCGAAGCTGACCGGTTCAGTCAGGGTCCAGTTGAGCTTAACCAGACACTCTGCGGAAGCGTATAGCACCTGGAGAAAACCCACAAACTGGGGTCCGAAGCCAAATGCCTGCAGAGTGCTCAGGAGGTACCCGTGGTCCACCCTATCGAACGCCTTCTCCTGATCTAGGGACAGGAGGGCGAACGACAGACCGTCTCTACGCCTGAGTTCCAAAAGGTCCCAAACTAGAAATAGGTTATCAAAGATACTGCGGTCCGGGACGGTGTAGGTCTGGTCTGGGTGGATCACGTCCACCAGCACAGACCCTAGCTGCGGCGAGATTGCTTTCACTACGATTTTGTATTCCGTGCTGAGGAGTGAGACGGGATGCCAATTGCGTAAATCGCGGAGGTCCCCCTTCTTCGTCAATAAAGCGAGCACAGCTCGCCTGCACGAGAGAGGGAGGACCCTGCTCTGCAGAGACTCGGCCCAAATGGTGACTAGGTCTGGGCCGAGGATGTCCCAAAACATGCGGTAGAACTCCACAGTCAGCCCGTCCATGCCTGGAGTCTTATTGGTGGGCATACGACGGAGGGCTTCTGAGAACTCGGCCAGAGTGAGAGGCAACTCTAGCCGGTCTCGGTTGCTTGCGTTGACCGTAGGGAGCTCCTCCCAAAGCACTCTGCAAGCGCTAGGGTCGGTCGGATCCGGGGAGAAAAGACTGGCGTAGAAGGCTCGGGCCCTCCCGCCCATCTCTGCTGGTTCCGTGAGGGGGGTGCCGTCTTCTGCCAGGAGGCAGGTGATGTGTTTCTTGGCCCCCCTTGTTTTCTCCAGGGCATAGAAGAAGCGGGAGCCACAATCCATCTCCCGAAGGAGGCGGATGCGGGATTGAACAAAGGCGCCCCGGGCCCGATGGTCCTCGAGGGCCTGGAGCTCCTCCCGCTTCTCCTGGCACACTCTGCAGAGGAGCGGGTCTTCGGGGGCTGGTGGCCAGACGCCTCGCCAGCTCTAAGACCTCCCGTTCCAACTGCTCTATCGCCGCATTTCTCTTTTGGCTGGTGCCCCGGGTGTAGTTGCGGCAGAAAAGCCGGGCGCGCACCCTCCCCAGGTCCCACCATCGCCGCGCCAAGGGAAAGGCACGCCGCTACCCTCGCCAGGCCAGCCAGAATTCCCGGAAGGACGTCATGAAGCCCTCATCCTCCAACAGGCTGTTGTTAAAATGCCAATAGGCTGGCCCCGGCCTCTCCGCACAGAGGGAGGCTGTCACGGTGGCTAGGTGGTGGTGAGAAAATGGGGCAAGCCAAATGCTGGAGGAGTGGGCTCGTGAAAGATGGAAGCGTGATAGATAAATGCGGTCCAACTGGGAGTGGCTCGATCAATGGGCTTCCACCCGGACAAAGGTGAATGTGGAAGTGTCATCCGGGTGGTGGTCATGCCAGATGTCCACTAGGGAGTGATGTTCAACTATCTCCCGGAGGGTGTCCGTGGCAGCCGGGCACTGCTCGGTCCCCAAGCAGTCTCGCTCCTCGAGGGTGGTATTAAGATCCCCTCCCAGGACCAGGCACTCGTGAGAATCTAAGGTGCCAAGGAAGGCGGACGCCTGCTGATAGAACTGCAGCTGCTCCAGGCCCGATGTCGGGGTATAGATGTTAACGAGGTTAACCACGAGCCCCTCTATATGGACCTGGAGTTGCAGCAGGCGACCCTGCACGGCCTCGGCGACCCCTGCACCTCGGGCTGTAGGTCGGGGGAGAACAGGGTCGACTCTCCAGCCTGCCAAATCGTGGAATGGCTAAAGTAGACCCTGTTCCCCCACTCCAGCCGCCAACTATCTTCGGCGGTCGGATCCGTATGGGTCTCCTGCAGGAAAATCACAGAGTACCCTCCCTCCTGAAGGAAGGAGAGCACCTGGAACCTGCGGAGAGCCATCCTACAACCCCGGGTGTTTAACGTTGCGATGGTGAGAGGTGTCATGGGGAGGGCTGGGGGGGTCCTCACTGGCAGGGATGCTCGCATCCCCCAGTGGGCTGCGCAACAGTCCTTGACCCATGCCCACTAAAACGGGCAAGCAGGGTGCGGACCCCCGACGGGGTGCCTGATGGGCTGGGGCAATAGGGGGCGGTGGAGGGAAAATAGCAGCCCCTAATGGGTCGGGGCAGGAGAATGCAAAGGCCGCTCCCTGGGGGTCATCAGTTGGAAAAGGGAAGGAGACAGCCCTGGGGACGGCAATAACATCGCAGGAGGTAGACTGGATAGGGGTAGGGGCAGGGACAGGGGCAGAGGCGAGGTTCTGGGTTTCGGGAGGCGAGCAGCTGGATGGTGGCGCCTCCCGATCAGGCTTGAGGGTTAAGGGGGTGGGGAGGGAGCTCTCAGTGATACTGAGCGCAGGCTGTATGGTGAATTTAGCAGCTACAGCATCAGGAGGTGGATTATCTTCTGTTGGGCCCTCACCCGGGAAGGAAATCGATTGCTCCGCACCAACGGGGGGTGCCCCTGGCGGCTCGTGTCCCGGTCGCATGGCACCAGCTGTCACCTGAGCAGGCTTGGTGGTCATCAGTGGGGTGCCATCAGCGGCCGGGTCAATGGAGGAGTCCAGGGGCTCCTCGGAGGTGGGAGCAGAAGCAGCAGTTAAGGGGAGGGAGCATGGGGAAAAGAGGGGTGGAGTGAGGTCGCCCAAATCGAGGTTTGCTGGCAAAAGGTCGTCCTCCCCCTGGGCAACCGGGGTCAGATCTAGGGCCTCGATCTCCTTGAACATGGAGGAGAGGACATTTTCTGTCACCCTGGGGTTCTCCCCGCTGGCACCCGCCACGACGGTTGCCTCAGGGTTCACGGGGGCTTCGGGCAGTGTCAGGACAGAAGGGGCTTCCTCGAGGGTCTCAGAGCGGAGGGTCTCCCGTGGAGGGGAGACACTACCTTCCAGTGCTACCACGTCTTTCCCGGCTGACACCGGTGGATGGGACGCACTCGTGGGCAAAGCGGAAGGCTCAGCATCGGTGCTCCCCTTCCTGGTCTTCTGGGGGGCCTCTGCCTCAGGTAGAGGAGGTGGAGCTCGAGCCTTCCGATTGCCTCGCTTCCCCTGGACTAGGGCCCAGCCCTCCATGGCATCATCTGGGGGCTGATTAGCAGGGGTCGTATCGGGGGTAAAGACGATGGCTCAGGGGCTTGGGGAGGGATGGTGGGGCGGCATAAGGGAGGGAGGATTCTCCCTGGGGCAGGCTCTCTCTCATGCCTGGTGGTATCTCTGCCACACCCTCCTCCATAGGCCCCGCCAGATTGTCAGCAGCGAGGGGGGGGCTCTTCCGCTCGTCTGGGCATTGTAGGGGTGGTGCCCCTTGGGTCTGAGCGGGAGAAGTGGTGGTCCGAAGAGGGGGGGGGGCGGGTTCGGGTATCGGGCGGCTAGGGGCATCGACAATGACGGGGGCCGATGTCCTGCCGGGTCTCAGGGATCCCAGGTGCCCCTCCTTCCCGGGCTAAGGGGCAGTCCCTCCGGACATGCCCTGACGCCTGGCAGAGGTAGCACCAGGCTTCCCCCGTGGAGAAATACACCCGGTAACAGGCCACCTGGTGGGGGACTAGGAAGGACCCCTCGAGTGCCTCTCCGTCACGTGCCACTGATGGCAGTAGAAGCTGCACTTGCTGGCAGAAGGAAGAGATGTGATGGAGGGTGGGGTCCTTGCAGCCCAGCGGGAGAGGGCTGATGACAGGTTTCCCCAGGGTGGAGAGGGCGGGTAACAGGGCGGCATTGGGGAGAAAAGGAGGGACAGAGGTCAGGACCAGGCGGACGCCCAGGTCCTCTAGCGGCTCTAGGGAGACAAACACCCCCCCCCCACCGCCAGGCCCCGCTCCACCGCTTCCTGGGCGGCAGCCTCCGATGCTAAGAAGACGACCTTCCCGTACATTTTGGAGGCTGCCACAATGGCCCAGGGCCCCACCACCCTCGCCAACGTCTGCATGTAGGTCTCCACGTGGGGCGAGGCAGGCACCAGGAGTCATCGGACTCTGTGCTTCCTTGTCATGGTGGAAAAGGGGCCCCGGCCACTATTGATGGTGGCGGAGGCGGTGGGCGGGAGAGATGACGAGACGGCAGGCAGGGGGGCTGCCGCTGCCCGGGCATATGTCCTGGGGGCTGAGGGAGGGACATCTGCAGAGCTGGTGGAGGAGGCAGCGGGGAAGGATGCCGTGGTCGGTGGCGGGGCTGCAGCAGTGGGGGTGGCCCCTGCCATGGAGGGCCTGGTGGTTTTAGCGAGGCCCTTCCCCTTCTTCTTGCCCTGGCCTTTCCTGCTGGCTGGGGGGGCTTCCCTAGAGTCTGGGGAGGCGATGGGCATGGCAGCGGCGGAGGTCACCCCGGTGCCCTCCATTGCCGATGCCCCAGCGGGGGCGGTGGCAGGTGATTGGGAGTGGGGTCAGGTAGAAAGGGACAAGCTGTGGGGTGGACAATTCGGGGAGGGGGGGCACATGAACCACCGTACGCTTGTCCAGAGAGTCCTGTTTGGTTGGCTGGTGCTTCTGGCCCAGCCAGTGGTGGAATCAGGGCGAGCAGCTGAGTCCAGAGGCAGATATTAGATAGCCAGCAAAGATGGTGGAGGAGGCAGTTGTGAAGATGGTAGCGTGGGGGTTGGGAGGACACAGATGGATCGGGGGGCAGCTCCATGCCACACCCCCTGTGTCCCTACAAACACAGTTAAGACACAGTCAAGGCCTCCCCCCACACGGGAGCACAGTTCGAAAGTTACTCAGTCTTAGGCCCCCTCCACGGCGATTTGTAGATTCCCTGGGCGGTGTTCCTCTGGTAGACGGCTTTTTCTCTGTCTGTTCCGGGTCGCAGCTGCAAACATTCCAGGGATGCCGGAGCGGATGATAAGAAATTCTCTCAGCTGGAGACAGGTCCGCAGACAAACAGCAAGCGGCTGGGTCTGGGGACTGGGTCCCTCCACTCCCCCCCTCTGGGGAGCGGGCCGGCAGGCCCCCTCTCTCTTGGGGGGGGGTTTCAGCTGGAGCGGCAGCAGTGTCCGAGGGCGGGCGGGGGGGGGGGGCGCTAACAGCTGGCCGGCAGCCGGCTAGCACTCTAGCAACGGCAGAGAAAGAAAAAAAAACAACAAAAAGAAAAGAAATGGGGGAGAGCGTCTGGCCCGGTCAGGGGGGAAGCCGAAAGCAGGGGCAAAAAGCAAGGAAAGCCCAGGCCAGAGGGCAACAGCAGGAGAGCAGGCTAAGTAGGTCCCTTTTCCCTGGGTAAGGTAACAGGGAAGGTTTTTTTTTTTTTTTTGAAACAGAAAAAAAATTTTATTGTGACAATTACAAGAATTACCAAAGAACCAAATCAAAGTATGCAACAAAACAACGCAAACAGAAGGTATAACACAGCAGCTTTCAGGAGGGAGAAGTATTCAGGCTAGCCTGGGCCCAGAGCGGGGGACTTCCTCGACACTCGTGGTCTTCCACCCCCTCGAGTTACCTAGTGCCGCGCCCGGTATCACCGATTATCCCCCCCCGAGAGTGCCCGGCAAGATGGGCACGGCTGCGGGGTGGGTGGTTTGGGGGTGGGGGGGGACACCCACGTATTATAGGACCCCTCCTATATGACAGTGACGATGGTGTCCACAGCGGCAATGGCTGGGGCTGGTGTCTCTCGCTTTTCCCCTCAATCAAAGGTCAGACGGAGGGAACCGGACGGGGTCACCAAGCAGAGAGCCCCGGACAGCGCCCACCGCTCTTCGAAGGTGTCAAGGGAATCAGTGGACGCCGCCCAGAGAAACTCCGCTCGGATACGTGAATGTACTGAAGATCGGAAAAAGGCCCTACAATCGCAGGACGTTTCATGGGCCAACCTCCTCTCTCTGGTTTTGTAAATGGCTGTTTTAGCCAAGGCTAGAAGGAGGTTAACCAGGAGATCCCGCGATTTTGTGGGGCCACGGATGGGGAGTGTATAAATAAAGAGGTGGGGAGAAAAATGAAGCCAGAAGCGCAATAGAAGATTTGTGAGGAGCCGAAAAAGGGGCTGCAATCTGGCACACTCTAAATAGACATGCGCCAGGGTTTCCCTCACATTACAAAAAGGACAAGTATCCGGGATGGAAGTAAACCGTGTCAAAAACACGCCCGTGCTCACAGCTCCGTGAAGGAGCCGCCAACTGATGTCCCCGACGGGCCTCGGGACCAGGGTGGAGTACAGGCTGGCCCACCGAGGTTGCTCACCCTCCAAAGGTAGCAGGAGGTCCCGCCACTTTGTGTCGGGACGGGACGCCAGGGTGTGGGCGTGAAGGGTGTGAAGCGTAAGTGTATACAAATATTTCCGTGATGCAAGTTGAAAACTGACCGGCTGCAGTTCATGCAGCCGGCTCGCTGTGAAAGGGTGAGGGGTTTGTCGGGATCGGCAGGGTAGGGGCCCAATGGAAAGGTCCGGTGGGCCTGGGGTAGAGGATGGGCGGGGTGCGCCCTCGCACAAGGCGCGGTTAAAATAAGCCCGAGCAGCGGGGGTCAAGGCAGCCCTCACCTCCTGAAGTACGCGCCGGGGAGTACGGGGGCTGGAGAGCCCCATGCGCCGAGCGAGCGTCAGGGGATCCAGCCAGTCTCTCCGGTCGTAGTCCAGGAGGTCTCCGACCCTCGTGACTTCCGCCAGCACCAGCCTCTGGCGCACCGAGCGGGACTCCGCCACCTGCACACAGCGTTGGGGGTTGTGTAGCAGGGGCTCCGTGAGGAGATCTGCTCCCACGGTGGCCGCCACGGACCTGGTCGTGAGAAACAGTTTCCAGGTCCGGAGGAGGTCCTAGTAGAAGACCGGCAGCCCGGAGAGGTCTCGCGGAAAACCTCTCGGACAAAGATAAAAGAGCTGCCGGTCGTATCGGAACCCGTGGAAGCGGCGCAGGAAGGCGTGCGCCAATATGCTCCACGTCGAACTACCTGCACTGTAAAGGAGCCTCTGCAGGGCCTGGAGGCGGAAAACGCGGACCTGAGTGTACAGACATTTCAGGCCCTGCCCTCCTTCCTTCAGGGGTAAATGAAGAACTCCGACAGGGGCCCAGTGCATTCCCGACCAAAAGAACTCTAGAATCAATCTCCGGAGGTGGGACAGGAAACCCGGGGCCGGGGCCAGGGTGTTGAGCCGGTACCAGAGCGTGGACAGGACTAGTTGGTTAAGCACCAGTGCTCTCCCTCGGAGGGAGAGACATCGGAGTAGCCTCGTCCATTTCCGGATCCGCTCTATCACCCCGCCCTCTAAATTTTGCCAGTTCTTCTGCGGGGAAGGGTGCGTGGCGGAAAGGTAAACGCCGAGATAGAGCAGAGGACCCTCGCTCCACCGGATGGTCTGAAGCGCGGGTGGAAGGGAGCTTGCCTGCCGCCAGTCCCCTACCGCCAAGCCAGAGCTCTTGACCCAGTTGACTCGGGCGGAGGAGGCTGCCGAATAGATGGCCTGGCATGCCTCCACTCGCGCCAGGTCGCCCGGGTCCTGGACCATGAGAAGCACGTCATCGGCGTACGCCGACAGGACCAGCCGCAGCTCCGGCTCCCGCAGCACCAACCCCGTCAACCTCCTGCGGAGGAGACAGAGGAAAGGCTCGATCGCAAGAGCGTACAGCTGGCCCGAGAGGGGGCACCCCTGTCGCACTCCTCGCCCGAAGCTGACCGGTTCGGTCAGAGTCCAGTTGAGCCTAACCAAACACTCCGCGGAGGCATACAGCACCCGGAGAAAACTCACAAACTGAGGTCCGAATCCAAACGCCTGCAGAGTGCTCAGGAGGTACCCGTGGTCTACTCTATCAAACGCCTTCTCCTGATCAAGAGACAGGAGGGCGAACGACAGACCGTCTCTCCGCCCGAGTTCCAAAAGGTCTCGGACTAGAAAGAGGTTGTCAAAAATGCAGCGACCTGGGACAGTATAGGTCTGGTCTGGGTGGATCACGTCCGCCATCACGGACCCTAGCCGCAGCGAAATTGCTTTCGCTACGATTTTGTAATCCGTGCTAAGGAGTGAGACGGGACGCCAGTTTCGTAAGTCGCGGAGGTCCCCCTTCTTCGGCAGCAAGGCGAGCACCGCTCGCCTGCACGACAGAGGGAGGACCCTGCCCTGCAAAGACTCAGCCCAGACAGTGACTAGGTCTGGGCCGAGGATGTCCCAGAACGCGCGGTAAAACTCCACGGTCAGCCCGTCCATGCCCGGAGATTTATTGGTGGGCATGCAGCGGAGGGCTTCCGAGAACTCGGCCAGGGTGAGAGGCAGCTCCAGCCGGTCTCGGTCGCCTACGCTGACCGTGGGGAGTTCCTCCCAGAGCACCTCGCAAGCGTCAGGATCGGTCGGATCCGGGGAGAAAAGGCTTGTGTAGAAGTCGCGGGCCCTCCCACACATCTCCTCCGGATCCGTGAGGGGGGTGCCGTCTTCCGCTAGAAGGCAGGTGACGTGTTTCTTGGCCCCCCTCGTTTTCTCCAGGGCATAGAAGAAGCGGGAGCCGCGGTCCATCTCCCGAAGGAGGCGGATGCGGGACCGGACGAAGGCACCTCGGGCCCGGTGGTCCTCGAGGGCCCGAAGCTCCTCCCGCTTCTCCCGGCACGCTCCGCAGAGGGACGGATCCTTGGGGTCGGTGGCCAGGCGCCTCTCCAGCTCCAAGACCTCCCGTTCCAACTGCTCTATCGCCACATTTCTCCGCCGGCTGGTGCCCCGAGTGTAGTCGCGGCAGAAGAGCTTGGCACGTACCTTCCCTAGATCCCACCATCGCCGCACCGAGGGAAAGGCACGCCACTGCTCTCGCCAGGCCAGCCAAAACTCCCGGAAGGACGTCACAAAGCTCTCGTCCTCCAACAGGCTATTACTAAAGTGCCAATAGGCCGGCCCCGGTCTCTCTGCACGGAGGGAGACCGTTATAGTAACTAAATGATGGTCGGAAAAAGGGGCCGGCCGAATGGTGGAGGAGTGAGCCTGTGAAAGATGGAAACAGGATAAATAAATACAGTCCAAACGAGAGTGGTGTGACCGATGGGCCTCCACCCGGACAAAAGTGAACGTGGAGGTGTCATCTGGGTGATGGTCACGCCAGACATCCACTAGGGAGTGATACTCAACTATTCCCCGGAGGATGTTCGCAGCAGTTGGGCTCGGCTCGGCCCCTGAGCGGTCCTGTTCCTCGAGGGTGGTGTTGAAGTCCCCTCCCAGGACCAGGCACTCGTGCGAATCTAGGGTGCCGAGAAAGTCGGACACCCGCTGGTAAAATTGTGGCCGCTTTGGGCTCATTTGCAGGGCATAGATATTAACAAGGTTGACCACGAGCCCCTCCATACGGACTCGAAGGTGCAACAGGTGGCCCGGCACGACCTCAGTGACCCCTAGCACCTCGGGCTGTAGGGTGGGGGAGAACAGGGTCGCCACTCCAGCTTGCCAAGTCGCGAAGTGGCTAAAGTAGACCCCGTCCCCCCACTCCAGCCGCCACCTGTGCTCAAAGGTCAGGTCCATATGGGTCTCCTGCAGGAAAACTACAGAGTACCCCCCTTCCCGAAGGTAAGAGAGCACCTGGGACCTGCGGAGAGCCATCCTACAGCCCCTGGTATTCAAGGTTGCAATAATAAAAGGCATCATGCGGAGGGCTGGGGGGGTGGGGGTTTCTCAGTGGCGGGGGTATTCGTGGCCCTCGGCGGGTTGCGCAGCCACCCATCTCATAGATGAGTAGATCGCTTTGGAAGTTGCGGGCCCGCTCGTAGGCCGTAGCACCGCGCCTGCTGTGCCCTCTGCCCTCCTTTATAAGGGCCCTTGTGGCCTGAAAAACTTGTTCAAAGTCCCCCCAGAGCTGAAGAGCTAGCTGTACTTTATTGCGGGCACCACGGGTGTGTTCTAAGAACTTCCGTAGTGCATGTCGCAGCTCATGGGGGGATGGGGTTACGGTTCCCGGGGTACTCCCCGGTGGGATTCTTAATACAGCCTCGAGGTCCGCTAAGGCGGGTAGGCAGGGTGCGGACCACCGACGGGGCGTCTGACAGGCTGGGGTTGTTAAATCCATTTCATGCCTTGGGGTGGAAGGGGATGGCGGGGGGAAAATTGCAACTCCTAATGGGTCGCAACTAAAAGGTGCAGAAACTGCTCCCTGGGGGGAATCTGCGACCCCAGGGGCGGCAGGAGCATCGCAGGAGGGGGTAAACTGGGTGGGGGCAGGGGAGGGGGCAGGGGCAGAGGTAAGGCTCTGAGATTCAGGAGGCAAGCAGCTAAAGGAAGGTGCCTCCTGAGCAGAGTCGAGGGTTAAGGGGTAAGGGAGGGGGCTCCCAGTAATGCTAGGCATTGACTCCGCGGCGGTCTTGGCGGCCGTGGCATCAGGTGGTGGACCACCTTCTGCAGGGTGCTCGCCCGGGAAGGCAAGCAGGGGGAGGGAGCATGGGGAAAAAGGGGCTGGGGTGAAATTGCCCATCCCGAGGCCAGCTGGGAGTAGATCATCCTCTCCCTGGGTGACTGGGGTCAAATCTAGGGCCTCAATCTCCGCGTACACGGAGGAGAGGCCAACGCCTGCCACCCCGGGGGCCTCTCCTCTAGGGCCCGCTTCAGCAGTCGCCCCGGGATTCGCGGGGGGTTCGGATGGTATCCGGGCAGAAGGGGCATCCTCAGGGGCCTCGGAGGGGAGGGTCCCCCGTGGAGGGGGGGTCCTGCCCTCCAAAGCCAGTCTGTCTTCCCCTCCCAACACCAGCGGATGGATCTCACTCGTGGTCGCAGCGGAGGGCTCGATGTCAGTGCCTCCCTTCCTGGTCTTCCGGGGGGCTTCCGCGTCGGATGGATGCAGCGGAGCTCGAGTCTTCCGCTTGCTTCGTTTCCCCTGGACTAGGTTCCAGCCCTCCATAGCGTCGTCTGGGGGCTGGTTAGCAGGGGTCGTGTCGGGGGGCAGAAGCGATGGTTCTGGGGTTCGGGGGGGCAGCGGTGAGGCAGCATGAGGAGGGGGGGGTTCTCCTTGGGGTGGGCCCTCTCCTATGTCTGATAATATCTTTGTCGCACCCTCCTCCATAGGCTCTGCTGAAGTGGAAATGGCAAGGGTGGGACTCCCTTGCTCGCCCGGGCGTAGGAGGGAAGAAGTCTCCTGGGCCTGGGCGGGAGCAGCGATGGATTGAGTAGGAGGAGGGTTGGTTTCAGGTGCTGGGCAGCCAGGGGCGTCGGCAACAACGGGGCCGATACCCTGCCGGGTCTCGGGGGGCTCAGGTGCCCCTCCCCTCCGGGCCAAAGGGCAGTCTCTGCGGACATGCCCGGCCGAGCGGCAGAGGTAGCACCGGGCCTCTCCGGTGGAGTAAAAGATCCGATAGCGGGCTCCCTGGTAGGGGACTAGGAAGGACCCCTCGAGCGCCTCCCCGTCACGCACCCCCGCCGGCGGTAGAAGCTGCACTTGCCGGCGGAAAGAAAGGACGTGACGGAGGGTGGGGTCCTTGCAGCCCAAAGGGAGAGGGCTGATGACAGAGGTAAGTTTTCCTAGGGCGGAGAGAGCGGGTAACAGGGCAGCATTGGGTAAAAAGGGAGGAACGGAGGTGAGGACGAGGCGAACGCCCAGGTCTTCTAGTGGCTCTAGGGGGACGAACACCCCCCCCACCACCAGGCCCCTCTCCACCACCTCCTGGGCGGCAGCCTCCGTAGCTAAGAAAAAAACGACCTTCCCATACATCTTGGAGGCCGCCACAATAGCCGTGGGTCCTACCACCTTCGCCAACGCCTGCACGTATGTCTCCACGTGGGGTGAGGTGGGCACCAGGAGGCAACGGACACCGTGCCTCCTGGTCAAGGCGGAAAAAGGGCCCCGGCTGCTGGTGATGGTAGCGGAGGCAGTGGGTGGGCGAGATGACGAGGCGGCAGGCAAGGGGGAACCTGCCACCGCCCGGGCATATGTCCTGGGGCCCGGGGGAGGGGCACTCGCAGAGCTGGTGGAGGGAACCGCGGGGAGGGGCGTCGTGGTCGATGACGAGGCTACGGCTGTGGGGGCAGCCTCTGCCATGGAGGGCCCAGATGTTTTAGCGGGGCCCTTTCCTTTCGGCCAGCCCTGGTTTTTGCGGCCAGCTGGCAGGGGGTGCTTAGAACCTGAGGGGGCAGGGGGTGTAGCAGCAGCAGTAAGCACTCCGGTACTTCCTGCTGCCGGTGCCCCAGCGGGGGCGGTGGCAAGTATTTTAACAATCGTGGGTGGGGGGGAGGTTGGGGGTTGGGCGGGGGGGTGGGGGAGAAACAACTAAATTTGCTAAAGGGGCCTCGCCCCTCCCATTCCCTGCCATCGTGAGCAGGGAGAGACGGGGAGACACCGGAAGGAGAAGGGGGGAGAGGGGGAGGGGAATTAACCACTCCTCCCTACTAGACTACAGGCGGGGGAAAGGGGGGAAAATACCAAATGGGGTGGACAAGGAGGGGGGGGGGAATTCAGTAATAGGGACAGGCTGTAAAATAAGCAGTCCGGAAGGGGGGGGGTGGTGTAAACCCACGCACGTTTGTCCAAAGAGTCTCGTTTGGTCAGCTGTTATGTCCGGTCCGAAAGGCAAAGTCCAAAGCAAACAGCTGGATCCGAAGGCAGATGGCAGATTGTCAGGAGGGACGAAGCAGCGGGGGCCGTGACAGTTGTAGTAGTGGTGGGGGGGGGGGTGAGGGGGGCACCGATGGATCAGGGGGCAGCTTGTTGCCACACCCCCTGTGCCGCCACAAACGCGATTAAAACACAGTCAAACTCCCCCCCACGAGAGTAGAATTCGAAAAATTAGTCAGTCGTACGGCCCCCTTCACGGTGATTGATAGCTTCGTAAATTATTTCTCCTGTCTTCCGAAATCCTTCTTCTCCGGCCATGTTGGCTGTGTTCCAAGGCTTCCGGCATGCGAAGAATGTTGTAAAGATAGTCCGAGCTGCCAGCAAAGCGGCTGGGTCTGGGGGTTGCCACTCTCCCCTCCGGATAGCAAAATCAGCAATCTTCCCCCCCTCCTCCGGGGGTCTCAGCTAAAACAAATAGCTGCGCCCGAAAGCAGGCGAGGGGGGGGAGTGGTGCCGGCTGTAAGATGGCAGCCTGTCAGCACTCAAAACAAGAGCAAGAAGCGGCAAAAAATCAAACCAAAACAAAAAAAAAACACAAAAAGCATCCGGCCCGTTCGGGGGGAACTATGCAAGGTCCAAAAGTAAGAAAAATCCAGGCCAGGGGGCTTTAGGAAAGAATAGAAAGCAGATAGCTGAGGAGCAAGCGAGGGACGGTCCCGTCCTCCAACAGGGAAGGTTCCAGAACAATCAGGAATCTTCTGGAGACAATTAAGACAGGCTGATTAGAACACCTGCAGCCAATCCAGAAACTGCTAGAATCAATTAAGGCAGGCTAATCAGGGCACCTGGGTTTTAAAAAGGAGCTCACTTCAGTTTGTGTTGTGTGTTTGAGGAGCTGGGAGCAAGAGGCACTAAGAGCTGAGAGTGAGAACGCAGACTGTTGGAGGACTGAGGTGTACAAACATTATCAGACACCAGGAGGAAGGTCCTATAGTGAGGATAAAGAAGGTGTTGGGAGGAGGTCATGGGGAAGTAGCCCAGGGAGTTGTAGCTGTCGCACAGCTGTTCCAGGAGGCACTCTAGACAGCTGCCTTCCACAGGGCCCTGCGCTGGAACCTGGACTAGAGGGCGGGCGCGGGTTCCCCCCAAATCCTCCTAACTCCTGGTCAGACACAGGAGGAGTTGACCTGGACTGTGGGTTCAGAAAAACGGCCAAGCTGAGGGCTGCCGTGAAGCTCCAAGGCGAGCAAATCCACCAATAAGCGCAAGACCCACCAAGGTAGAGCAGGAATTTTGTCACATAACATACCTGAAGAAACCCTTCTTGTTACTCTTAACATCTCTTGCTAGCTGCACCTCCAGGTGTGATTTGGCCTTCCTGATTTCACTCCTGCTTGCCCGAGCAATATTTTTATACTCTTCCCTGGTCATTTGTCCAATCTTCCACTTCTTGTAAGCTTCTTTTTTGGGTTTAAGATCAGCAAGGATTTCACTGTTAAGCCAAGCTGGTCACCTGCCATATTTACTATTCTTTCTACACATCGGGATGGTTTGTCCCTGTAACCTCAATAAGGATTCTTTAAAATACAGCCAACTCTCCTGGACTCCTTTCCCCCTCATGTTATTCTCCCAGGGGATCCTGCCCATCAGTTCCTGAGGTTGTCAAAATCTGCTTTTCTGAAGTCCAGGGTCCGTATTCTGCTGCTCTCCTTTCTTTCCTGTGTCAGGATCCTGAACAAGACCATCTCATGGTCACTGCCTCCCAGGTTCCCATCCACTTTTGCTTCCCCTACTAATTCTTCCCGGTTTGTGAGCAGCAGGTCAAGAAGAGCTCTGCCCCTTGTTGGTTCCTCCAGCACTTGCACCAGGAAATTGTCCCCTACACTTTCCAAAAACTGCCTGGATTGTCTGTGCACTGCTGTATTGCTCTCCCAGCAGATATCAGGGTGATTCAAGTCTCCCATGAGAACCAGGGCCTGCGATCTAGTAACTTCCATGAGTTGCCGGAAGAAAGCCTCGTCCACCTCATCCTCCTGGTCCGGCGGTCTAGCAGACTCCCACCACGACATCACTCTTGTTGCTAATGCTTCTAAACTTAATCCAGAGACACTCAGGTTTTTCTGCAGTTTCACACCGGAGCTCTGAGCAGTCATACTGCTCTCTTACTTACAATGGAACTCCCCCACCTTCTCTGCCCTGCCTGTCCTTCCTGAACAGTTTATATCCATCCATGACAGTACTCCAGTCATGTGCATTATCCCACCAAGTCTCTGTTATTCCAATCACATCATAATGCATTGACTGTGCCAGGACTTCCAGTTCTCCCTGCTTGTTTCCCAGGCTTCGTGCATTTGTGTATAGGCACTTGAGATAACTTGCTGTTTGTCCTGCTTTCTTAGTATGAGGCAGGAGCCCTCCCCTTTTCCTTTCTCCTACTCGTGCTTCCTCCCCGTATCCCATGTCCCCACTTACCTCAGGGCTTTGGTCTCCTTCCCCCGGTGAACCTAGTTTAAAGCCCTCCTCACTAGGTTAGCCAGCCTGCTTCCAAAGATGCTCTTCCCTCTCTTTGTTAGGTGGAGCCCGTCTCTGCCTAGCACTCCTCCTTCTTGGAACACCATCCCATGGTCAAAGAATCCAAAGCCTTCTCTCCGACACCACCTGCGTAGCCATTTGTTGACTTCCACGATATGACGGTCTCTACCCAGGCCTTTTCCTTCCACGGGGAGGATGGACAAGAACACCACTTGCGCCTCATACTCCTTTATCCTTCTTCCCAGAGCCACATAGTCTGCAGTGATCCACTCAGTGTCATTCTTGGCAGGATCATTGGTGCCCACATGGAGAAGCAGGAAGGGGTAGCGATCTGAGGGCTTGATGAGTCTCGGCAGTCTCTCCGTCACATCATGAATCCTAGCTCCTGGCAAGCAGCAGACTTCTTGGTTTTCCCGGTCGGGGTGGCAGATAGATGATTCAGTCCCCCTGAGGAGAGAGTCCCCGACCACGACCACCCGCCTCCTCCTCTTCTGAGCGGTTGTTGTGGAACCCCCATCCCTAGGACAGTGCATCTCATGCCTTCCAATCTGCAGAGTCTCCTTCTGTTCCCTTCCCTCAGATGTATCATCTAGTCCACTCTCCACATTAGTACCTGTGGAGAGAACATGAAAATGGTTGCTTACCTGTATCTGCGCTGCTGGTACATGGATGCTCCCCTTTCTTCTTCTGGAGGTCACTTGCTGCCAATTTTCTTCACCGTCCTCCTGTCCCCGCTGCGCAGCCTGCTCTGAAGCTTCAGAACACTGTGCCCGTAGAAGCATATCCTGACTTCTGTCCAGGAAATCTTCAGTTTCTCTTATGCAACACAGGGTCGATACTTGTTTTTCCAGACCTTGAACCTTCTCTTCCAATATGGAGACCAGCTTGCACTTTGTACAGACAAAGTCACTTCTGTCCTGTGGAAGAAAGACAAACACGGCACATCCAGTGCAGGTAACAGCTGAACGCTCCCCATCCATATTACCTTCCTTCTACGAGCTTCCTCAGGAGTTGTAGTAACTACTCAGAGAAGCCAGCAAGATGTAAGCCTCAGTGGACTCTCCCTGGGCGAACTCCCTCTGTTAGCCTCTCTGCTGTTTGCTGCTCAGCTGGTTCTCAGCTGACTGGCTTTTTATAACAGTTAGGCCCACTCAAGGCTCACCTGGAACAAAGCACTCCCAATTCACACTTTTCAAACAAACAACCAATCAAGCACACGGTCAAACTCTCCCCACAACAGACACTCAGATACTCACCAACACAGCCTCCCCAATGCAGCCCTTAGCGTACCTCCTCTCAGACAGATCCCAGGCAAACTCCCTCTGTTAGCCTCTCTGCTGTTCACCGCTCAGCAGGTTCGCAATATAATAATGCTTTCTGTTTCCGGTCCCACAAAAATCAGTGCCTAGTGTTATTTTCTTTTTCATATACTTTCCCAACAATACAGTGTGATGACAGCAGTTAAGAAACAATCAAAACACTTTAGGTAGATTACAATTCAGAGTACTCCCCATCTCTCTCCATTTACACCCAAGCCGCTTTTAAAGTAGGTAACATTTTCATTCTATGCTACATAAGAGTTTCCCTTTCAAAATGTCTTGCCATTCTGCAGCTCATGAATGCAACTGTTCACTGAGCCTAACTTTCAAAATGATTCTCCTAGGGCTGTGTTTCCCCCCCCCCCCTTCAATTCAGCACACAAATAATATGCTTTCTGTGTTGCAAGGAATCTAATTGCCTCAATCTCTGTAAAAGCATCAAAATGCTGATTTAAATTTATTTTTGGGTATGGGATATAACTTTGGAAAATAAAATTGTTTTTAATAAAGAGCTACAAAGTTTGATATTCACTTCCCCCTGTTCTTTGGCCTTCTAAAGCACTTTTCATCTTCAGAATTCAGAGCCCATTACAAAGGTAGGGTAGTATTATTACTCCCATTTTACAGACGGGGAGACTAAGACCTGGAGAGCGTAAGTGATTTGATCAAAAAGTCATGGTGAGGCAGTGGCAGAGCCTCCTGCCTCTTAGTAGGGAGCTCTGTTCACAGAACCACAAAGCTCAAGGATGGTCAGCCCATTAGAAACATAGAAGCCAGCCCTGAAGTTTGAATCAGGATATGAACTTTCCCAGAGTTTGCAGATGTATGGCACAGGGAGATTTTGATATGGACTACTAGCTTGGGGGGATCTCTTTTTTAAAACAAGTTTCCAATCTTATTTTAAAAACACAAACAAACTTCTATTCACTATGTTTTCCCAACCTGCCAGCTTCTAGAATTTGCCAGGCTGCACTGATACGTGGCTCATGCCCAGCCACTATCAGTATGCAATGCTGTTGATATAGCTGGGAGTGACACACTTCATGACCATGGTGGACTTGTAATCATTTCAAAAAGGTAGCCCTGGGAGTGGGGTTGAAACACTCTGCTGTACACAATGGCCCACAACTTCTCTTCAACAAAATAGTCTTTATGCTTTATGCTTGTCTTAAAAAACAAAGCAAGCAAGAAAAAAAACCACCTTTGTTCAAAATGACTCTTGTGAGGTACTTAATGTTGACACACAGAAATGTTGTGCCAGAACCTTTAGTTCAGCATCTGTTCATTCAGAGATGCTCCTTTTGTGTTCATGTATTTCTCTTCAACTATTTATAATACAGTCACCTTGAATTGCATTAGCCCTTGACAAACTCTGCTAATGCAACTTTCTCTGAGAGCTGAGGAGCCCACATGAGTGAAGGAATGAGGGATTACATTTCTGTGCTCCACCTCCTTTGTTATTGTGCTCCTTCTGTGCTCCTTTGTTATTGCAGCACATGGACCCTGTAAAATGACTCACCTGTTTGACAGCTTTGCAGTGTGCAAACAAAACTTGATGATTAAAGAATGGAATGTTAACCTGGCCTTTGAGAACCCACTCAAACAAGCCTTTATTTGAATCTGTGACGGCTATTTGCTGGCTTAGCACATAAAATTTAGTAGTGGGAACTGACTTCCTTTCCTGAACTTATAGCCCGTACAACTCAGCTTCTAATGTTCAACTAACCGCTAGTGCTGTTTTATCTTCTACCTTAATAGTGGGGAGGGGGGGGGGGGGTTTAAGTCTATTCAGAAATGCCTGTTTTGCTTACATCAGTATCTCCCTATGATCCGGATAGTTTAGGGCTAACAGTCTTGAGTGCCTCCCAAAGTTTTACAAAACAAGCAGGGATTCCCAGATGTGCAGTGAAGTTTTCAAAACATGCCATGACTTTTTAGGAATAGACATAATTAATAATAAACAGCTGCCTGATGTTTCCTGCATGGCTGCTTTTCTATTGTGTGTTATGAATTTTTAATAGCAGGGAGGCATGAGAAATATTCATCAGGCAATGCAAGGCGACACCCAATTCAAGTTTTTTAAAATTTTGTAACAAAGTGAAAGAGGGCCCATCATGCAAAGCAAAATGGGGCATTTCATGAGCTAAATAACAAAATAAAGAGCAGGTATTCACATGCTATGCACAACTCCATCTGTAGGTCCATTCTGTATGGGTAGGAAACAAGGTTTACTACCTGTTGGTATGAGTAGCTTTGCAGGAGGCTTGTGGGTTTATTGTCCTATTCTAAAAAACCCTAACTTTTTATAGTAGAGCGCTATTTTATGTCGATCCACAGTTATGTCTGTACCTGGATTTTAGTGGTTTATTTTGTTCCACACTCTCTAAGGATTTGGTGTGTGTGAATTGTTTATGGAAGATGAGTAGTTCCTTTTCCAGGGAAGCTGGTCTACCAAGGTGAATATTCTCCTTACTGGGGTGTATGCCATCATTATTCTGTGACAGCACTGTGTCAAGGCCTCCCATAGGACTGTAGGCAATTTCTCCTTAATGCCACTCTGCATTGATGGGATAGCAGCGTGGGCATCTGCTTACGTATTTTATGAATCTTTAATGATAGATTTACAGAGGTGTTGAGCACTCTCAACTCCTAGTGGAGCTGCAGTTGCTCAATGCCTCTGACAATGAGACCCTTTAATCTCTTAGGGTATGCCTACGCTGCAGTTAAAAACCCGCGGCTCGCCTGTGCCAGCTGACTCAGTCTCGCAGGGCTCAGGCTAAGGGGCTGTTTAACTGTGGTGTACATGTTTGAGATTGGGCTGGAGGCCAGACTCTAGGAGCCTGCAAGGTGGGAGCATCCCAGACATGGGCAGGGGGTATAATAGGCCAGGGGAGACTCAGCTTCCCCTGGTGCTGCTGTGGCCACCAGACCCCCGGTTGCGGGGAAGTTTTTGATTTATTATGCCCTGTAGCTTCTTCCGGAGAAAAGAGACACACGCTTCTCCGGGTGGCTTGGTGGCTGGGGAGGGGAGGTGTGGCTGCAGCTGGCCTGGGACTCTGGGCAGGGGAGCTCAGGGCTTTGGCTGGCTGGGGGCTCCTCTGGGCAGGTGGGGGTGGGCTCAGGTCTCTTCTGGGTGGGGGTTCCAACCACAGGAGGGGAGAGGGGCTGTGGCCAGCTCGGGGATCCTCCAGCTGGGGGTTGGGGGGCTTGGGGCTCCAGCTGAGGGGGGAGTGCAGAAGAGGTGGAGCCAGGGCTAGCCTCCCCAAAGGGGGGGGCTCCACCCGCCGCCCATGGTTCCAGAGTTCAGGCTGAACTTCTATACCACCATAAACAGCCCCTTAGCTCAAGCCCCACTAGCCCCAGTCAGCTGGCATGGGCCAGCCATGGGTGACTAATTGCATTGTAGACATATCCTTAGAGACAAATTCTTCCAGGGGCACATCTCTACCCCTCACCTCAGCAATCCAGGGAGGCATAAGGCCACAATTCGTGGCATCAAGACATTTCACTAGTGCTTCCTAGAACATCTATTCTGAAACCAGTCTTACGTTAACCACTTAAGTTTCTTTTTAGGAGGTGAGAAATTCCCCAGATACCAAATAACTCCATCCTGTAAGACAGCTGTGGGCTTTAGGGTTACAGAGCACTTTCCAATCCAGCTGTTCATCAGGCACGGTACCAAAATCTACTCCCTACAAAGCCCATTCCATGTGGTCACTGGAATCATTCTGAAGCAGCTGTTGTCATTCTCTATATGTTCCTTTAGAGCAAATAAATGTTTCTTATATGCGTATGTATTCTCTCATCATTAATTATTCTTTTGATTGGTTACTATTTTCGTTGGTTTCAGAGTAGCAGCTGTGTTAGTCTGTATCCACAAAAAGAACAGGAGTACGTGTGGTACCTTAGAGACTAACAAATTTATTTGAGCATAATCTTTCGTGGGCTACAGCCCACCTCATCAGATGCATAGAATGAAACACAGAGTAAGAAGATGTGTGTGTACACACACACACAGAGAGAGAGAGAGAGAGAGAGAGAAGATGGAAGTTGCCATACAAACTGTAAGAGGCTACTTAATTAAGATGAGCTATTATCAGCAGGAGAAAAAAACTTTTGTAGTGATAATCAAGATGGCCCATTTAGAGAGTTGACAAGAAGGTGTGAGCATACTTAATTTAGGGAAATAGATTCAATGTGTGTAATGACCCAGGCACTCCCAGTCTCTATTCAAACCAAAGTTAGTGGTATCTAGTTTGCATATTAATTCAAGCTCAGCAGTTTCTCGTTGGAGTCTGTTTTTGAAGCTTTTCTGTTGCAAAATTGCCACCCTTAAATCTTTTACTGAGTGGCCAGAGAGGTTGAAATGCTCTCCTACCGTTTTTTGAATGTTATGATTCCTGATGTCAGGAAAAACAAAAATACAACAAAAACACTAACCCAGGAACCTATCCTTGCAACAAAGCCCGATGCCAACTCTGTCCACATATTTATTCACAGAGGTTGAAGTGTTCTGCTACCGGTTTTTGAATGTTATGATTCCTGATGTCAGATTTGTGTCCATTTATTCTTTTGCGTAGAGATTGTCCGGTTTGGCCAATGTACATTCAAAAACCGGTAGGAGAACATTTCAACCTCTCTGGCCACTCAGTAAAAGATTTAAGGGTGGCAATTTTGCAACAGAAAAGCTTCAAAAACAGACTCCAACGAGAAACTGCTGAGCTTGAATTAATATGCAAACTAGATACCATTAACTTGGGTTTGAATAGAGACTGGGAGTGCCTGGGTCATTACACACATTGAATCTATTTCCCTAAATTAAGTATGCTCACACCTTCTTGTCAACTCTCTAAATGGGCCATCTTGATTATCACTACAAAAGTTTTTTTCTCCTGCTGATAATAGCTCATCTTAATTAAGTAGCCTCTTACAGTTTGTATGGCAACTTCCTCCTTCTATGTACGTATATCTCTATCTTCTTACTATTTGTTCCATTCCGTGCATCCGAGGAAGTGGGCTGTAGCCCACGAAAGATTATGCTCAAATAAATTTGTTAGTCTCTAAGGTGCCACAAATCCTCCTGTTCTATTTTCCTTGGGGCTCCGCTACTGGTTTATCAACTATTAGGGGTATATTTTTGTGTGACAAAACTCCAATTCCTTTCCTCTTCATATTGTAGGAATCTAAGAAGGGTCTGACCTATCCTGTCAGTTGTACATTTAAGAATTTTCAGTTTCACCTCGGTAAGTTTCCTAGAAAAGGGTAATTCCTATTTCTTTCAGGCATGCTTTTATCTCATCACCACCTACTTCATTCTTGAGATGAGCAACTCTTATGTCAGGTGACAATTTTTCTCTCTCTTTAGAGTTGCTGGGTTTTCCTTTAACCACAACATGGTATCCCCACAGTCTTGGTGTTATTGCTACTCTCGGGTGATGCCTTTGGTTTGTTTTCCTTCTCCTTCCACTACCGTTATGTCTCCAGCTCGGCTCATTCTAGTTAAAGAGACAGGGCTCCCCTCCTTCCCTGAATTGCTCCTTCTGATCAGCTGCATCTGTGTCTTATTTTTATGCAAGCAGACTCACTCCAGGATACTCTGTTGCAGAGGAGGCCTCCTAAAACATCAGCGTTTGCCAACAGGTGTAAGGGGAAATTATGGCCTTTCCTGTTGTACCACTGTTTAACAAATGCTGACTTTTTAATGGTAATCACTGTCATTTGGCAAAGCTGAATTTACCATCGCACGCAGGACTCAAACCCAAAAGGCCAAAATTATCACTGCTGGAACTTTAATAGGGCTATACAGGGGATGAGTTTAACTCAGACACCTATAGGTGTGCATGTCATCACCTTACGCATAAAGAGTTGCTAGGTTCAGCGAGGCTCCCATTCCCCTTCTACTCAATCCCCGAGGTGCCTGGTTGTTAACACAGAATTAAACCAGCCTTGTTTATATAAAGAGATACTCAAGAGGTTTTAAAAAACCAGGCTTTTGTTGACTTTTCATTTAGTTGCTCAGGGAACTAGCTATGATGATTGACAATTATTTCAGAGGATATTTTACATTAGCTCCTGACTCAGTGTGACAGTCAAACATAGTGTCTGACAACCCATGAAACCAAGAAAAGGTATATTTAGAACAAAGGGAAAAAAATTTGGCACCAGTTGATACAAAGTCCTAAATGAATATCACTAGTCTGTTTTCAAAATAAAGATAAAACCAGACACAATGGTGTCTAAATTTAAAATGAATCGATATCCCAGACAGAATTTCATTGCTATTTTGGTTTTATTTATTTTTACTATTGCTTTCCTCTATTTTTGTTTGTTTTATATAGATGGCACCAATTCTCTTTTTTAGGAAGCTTGCATGACCCAAATAACTTGTAGCAAGCAAGAAAAATAGTGTGTATCACAAAAAAAGCCTCTATTATAGTGCTACACAAAATACAAAGCACATATTGGTATGCGTATTTAACAGCAGAAGATTAAGCTGCAGTTCCATCCTACTAGTAGCACATGGGCTTATCCCAACAGCAAATCCCAAACATTCATTAAGTTAATGCTCTGGGATTTGCCATGCTAGTCCACTCCTTTGTATAGGAAGTTTGCATATAAACAATAGTCCAGTCACTTCATAAATTGCAACCTGATGTGGATTTGCAAACTTTGCTAAATCAGTACCAGCAACAGACAGGAAGAGCACTTAATTATTTCAGATCATTTCCCTTGCAGTTCAGAGCACTCACCAAAGCTACTGGGAGTTCTCCGCTAGAACAGACAGCAGAACATAGCCCTATGGAATTCTACAAAATTACAGCAGTCAACTTGATTTACACTGCCAGCTCCCTATGTGGCTTGTTTGTTTGGTTGATGTTTTCTCAGAAATCTTTATTATATCAAGAAGAGGTGGATGCACAGAACGTACACTGCTTCTTGGAACTCACTAGGAAAGGATGCTTCATGGGAAACTGAACAAAAAGAATTTGCCTAAGTATTTTAGAAAAGAATAACTGACCCTTTGCCTTCAAGCTATTATAGCAACTGCATAGTAAGATCTTCATTTGGACTCTCCACATATTCAGTTGCTTTAATTATTTAAATAGGCTAGTAGAAATGTATCTACAAAAACTAATAATCCCATAAAAGACTACTTCTGAGGTCTGTCTGCTCATGTAAATAAAAGTTACATACATTTTACAGCTCCCTTTTAAGATCTATAACAAAATATGCATTGTCTTTTTACAGCACCATTTGGTTTCTGCTGGGCTTCCTGGAGGAGCTATGGCAGTGTCATTCAGTTTTAGGCCACCCAGATAAATGCAGTGAACGTCTTTTTCCCAAACAACCCTGCTGGGGACACCCAAGAACATTCTTTGTCACTTTCTTAGCAAATTTACACACCTCCAGAAGTACATTAGACTGGGCACATTGTCTATAAAATAAGAGGTAGGAGGCATTTTGGGGGGAAAGCAAGTAAACAATCTTTCATAGTTTGAATGTGCTGAATCTGAAAAAAATAGTTCCCAAGCTGAATTAATATTATAAATAAAAGAATATATACTTGAACTCACTTAAAAGCCTAAGAGATAAAGCCTTAATAAAGTCTTTATAAAGATAATGGTCACAAGCAAATGAAAGTGAAAACACGCATCTAAAAGTCTAAACTTTATCTAGCTAGCATCGTTTCAAGATGGCCTTTCTCACCAACATTTCCAGTAAGATGGTGGCTGATCCCCTTTCTCAGTCAAGATCTCTTCCCGAGGCCTAAAGGTCCTGGTTCCTTTGTCTGACTGAATGAAAGAGAGAACTTGGGGTTCTCTGCCTCTTTCTTTTATAGGCCATTGAATCTGAAATGGATTATATCCCCCAAAGTAAAGTTCATACAAGCTGTGAGGAAGGCAACATGGAGTCTTGTGAGGAAAGAAGCTCAATGCTCTTTCTTCTCTGACTGGTGTTTGCTGAAATGCAAATTGTTTTGTTTCTTGCCATCTCCTTCCCTACTGTCTTGATAGTTCTGCTCACTACTTATATGTAAATTGAAGTAAATACACATTACTTTTTTTAGGATAGGCCTGTTTAACAACTTTTGCTTAAGCAGGGATGTCTGGTTATGAACAAGTGAAAAATCAAACAGGGAGAATTCATAACTTTACATATAATGTTACTACATACATTTCACCATGATATTGTTGACCAGAGAGTTATTAGTTCTCCATTGATCAGAAGGCATACTTGTTACAAAAATTATTACAAATAGAGTGTAGGGTGTCAATACAAGGTGCTTTGAGTCAAAGCTTGATCAACAGTCAAGACTGCTTGTTTCTGTTGAAGATAATATGTGACTTGTGCAAGTCTTTTCATGATAGTATTTAGTGTATCAACTTCATGACCTGGGGACTGAATACAGGTGGGTAGCCACCCGTAGTTAATGAAGAGTTATTGGTACTGTGGTTTTCATTAAAACTTGCCCAGACAGATTTTGGATTTTCAAGTTGACATTTGAGGAAAAATGCCATACCCTGTGCTTGTGCTTTCAAAGCTAACGATCATCTGCAGGCCAGTTACACCATTCTGTCAGGACAGCTTCCCTGAATTTTGGTTCCGCTGCGCCTTCTGTGACATGAGCAGGAAAGATGGCGTTCACTGCATCTGGAACATTCCAAGTGGCACGATTGGTTGATTCAGTGTCCTGCAGTATCAGATCAGATGCAGGGCCTCTCTGCCAGGCTGCATACTCTGTGGCATGAAATGTGTTTTGCCCATCCAGGGTACACTCATTTGTATTAATGTGATCAGTCTGTATCCAAATCAAAGCCTCATGAGTAGCATACCACCAAAACCAACACATAATTTACATTTAAATTATAAATATGTATTGATTTAAAAACAGTACAGTTGATACTAGCAGTGAGGTCATTTTGATACAAGTAAAGTAATGGTATTACAAAGCATCCTTTATATTTTAGCTTCTAAAATCAGGGCTGGGATCCCATACTGAATTAAAAAAAGCCCTCTAGGTACTTGTAAAATTGGATTAAAACAGCTTGCACTAGCTAACACAAGGGGACAGAGCATCATAATTTATTACTGGATGGTTTCTAGTAAGGCAGAAAATAATAGTACAGTTTATCATGAGTAAGGATATGATTCTGTCACGGAGGTCACGCATTCCGGGACTTTCCGGGACCTCTGTGACTTCTTCCAGCACAGGCCTGGAGTAGCTGTCAGCCCTGGGGCCACCGGAGCAGCTGCCAGAGGACAGCCCCTGACAGGGTATTTTTAGTAAAAGTCAGGGACAGGAATGACCTGTCCCTGACTTTTACTAAAAATAAACCATGACAGAATCTTAACCTTAATCATGAGACCAAATTTTTTTTGCATCATATGCAAGATCCACATTTGCTTGGTATAAAAATCATAGAAACGTATGGCTGGAAGGGGCCTTGAGAGGTCATCTAATCCACTCCCAGGCGCTGAGGGAGGAGCAAGTATACCTAAACCACCCCTGACAGGTGTTTGTCTATATACTGGGCCAAAGCTAGAAGCACCACACTCTTACATTACTAACTGTGAATGAGGCAGAGACACTGGGGCAAAGGTACATTTGCGTTACTTGGATTTTGTTCTTCTAAGTAGGTCAGTGGTAGAATGGTCACTAAATTGTATAACACCGTGTTCCGGTCAGAGTGATTTTAGGGGTGTGTTTTGCATATGGGAACTAAAGATCAACCTTATATAAAAGAGAAACGGAGGAGGAGGAGGAAGGAGGTCTAAGATCACAGAACAAAATATAGCAACAGGAATGCCACCTCCCCAATCTACACTCTGACAGCAAAATTGTGATTAGCCCTAATGTGACCAGGCAGGGGACCAGATGGGAGTAAGATTCCCCACGCATGGCCATATTAGCATGGACTTAGATCTAGGAGCAGGGGGAGCACAAGGGCTGCTTGTCGGATGCTCCCCACAGTAGCAAGCGGGAAGTGAATGGATGGGAAGAAGTGTGAGGGGTTGGCGCTATGCCTGCCATGCACCCAGCCAGCAGTGCTGGTTGGCCATGCTGTGGGGAGTAAGGGAGTAATGCTGCACCCTGGAAAAGGGGTGTCGCAAATGACTCTCCCTCCGGAGCAACAAGGGAGCCCTGGGGGATTTGTGCCAGTGAAGGGTGTGTCTAAGACCCAATACTTCCCGGGGCCTCGTCTGGGGCAGTGCGAGTTATGCACTGTCCCTTATTCAGGGCAGTCCCTAAAGGCCCACTCCAGCCCTTAAAACAAATCTCTCTGTAAAACACTGCGGGCAAACATTTCACTTCTGTACAGGAGCAACAATAATGACTGTTAGAATTCTATCTATGCCCCCTGAAGAGGTACGACGGATTCTCTACAGCTGCGTTAGAACTGACATCCAGGAAAACAGCAGAAAACAGATAGAAAAATTAAATTAAGTGCTAAAAACCCAAAACAAAGGGGTATCATTACAAAGGGAACCAGTGCTTTTTAGAACAGAAGACACCGTTTGGGAGGTGGGAAGGGTCTTCAGTAGATTTTAAGCAGCAGGAAGGAAGTGTTAGATTCCAGCAGCAAGTGCCACCTTAGATTCCATTACAGCGAAGAACTGGTCACCTGCCAACCTATGGCACTGTGATGGGATCCTTAAAAGATGCGCGGTGCGTAAGTCTAGTTACTCACAGAAGGAGATTAGGAAGGACAATCACTTTTGTTTTACTAACAGAATTTCGCACACGCCAGGCACACTGAATTATGCCATGTTAACCAGAAAGAATAAAATTCTCAGTGAAGAGAGCATCATCATAAAGTAAATATTTACTGCTGTGCAGTATAAATACCTCATTGCGGTACACAGATGAAACACAGGAAATACCATGGTAAAGACAATACCACAATACAATGTCTGTTTAGTTTGCAATGGTGGTCACTCTGCAAAGGAAAAGACAAAAACCTACAATTTGGATGACTAGCTTAATTTAATTCATATGAACAATTCAAAGATAATTATGTAAAGGGGTGAGAATTCAGGTAGATATATTTATTTAGAATACCATTTAAATGATATTTTAAAACCTAATACTGAACCTTTAGGTGCCCAAACAGCTCAGAGAATTTTTTTTTAAACCTGAAGGGACCATTACAATCATCTAGTCTGCCCTCCTGCATAAACTGGGATATATTAACTTACAGTCACATAATGATGACCACCCAGCCCCATAAGAATAATCACGTTCAGGAAACAAATTAATTCAGTCAGGAAATAACTCAATACATGAGAAAAGCCCCCAAATCACCTGTGACCACTGTTCCCTCTAAGCTGTGTGCGTGCACACAGATCCTGAACCCCATGCACATGGCAAAAACTCGCACAAAAATTTGCACAGAAGCACAACAATTTGCACAGAAGAAATTTTTTGCGCACACGGCCTGTCAAAAATTAGAGGGAACATTGCCTGTGACTAAACAAAGATGTAATTAGCCAGAAATTCACTTTTCTAAGAGTATATTTGCAGAATGTCCCTTAATCCTGATACTTTATACGCTTATAGGCCTCAGCTGGGAAATCCTTATGACCGATGGTAAACATGAGTAGTCCCAATGAGTGTAATAGATCTACTCCTGTAAGCAGACGCTCACTGACATGAGTAAAGACAGCACAAGCCAGCCCTGAGCACATTCACCACTATGGCAGCGTAATGACAAAACAGGGTTTATTACAGCCCAGTCTGCATGTCAAGTACTTCAAAAAGGGCTATTGTACAGCCCAAAAGTGATTGTAACTACAGCTATTCAGCTCCTGAATACAACCCATTCCTAATATATAGCAATGAGTAAAGTAAACAACAAGGCAATAATCCAGTCCAGACTTTCTTTGTGTGGATGAATTTCCTGCTGGTCTGAAAGGGGCCTGGCTGATTGCTGTGAGGCTGGTGTCCCCTGTTTATCCATAAAATAAGTACAGCAGGGCAGTGACAATATATACTACCCAGATTGCCCTGCCAGTGGGCTCCAAATCTGGAACAGAGGGGCACCACCTTTATGGCAAACGGGTGGATCACGGTTCCTGCCCATTCAATCCCTTGTCTTCTCTGGTGGGTGTGCCAGCAAGGGTGGTGACTACAGTGCCAGTTGCAGGGGTGGGGAGGTGTTATGTTGTGGATACTCAACCACTGAGACCAGGACTGAAAGTCTAAAACTAATTTCACATAGGCCACCAATAAGTCAGCAGTGTGTGTCAACTTTGACCTGGGTTGAGTGTGAACCATTGACCTCCACATGAGAAGTCCATAAACTCATAACCAATCCCTTGAGCTTTGAGGTCTAGTTCCCCCTAGGAGCTATTCGGAGTCAGAATTTAGGATAATATTACCAATATTAAAAAGAGACTAATACCCTTTTGGATCTAACTATTATTTTGTGTTGAATGGCTCTACTCTTCTGCTCTTTTTCTCTAATCAAGCCTTACTTAGAACTCACTGGTACAAAGTGGTCCTTGGGGCAGCGAAAGTAGGACCCTTAATCTAAAATACTAACTATACACACAGAAAACCCTTGCCTTTTATTACCAATTATCCATAAAAACTGCTTTTCAAAGTGCACTAGTAAAAATACCATGCTTCAGGGGATCCCAATGAAAACATACCAGTGACTGAACCCAAAGTCCATTGAAGTCAATTTGAGGTTTTTATTCTATTGACTTCAGTGGGCTTTGGATCATGCTCCAATATTAGAAACGGGCTCTTTGCCAACAATAGGTGTTAAATGTATTCACTGATACACTAGTAACACCCTACATTTCCTGTTCTTTACCCATTCAGGAACTGCTGAACTGCAGTATTGTGATCTTTCAAATTTTCGCAAGAGGCAGAGCATTGAAGAGGAATTTATGAAGAATTTGGTCTCTAACTCCACTGCCAGGTTTACATGGAGTTCTAGCTACACCATGTAAATCTCAACTTGTCCAGGAAGCCATTTTGCAACATTCTGCAAATATTCCTGTTTCACAGGAACTCTGCTAGAGATTAATTCAAGTTAAAAAGACTCAACAGCCAGATATATTTTCTATGACTTTTACCAACTGGCAGAAAGACATCTTGGAAGAGCAAGAATTTTCCATGTAGTGAAATCTGGACAGTGTGTTTGAACATTCATGCTAAATGATGATCTTCGAGGAACTGCCTTTTGAGTGCTGTTTTATGTAATGTATTAAGAATATTCTCCTCTTATTGAAAATATGGAAACTTATAAATAGATTAACATTCAAATATTGTTTTTGTTTCCATTAGATAACAATATTGGCAACTCATCTGTATTCAGAATCTCATTCGTATTTCTTTTTATATTCTTTGGAAAAAGATGTTTGTTTATTTTTCTAGCCTTTTGCAAAATGTTTCATCCCATGGATCAATGGGTTGTCATAACAAATGACTCAGGATGGAAAATTCCCCTGGTTTATCTAGGGGCAGGCAGCTCAAAAACTGAGGATTTCTATTTTAATGTACATCTCCAAATGTTGTTCAAAATTGTCTGAAGTCTTATAGGTATCATTCTGACCTGGGCAGATTATTTTTCATGGCATTCAAGATCTTTTTAATTAAGGTGGGAATTAATTTTGTTGGTACCCATTTATAATCTGCCAGAAATCTGACTGCCTCCACTCAGCAGAGAACAAAATAACTTTTCTGAAACCTGGTTACAGCCTAAGGAAGATCCCTCCGTAGACAAGGCAGAGAAACAATCACCACCATTTTCAAGGACTAGAACAAAAATGGATTCATCTCTGTGGTAATGCCAGCAAGGACCATCTTTTTGTTATAAGTTTGTGCAGCGCCTGGCATAATGGGGTCCTGGCCCATGACTGGACCTCCGGAAGTGCTAGTGTAATGCAAATAACTAGTGCAATGCAATGCTAGTGCAAAGCTAGTGCAATGCAATAATAAATCATAATACAAAAGGTAGGGTGGCTGATAGGGATTTAACTGGAAGGGATTTCTCTAATCATATTAAGGGAGCCAGACTGAGAGAAAACAGTTGTTGCTCTTTGCTTAAGTTATGTCCATGAGCCCAAACGCTGTCTGTCTGCCCCGCAGGATGTTTCTACTAAAAAGTGGTTAACAGTGAAATAATTCAGGTTATTTAAACTGTTACTGCACTCTGAGAGCCATTCTTTCAGATTGCAGTATACTGGTAATATCTGGAGGGCTCTCTCTTCCACTATCAGGGCAGAAACAATTTAAAAAATACCTTGAAAGTTCAGATTCTGCAGAAACTGCTGGAGATGCTACATCAGGGAGATGCTAGCATGGCATACTACTAAGTACTGGCTCAGTGCAAACCCGTGCTCAGAACTCAGAGGGTATATCTTCACTGCAAGTTAGCCTGCGCTCTTATCCAGGCGTTACCCTACCACAAAAATCTCTCACCTGAGTTAAGTGGTGCTTTCAACCCAGGCCACGTGGCCTGGGTTGGAGGTATGGTTTAGAGCTCAGGTTCCACTTTCTCGGAGCAGCTAACCTGTCCCCTTTGCAGCGAGGACACAGGCTAAAATCACTTGACTGCTGATAGTCCTCCAGTGCCTTCCCACAAAATCCCCCCTGTGCTCAGAAGGATAGACAAGTTCTCCCACAACTCACTGGGAAAGCATCATGGAGAGGCTTGGTTTAGTGCATCACAAAGAACCCTGGGAAACGTCTCCAGAAGACTTAGTGATACACATGGGTGAGTGCAGTACCAGTGAGGACATCATAACCTGAGTAGGTCTTTGTAGTGTGGCTGCTGGCACCCAGGTTAGGCTAAGTCAGGTGCTCAGACCTGAATGCCAACCATCCAGGCTCATTCTGCAGAGAAGACAGACCCACAGACCCATTCGAGAACAAGGATTTAAACCTGCTAAAAACCAGCTGAGGGGGCTAGCTGATGGTGTAGATTAATGCAATAAAGGAAAATTGGGTTTAACTTGACTTAATGTAGAATCATAAATGACCATCATTTTGGTGGTCTCAGCTCACTCATTTTAAGAGATTTGCCAAAATAAAATGTTCATATGGTTTGGCACAATAGCCATTCCTTCATTCAGGAAGAGGTGTTAGAACAGCAGTAATGTCACCCTGCAGCGAAGTAAGGCTTGAGGTGTGGCTGGTAGAGAGATGGGGGAAATTGCATATCGGTTACCTCATTAATCTTGATAACACTGCCAGTCACTGACTTGTTTATAAACACCAACATTTACCCACAAATAATTCTCCAAAGAGAATCCAACCCTTTGCAGATGGCATGATCTGGGCCTAGCACAGTGGGATCCAGGAGTGGTGCTATTAGGTGTTACAATAATTCATAACAATAACAACACAAACTTTCCATATTAGAAAGGCAGTTTGTTTCCAAATTTTCTTTTGAAGCCAGATGTAGCATAGCAGGAGATTTTGTACCAAATAGGTATAGAACATTGGTCTGGAAAGGCAAATGCTAAATACAAGTAAATTAATGTAGCGTACATCCAGCATCGGTCAATATTTTAATTAAGAAAAACAAATTTCCATACTGAATTTTACAGGACCAATTAGTAATGTGCTTTTCAGTCATTTCCTGTGATGGTCACTTCTGGAAAAGCACACAAACTTTATAAATACGCCAGTCTGCTACAGAGATTGCAACAGCTACTGACTGATTTGACTTTGTAATATCGATTTTCAAAAAACCAAGTGGTTAAAAGTTAGGCTTCTAAACAAGTGATATGATTTCTAAATGTATTGTACACCAAGCAACTCCCATTGACTTCAGTGGGAGCTGCTGGGTGCTCAGTACTTTTAAATATTAGGCCACTAATTTAGGAACTTAAATATAGCCCTAAAGCCCGAATTTTAAGCTACTGCTTTTTAAAATCGCACACTCCTTACACACAGAGCAGTAAGAGCATCAGAGAAAATATTGTTGATAAGTTTTCTGTGAAGGCCTTAAAAACAAACCACCAACAAAATCAGCCTGGTTTAATTATCATTATAACTTTCGTGTCTGACTCAGTGGATATATTCAAGTGATGCATCTTTGCAGTAAGAGGCATTATACTAGACTTAATATCCTTCAGATAGCAGAGGAAGGGTGTACAATGGTCTTGTGTAACACTTCTTATGTGTCCATGTTTTATGAAACGTGACCCTACTCATATATCTAGTTAACAGCCAAAGCATTAAATACTTTAGCAACGGTTACTAGCACTGTATCGCATATTGTTTAGAAAGGTTTTGTAGTAGATTGAAAAGGTTTTGTACTTGATAGAAAAGAATAAAATACATTTTAAAGACCTCTTCACTGTCAAAGAGAGCAATGAGATAACCTTGCTCTAAATTTTAAGAGTACAATTGTCTTAATATAAAACAATGCCCACGAAAGAAAGATTCTTAAAGACTAATGAAAGGGAATTTTCCATTCAAAGGGATACTACTGTCAAGTCAAATGTGGTCCTAAATGTAGGCTATTTAAAAACAAGCTTTTACAAGACCTAAATCAATAGAGACATTTCTATGAATTTAAAAAGAATGACAATGGACATTTTTTTAAAACAACAACAAAATTTCCCTGCAGTATGTGCCACCCCATCATTTTAGCATTAAGTCAGGGAATGGGAAAGCTGAAGACAAAACTGATTAGAAAGTCATGATAAGCCAAAGAGAACCTGACTAATTCATTTTCAATTGTCAAGCCTGAGGACAAAAACCAAACAGCATAAATAGCGGCAAGTGAACAAGATTTTTAAAAATTTTCTGTTTTCCTTTCCTAAGGTAGTACTGGGAATTCTAAGAATGCAGGATGTAACCTTCAAATGTTATCTGCAAAATAGGTAAGGAGATTTATTTTAAAAACTATATAGGAAATGCCATACTGGATCAGACCATGTAGTCCAGTGTCCTCTCCAGTAGTGGTTGACACCAGCTGCTTCAAAGGATGGTGCAAGAAACAATGCAGTAGATAGTTATGGGATAACCTGTCCACAGGGAAAGTTTCTTCCTAACCCCTATCAGTTAGATGTTGGCTAAAGCCCTGAAGCACGAGGGTTTAAATTTTTTTTGTTTTAATCTTTACTTTGGAACTTAACTCTGGATGTGTTCATTATGTTTAACTCTACACGGTGACCTTTCAGCGCAGAATGTAAAACACAAAGTTTACCTGATTCAAAGAAGCTGACTCAAGAGTCTATCAACAGTGGCATAAAGTGATGGGGTAGGTTACACTATTTTTCAACTTGCACGGGTTTAGTATTCCTTGAGAATCAAATTCTGCCTGGTGTGGTGGATTCAACTCCCTTTGAGACCAATGTATAGTGTGGGTGTGTAACAGATGAGAGGGGCTTTGCAAAAAAAAAAAAAAAAATCTTTCATGCTCTTAGTAACTTCTCCTGCTCCCTGTCTAAGTTTTATTCGCTTAGGGCACCAGAGTGGATGCAGCAGGTGTATGTTACCCTCTTTTGCCACGTACACCTAACGTGTAGCTAACACCACTGTTTATATCACTTCTGGATTTTGCCCAGAAATTCCTCCAGGAGTTGCACTTCCCCTCTCCAGGCTACATTTGTCTGAATTAGCCCATGATCTTTATGCTCACGCAATCCCATATACATAAGCCGCACTCAGATTGTTTTCAAATAGAACATATACATGTATGTTGGTATTAAGCAGTTTGACACAGCAAAATATTATATATCTAATCTATAGCTATATCTATAAAAAAATTCCAAAGCTCAAATTGATTTACATTGTTTATTTGAGACTTGTTGATAGAATTATGCTTTCATATACCATAATAGGATATAATTAATTAAGATGTAAGCGAGGTGTAACAGGATCATGAATGGCTGAAGGTCGGGACCGTATTATAGAATACTAAAAATAAAATACCAGCAGATTGTTTCTGGGCCTGAATGAGCTGATTCTGCCAAACCATACTGTCAGGTACCAGGAGTCCAGAAAACCATGGCAAACTGGGCAGCCAGCAGACTGTTCAGATGGCCCTCTCTTCCCTAATTTACCTTATGGTTTTGAGAATTGGGGGTACAAGAGAAAAAAACCCTCTCACCCCAAAAAACTTTATGAAGACCTCTGACCTAAGTGAGAGTGCTGAAATATATTGGGCAGAACCTGGGGGAGGAGGATGTTCCGCATTGGCTCTAGAGATGAATCAGTCTGCTTGAGGGGCTGCCCATAAATTGATCTAAAAATTCTGGACCCAAACTGTTTACCTACCAAAAGTGAACAAAAAGAACGATAATTTCTTAAAGCCTGTTAAAAAATCATCTGGCATACATGTAATTATAAGAGACATCAAAACCTCCCACAGAAAACTGAAAGCTACAAGGAAGAACAGAGTAATAAAATTACCAAGCTGCTTGTCTGCCATTTCCTCGATTTCTAATTAAGAGAAATCAGAACACTGATAAGTGATTCAGTGAATCCAATTGATTTCATTTAGCAAAAAACTCAAGAGCCACCAATCAATAACAAGACTTCACTCAAGCATATGCTGGATCACAGAAGGATCCACTTCTACGGCCATCAGACTGGTGTGTAGATTTTGGATTGTTGCTTTGATTCCAAAACGCTGTCTCCAAAGGACAAATGCAGCCACAATCTGTGACTGCACATTGTGAGGGTGATTGACTTTACATCTGTAGATGTCATTCAGTGACAAACCCAGGGACAGTACAATGTGCTCCCACTCAGGCCCCAGACTCCTGGCAAGTTTGTTAATCTGCTGATCTGTTGGTGGGTTCTTCAAAACGTCTGGTGGAATTCCAGTTAACCCGTCACCTGGAAAAAAGCAAAAAGCATACATACATCACTAGGCAATATTTTGGGCAAAAAATGGGCAAGGTTAATGCAGCCGGAAGCTTCAACAAAAGGGTTAAGGTTTATGGTTAAAGACTGAATTAATTTAGGGAACAAAACATATATAAAACAGAAGGATTCATTACAAAAAAAAAAGTGCTAAACAAACTTTGTTATAGGACTCTGAGATTTAGGAAAATAAAAGACCTAGACATTGTGATGCTCCTGAGGGTATGTCTACACAGCCTGTGGAACCAAGCCTCCCAGCCTGGGCTGACAGACGTGGGCTAGCAGGGCTCACACTAGCATAGGTGCTGGAACTAGGAATGCTGGGGGTGCTGCCACACCCCCTGGCTTAAGTGGTTTTCATCACATACAACGTTTACAGTTTGGTTCAATGGCTCTCTGTGCCTCCACTATACAAATTGTTCCAGCTCCATCGCACATTAGCACTCCAAAAAGAGCTGTGTAGGCAGCGCTTTGAAATTGCGGCTTGGGTTGGAGCTCTGGCTATGAAGCCCCCTCCATCCCCTTCCTAGGCTTCAGAGCCCGAGCTGCAACTTCAATAGCTCAGACATAGGTAAGAGGTTTTTCGCAGGAGTGGGTGGGTGAGATTCTGTGGCCTGTGTTGTGCAGGAGGTCGGACTAGATGATCATAATGGTCCCTTCTGACCTTAATATCTATGAATCTATTAAACTAGTTTCAGAGGGCTAGCGCAAGTCCTGCTAGCCCGAGTCTGTCAACCCAGGCTGGGAAGCTTGCTGTCACAGAGTAGTACACATACTCTAAGAGGCCAAGATTTTCAAAACTGACTGGTGGTACTGGGTGCCTAACTTGAGATTCCTGAACAGAGGGTGAGTGTTCAGCACTTTCTGAAAAGCAGGTTCCTCTAAGGTGTCAAGCTGGGCACTCAAAATCACCAGTCGCTTTGGAAAACTTTGGCCAGAGTTTATGTCGTAGTTGCTAAGGCCAGAACGGATCATTATGGTCATCTAGTCTCACCTTCTGCATAAACACAGGCCATAGAATTTTGGCCCGTAATTGCGTCAAGCCCATAATTCCTGGTTTATCTACAGTATATCTTTGAGAAAAATATCCAACCTTAAAGACTTCAAGGGATGAAGAATCCACCACATTCCTAGATAACTTGTTCCAATGGTCAATTAACCACATAGTTAAAAATTTGTTCTTTACTTTTAGTCTAAATTTGTCTCGCCTCAGCTTCCAGCCATTGGATCTTGTTATGCCTTTGTCTGTTATATGAAAGAGCCATCTACTATCAGAAATCTTCTCCCCATGGAGTTACTTATAGACCATGATCATCCCTTAACCATCCTCTTTTAAGTTAAATACACTGAGCTTCTTTTGTCTCACTAAGAGGCATGCTCAAATCATTCTTGTTGCTCATTTTTGATCTCTTTTCAATTTGTCAAAGTCCTTTTTGAATTGTGGCCATGATGAGTAGACACAGTATTGCAGTAATGGTCTCACTAAGGCTTTATACAGAGATAGTAAAATCTCCATACTGCTTCTTATTCCCCTACTTATATGTGCAATGATCACATTGGACTGTGAGCTCATATTCAGCTGGCGTTCTACAAGTACCCCTAAGTCTTTTATGTGTTATGCTTACCAAAATATAGTCCCCTATTCTATGAGTCTGATCTACACTCAGCGTGACCTAACTTTCATGCATATAGTTGTATTAAAATACATGTACTTCAAATAAGCCTAGCTTACCATGGAATCAAACTTGCTCTGTAGAACTGACCTGTCCTTATCGTTAGTTACCATTCCACCAATTTTTGTCATCTGCAAATTTTGCCAGCAATGATTTTATAGTTCCTTCCCAGACCACTGATAGAGATATTGAATAACAGAGGGCCATTAAAAGATCCCTGTGGGATCCTACTAGAAATGCTCCCAGTGGATGGTGATCCCCCATTTACAGTTACTTTTTTTTTTTAAAGATCTAGCAGTTAGCCAGTTTTTAATCAATTTCACCAAATTGCCCACGTCTCCTCTCCACTCCTGCCAATACAATCCCAACCTGCAACGCCTTATCTCACTGAGCTATTTGGCCTCTCCTCATTCACAATCTCCTTCCCATTACAAATTGTTTCCCATAATCCCTCTTCCCCGACCCAGTTCCATTCATCCGGCCTTCCTCAAATCTCTTTCATGGGATTTCTTCCAGTCCCATGGTCCCAAAACAATTCTTTTGGCTAGCTCCTGAATTTTGTCCAAGCTCCCCAGTGCTTCCCGCAAAATCCAGGCATGTATTGCTCACCTCAAAAAATTCCAATGCACTGCAAGATTTTACTACCAGTCACAGACTACAGTACCAATACAGTCCATCCACCAATACAGCTACCTGCGGAAGTGCATAGGTTACCATAGTTAACAGTGTTTAAAATGTTAAAGGAATTGAACGTAAAACCTCCTGTTAACCTGGGGGGCCTTCCTGAGTATTCTTTATTGTAATTTCAAAGGAACTGAAAAGGATATTTTAGATCTCAATGTGCTGTTCAGAGACACAGTCTTTTGCCTGTAAAGTCACAGCTGATACTAGTTACATTGAAAATGATGCAATTAGAAAGAAGGTATTGCAAATATATCTATGAAACCTAGTCATCCTTAGATACTAACTGTCCCTCGAGATTACACCCTGATGCTACAGGCCAATGAGTTTTGTACTCTAAATTTGTTGCCTGGGGGATTGCATCAAAATGGAAGATAAATACCCTCCAAGAGAGTGCTAATTATAGCCTACTGATCTCAATAATGAATAAGCAGCCAGCTTACAGAAGAGCTGCTTTGTGAAATCTAATTCATAGCTCCAATATCATGCTCAGTCTCCATCAGTGTAACACAGTAACAACAGTGAAAATGCAGCACTCCCTTTGCATCATGAAAAGTTTCATATAAAATATTTTTGGCATAAAATATCCAGGGCCTGCAGATCATTTGGGTCATTCAAGACTGATGTACACTATCAAGAGCTCTTTTGAATAAAATAAATAGTTACTGTCTGAAAAATATTTTAGGCTGCTTTCATCTTTATGTCTCCAGACCACTAGAAGAGCCCTGGGGGGTTGGATGGTTAACAGAGGACTAATGATGGGCTACCCTGCCTTCCTTAGGTCACCAGTGCAATCCCAGCCCAAGTCAGTACTAGCTGAACAGCATGACCCCCCCCAATCGGCCATTTCGTGGCTTATGGGAAATGAGTTGGTGGTCTCAGTCCAGATCACAGTGGATGTAATTTCCAATCAGTTTGTAAAAGTGGATTATTTTGGGCCTGATCCACTGAAGTTAATCAACGTCTTTCAACCGACTTCAGTAAGCTTTGGGTCATGCCTTTTGTTGGCAATCTCAACAAAGGGATCAAGGATGAAATGGGTAAGAAAACTGAACTACCCTCTCGTCAGTAGAGGGGGTCTCTCCAGAAAAGGGTTAAGACAACGTTGGTGGGGCTGCCTGTACTGCCGCTTCCCAGCTCTGCAGGTAATCAGAGGCCTGTCTCCATAACTGTTAATCTGAACCCTCCGTGAACAAATATTTAACTAAAACTAAAAAGATATGGTACAGTATAACTATGGTTATATTGTACTCTGGCCAATAATATCTCATGGTAATACAGTTATTATTATGCTTAGCTACTAAATATAAAACAATGACTGCTCCCCTCCCCGCCAAGAACTGTTATCTGCAACCTCCTATGATCTTTGCTCTCATACCAAACTGTTTACATTTTCTGGGCACTAGCAATAAGATGATTTTATGCTGAGGATATTGAAATGTGATCATGCAGGAGGCCTAACAAAAACACATTATCCTGCGCGTCCATTCTCTAATATTAAACAGATTTGATTACACCTAGTTGTGACCCAGGGAACCCTTGGTGCCAAATAGCGGAAAGCACAGGGCGTTGGATAGGTTTTACAGGGATCTCCTGGGTCAGATATCTGCATGATAGCTCACCAGAAGGTGACATGAAAGGTCTCTACCGAGAGCCGGTAGCCCACTGGTTGCCATAACTATTGCAAAATGTATGTAGGGATAATATTTAAGGAGTTATGTATCTACACTGAAAATTATGTTCTTAAGGTCTTAGAGTAAGGGAGGTCACCAAGAGGAGACATACCTTGGACATATTCCTTTCAGGCAGGAGGTAGCAGACACTTATATCCCTGTCTGATCATTGTGTATTGTCTGCCTCACACTGGAGGCCTATGTGCATACTGAGCCAGGTGCCAGTCAAAAAGCTACAAAATCTACAAAAGAGAAAATCTACAGGCAGAAACAAATACAGCAGGCGGAGTGTCCTGTTTATGGATGTAGAAAAAGGATGGGAGTGGTACATCCTGGGGGGCAAAGAAACTCACTCAGTCATCCTTGACCTAGGAGACAAGCTGACAAGTTGTCTGTCTCATGAAAGGAGGATTACAGACAAGCCTGGTTGTAAAGCGCTGCAAGGATTTGGGGTGAGCATTGCTCTAAGACACGAGAATATCTTAGTAATTAAGTCTACGTTTTAGGACGAATGTTATGATTTTGTTTTATACGTAACCATTTATTTCCCCTGCTACTACTTGAGTCTCTGTGCTTTGTTAAACAAACTTATACTTAATTTCATTATAAATGGGGCCCTACCAAATTCACAGTCCATTTTAGTCAATTTCACGGACATAGGATTTAAAAAATCATAAATTTCATGATTTCAGCTATTTAAATCTGAAATTTCACAGTGTTATAATTGTAGGGGTCCTGACCCATAAAGGAGTTGTGGGGGGAGGTCCGCCAGGTTATTCTAGGGGGGCCTGCGGTACTGCTACCTTTACGTCTGCGCTGCTGCTGGAGGCAGCGCTGCCTTCAGAGCTGGGCAGCTGGGAAGTGGTGGCTGCTGGCCGGGAGCCCAGCTCTGAAGGCAGCGCAGAAGTAAGGATGGCCTGGTATGGCATTGCCACCCTTACTTCTGAGCTACTACCTGCAAAGCTGTGCCCTCAGTCAGGAGCCGCCACTCTCTGGCTGCCCAGCTGTGAAGGCAGCAAAACAGAAGTAAGGATGGCATTGTACAGTATCGCCACCCTGACTTCTGTGCTGATGCTGGCGGGGCGCTGCCTTCAGAGCTGGGCACCCGGCCAACAGCCGCTGCTATTCAGCTGCCCAGATCTGAAGGCAGGGTAGAAGTAAGGGTGGCAATACCGTGACCGCCATAAAATAACCTTGTGACCCACCTGCAACTCCCTTTTGGATCAGGGTCCCCAAATTTGAGAAATGCTGGTCTCCTCCGTGAAGTCTGTATAGTATAGGGTAAAAGCACACAAAAGACCAGATTTCAAGGGGGGGAGCCCAGATTTCACAGCCAGTGTTTTTCATGGCCGTGAATTTGGTAGGGCCTTAATTATAATCATAGCTAATTGCTGTGCATTACGCGGTGTGGTGATCCAAGTTAGATCTGGAAAGCTGGGATGTAGTGTTTCTTTGGAAACAGTGAATCTGTGTATACTGCAAATGTCCAGTGGACGAGGGGCTGGACACTCCAGGGGGATTGGAGGGGATTGGAGGGCTCAAGGTTTGGAGAGCAACTATTGCTACTTCTGCAGAGTAGCAGTGGGCCTGCAAAGACTAAAGGGGAGTGTTTGAGTTGATGGTGGTGTTGGGGAGCTGACCCATGCCAGGCACAGACAAGGCTTCCTCATGCTAAGGAGAGATGCGGTAGTGAGATGCCTGGCAACTCGTACCCCTGGGAAGCATCACACAGGTATCTTGCCTTCAGCATATTATCAGCCCTTTAATAATAAATTATCATCATCATCATCATCAATAAAACCCATCCAGGAAATCTTTTAATCTTCCATTTAATCCAATACGGGTGTACATGTTTCTGGGATGTTAGCCAGATGTTATATTTAATACAAAGCATTGTTATCTGAGTCCCATTCTATACTCTGTGCTGATTCTTTTTCATATATAGTAGCACAGTTATTGGAACATTTGGGACAGATAGACAGAGAGATAGATAATGTTATCTAGATATATAAAAACTGTTGTATCTTTATTGAGAAATATTTAAATAGGCCACTTTAGATTTTAAGTTACATAAAAGAGGGTTGAGGTTTATTATGATTACTGTTTTACAAAAGCAAAGGCATTTGAGTTGAGGGTGAAATTTGCTTTACAATTGAGGCCTTAGTCTTAACATATTGTTCAGATACTACAAGTAATTTGTAGTAACTACAAAGTATCCCCTTAAATACTACTTCAGTGTGCTCTAGTGAGCCTAGGTGTTGGGGCCATATAGCAAATTTCAATGAACAAGGATCAAACTCATAATCCTTTTCTTTCAGTCCTGATGCATGCAAATTGTATCGCACCTTCCAAAGCCCTGTCTGCTCCCATTTCTAAGGGCTAGTCTACACTAGAAGTGATGCAGCTGTGCCGCTGTAGAACATATGATGAAGACGCTCTATACCGAAATGGCAAAGCTCTCATTGACTTTAATGCTGCAGGATCAGGCGGGGTGTTCCTCAGCTTCCAGACCCGTGCACAGACAGGAGGATGGTACTATGCTGGTGAAAGCAGAAAGCCAACAGAATCAGGATCTAAACAGAACAGACCATAGATGCGTACCCAGACACAACATGGCTCTCCCTTAATAATCCAAGCAGCACAGCCTTAAGTGGGGCAAAATGGCAGGATGCCACCTGTGAATTCCCTTGTTCCTCAGGGCTCTTCTGACTTACAGCAGACTAAAGGGGCCATTGAACAGCCCCAGGTCATTGGAGCATTCCAGTAATGCCCCGATGCCAAGGGCGGTGAGGGGAGATGGCATAAAACTAACCAAAGCAGGCTTTATGCCACCTTGAGATTTTCTTATGTCAGGGGACTCCCCAGCTGGCCACGTCAGTCAGCTTTAGCGCTGCTTTGTGCCACTCGTTAGGGCCAAGGATCTGGTCTTCCATTCCCAAGATTGTTGGAAGTCATTAGGAAATGCATAATTCCCACAGAGTTCACAGCAAGCGTATCAATAGCCTCAGCGATAACTTTAGCCTCCTGCCTTCACTCAGAGCACAGTTCTTCCCTGAAAAGTGCTAAATTAAAAAAGGCAGCCTGGGGCTCAACATTTCTCATCTCTCAGTGATCTCCATAGCAAATCTGCTCACTTGACAAATCTAGTGAGCCAACAGCCTGTCACACTCGGAACACACGTTTCATTTTTTAAAGGAACTTAACACCAAATTGCTCTCCCTGCGGCCCCCTACAGGCCTATACACTTGCTTAACTGAAACACATCACAGATCTAACAGCAGGTACAAAACTGGCACACACAAAGCTGCCAGGTTCTGTCCTGCTCCAGGTGTGATATATTACACAAATTATTTAAAGAGTGAATGTTCCTATTAGCAAATAATTTGCATGTAGCTATAAACTCAGGGCATAGACTGGAACAGAATTTGGCAGCTCTGACTGGTAGCTGGGTGGGGGCAGTGAAATCTGAGTGGGAAGCATGGGGAGGTGGTGGTGTGGGGATTGGTGCTGCCGCAGAGCAGAGTGCTGGGGCTCCCAGGGACAGGGAACCCCTGGGGGAGGTAAGAGGTACTTGTGCTGCTTGTTGCAGGGTAGGATAGAGTGAGCTGGGAGCTCTGGAGGCCGGGGGATAGAGGATGTTGGGGCTCATAGGTGGGGGCACTTGGCAGAGGTGGTGGTGGGGAATAGAAGGTTCTGGGGCTCCCTGGGTGTGGGGGGCAGGTTGAGGAGAGAATTTTGCTGGGGATGGGGTAGTTTAGCTTGGTTTGTACTGAGGGCAACCTGAGGCCAGTATCAGGCTTCCTTCTTGTGCTGTCACCCTTCCCACCTTCTCTTCCTGGCTGCTCCTTCTTGGCCCCATTCCATCAGGCAGAACTACGGGCAAATGCCTGTAGCCCCCTGCAGCATACCCAAATACGTGAGCTCAAGGCTGCCCTGTGGGAATGCGTGACTGGACTGTCAGATACATGTCCTGAGATATGCATGGTATTTAGCAGCCCTGCACAGTGAATGTTTACTATGTACAGCACCAAGCCCCTTGTTTGCACTTTGCAAATACTTGACAATGAGAATGAAGTATTACAGTGATGTTACAGTTATTCTAAACTTCAAAGGGGTCAGATCCTGCTCTCATTTAAGCACAAGCATGGACTCAGATTGCTGAACATTGATGCGGTCATATAAATTACCCAGACAATTTCCCAATTTCTGACGTTGTGCAAATTGGACATTGAACTTGCTCAGGGGAGGAAAAATGGCACTTTGCAACAGCTCCAAATAAATCATATATTCTGGAATAGGAAGCTATTACTTATGTACATACCATCCCCTTTCCACCCTGTCTACTAACAGGATGGAAGAGTCTGAACCAAAGCCCATTCAAATCAATGGTGGTCTTTCCACTGGCATCAATGGGTTTTGGAAAAGTATTTCAAGGATCAAGGAAAATGGATTTAGATGCTATAATATTTGAATTTAGGCAAACAGGTTGGATATGTTAAAAAGTTTTCCTTATCAAAGTCAATTAAAGTAATATAGATTAGAACGTTCTTCAGAAGGTACAGAACCCCCTGCAGGTGTTGCTGTGTACAGGAATCTATCTGTGCTGTTACACATATGACCAATGAGTAACATTTCTTCACCTTGGGAGAACATGTCCATGATGCAAGATTTTGGCAGGCCCTGCCCTAATCTCTCCCCACTGCTCCCCTGGAAGAGGTTTTTACTCACTACTTAGCCTCGCCTTCTCCTCATAACCCAGTACAAGGACATCTGCTTGTAGTCCTGTCTCATAATTGCTGCCAAGAATTAGCTGACCTGTAAGTGGAAACTCCCTTTTCCTTGAATTACAGAATGGAATCAGTATTTTGGAAAATTCTGGTGATGGAAAAGCTATCTGCAGAAACGAGGGACCAGATTCTTTTCTCAGTAACCCCTCAGGATAAATCCAGAGTAACTCCACTGCCTGCTGTAGAGTAGGATCGAGCTCAGAGTCTGGCCTATTAAATATCCTGCAATATGGAATCTGTACCAAGAGTAGAATGAGGAAAACACCACAAGTCTTCCAAAACTTGCATAATACTTTTCAGGTTCAGTTAGCACTTACCTGTTTATTCCCCATTCCCTCAAACCTACAGTAGCACAGGTTTTAATGAGAAAATTATGCTAGTTTGGGATACTGCTGAGTTAGGTATATACTGTAGGTATAGTTTTGCTCTGCAGCCCTTGTTTTCATGTCTGAATTCATTCAGGATGGTATGAAGCCTATATAACTAGATAGCTTCTAATCTGATGATTGCAAACAAAACAGTCATTAAAATGCAGAATATGTATCATACCAGAAATCACAGCCACTGACAAGTATCCATATGATATTTAGTATTTCCATGTATTGTAACTGATTGATTGAAGCTGCTAATAAATGGAAGACAAAAAATAAAATATGGTTTGCCATGTCCTTTGAAATGCTTCTACATAGGATCCGCAAATTCTCCCAAACCTTAAGCATCTGGTAGTGAACGTTGGTAACTTTAATAGTCATCATAGCCAGTGGGGTTTTGTGACCGCAGACCCAAAACAGCAAACAACTGTTGGAGTTGGCAACTAATAATGATCTCACATTGGTCCATGACCCTAAGCAGCGTGGTATCCTCCATTCAGCACGCTGGAATAGGGACTACTGCCCAGGCCAGGGCAGGGTCACCTCATATGCCAATCACACACAGCCAGTGGCGTGTACTGTATTTAATGATTTTCAATATAGCCAACATTGTCTGTCATTGATTCAGATGGGAATGCGTCTTCCAAATATAGGGAGTGTACTGAAGCCTAGATCAAACTTCCAGAAGGCAGACTGCGACTCCTTTACAGATACTCAGAACGGAGCAACAGATTATAACTACCCTATTAAACATCATCTCCGGGCAAGATGCAAACCATTGTTTCTGTTGTGCCATTTTTAAAGCTGCAAGTGCAACAATTCCATGCAGCTTCTGACCAATGTACATTCCATGTCTGAACGAGAATTGTGAAGACTTGCTGAGGCAGTATGAGCAGTCAAGTGATCCGGAGATTGTGGACCATTTTATAGAATCATTGGATGCCACTCGCCAGGCTTAATGGGAGGAAGCAAGAGTGGCACTTGACTTTATGTAATCAAGCCGGAAAAGCTGGAGCTTAATCCATCATCCAGGTATGGCTCAATGTCCATGTGCATTAATCAGGCCAGCAGTTACTCCAAATCAGATTGCCAGTCTTCTGTTGAAGGTCACCAAAGCTCCTGTTGACAGAGTTGTCAAATGACAAGTACATGATGAATGGCAATGTTTCCTAAGGAGTAATCCAGCTGATGGTAAAATGGAGCTATTCACTAGTCTGGAATTGTATAAAGTGCCGAATAATTTAAAAACGTGTACAGTTCCCGGATAGGATAGAATTGCGCCTGAATTCATGAAACATCTGGGTTCTTGAGCTCAGGAATGGCTCGTCTGGTTTTTCAACAGAGGTCTGCGGGAATCCAGACTGCCTAGAATCTGGTGCCAAACAAAGATTGCCTTGCTGAAACCAGGGAAAGATCCACACTTGCCTTTGAGCTATAAACCAATTTACTTCTAAGCGTCTGCTTTAAGGTGCTTGAGCATCTCATTTCAGAAAGAATTTGACCATCTGTGGAAGGCATACTGGTACCAGAGCGAGCTGTTTTTTGCCACAGTTGTAGTACATGGGATCAAGTGCTGGCACTTACAGCTTCCATCAAAAATGGATTCCAACATAAAGCTGAAGACTGGTGTTAGTTTTCCTTGACCTGACCATGGGATACGGTATGGTTTGGCACATGGGCCTCTTGGTGAAATTGTCTAGAACTATGCCAAGTTGGTTAGTATGTGCAATGGCTCTGTTTTTGAGAAATCGCCATTTCTGTGTGGGTATTGGTGATGGAAAAAGTGCTTGGAGGCACCAGAAGAACAGCCACCTGCAAGTATCAATATTGTCTCCAACATTATTCAACTTATATTTGAATGACCTGCCATATACTGGGTCTCGCAGGTTTGCTCATGCAGACGACATATGCCTCAGCACTCAGTCACACTCCTTTGACATACTTGAAAGTGTTCTGAATGAGGCTATGGCCAATTATTGCCATCGGTGGTGCCTGATACCAAGTGGAAGTAAGACCATGTCGAGTGTCTTCCACTTACATCATACAGAGTGGACAGAGAGCTGAATATAGTTCTGAGTGGTCAGAGAATAAAGCATGATTCACACCCACTCTGTCTAGGCATCTGTTGGATAGAACTCTCACATATCGTGACTATCTTACAAAGATAGCGACTAAGGTCAAAAAGTGCAACAACCTGCTCTGAAAACTGGCTGGAATGACATGGGGTGCCAATGCCCAAACATCACACGCTTCAGCCTTGGCACTCTGTTATTCAGCGGTGCAGTACTGTGCTCCAGTACGGGCTCATTCGTCTCATACAAAGACGATTGACGTACAACTTAATTCCACCATGCATATTATTTCAGGCACACTTAAATCTACTCCTCTGCTATGGTTACCAGTTCTCCACAATATTGCTCCACCCAGCGTTTGCAGAGAGGAAAGCATAGCAAAACTTGTCACAAAATTGCGTGATATGCCACATCTAGTGGTAATTAAGGACTTGTTTAATCTACCACATGGTTGTCTGCCCTGACAGCACCCATTATGGATATGTTTACCAGGTGAGGGCTTATGGTAGAGGACACGTGGCGACTTTCATGGTCCACAGAGAAAGTGACAAATGATGATCTTGTCTCCGACCCCGCTCAACGTCAAACCGGGTTTGATTTACCGTGAAGGCGATGGAGCCTTCTGAATTGGTTTCGTACCAGACATGGAATTTGTGCTACAGTGGAATTTTGCTGGCATTTCAGAGACAGTCCACTCTATCAACGTGGGCAGCCACAAACCAAACAACGACACATATTGTTGAGTTTGTTCTTTCTGTGTTCTTCATGTGTTTGTTCTTTATAACTTTCCCGGTCACATCTGCTACTGAACTTTTCAAAATCTGGCCAAAGATCTTTGCAAATTAGCAGATGTGACAGGGAAAGTTATAAAGCACACACACATAAGGTCACATTTTTAAAATTCAAACTAATTTTTGTTCTAAAATCAATTGCAGGTACAATTAATTGTGGGGACAAATGATAGTATGGAAGCTATCTAATTACCTGATGGTGAACAAAAAAGAAAACATAAAATCAAGAAGTCATATGTGTATACGCTGTCAGCTGTATCAATAGTTAATTGCTGAAAGACAGTTTTAAAAGTTTTGCCCCATAAAACATCAGTGGATTCATTTAAGCAGATGACGTGCCTCAAAATTTCCCCTTTGTTTCAAATTCACATTTTAAAATGTTACTTGATTTCAGTCTACAATTTGTCTTATTCATCTACTACACATTAAAAAAATGCATAAAATATTTTGCTGATATGTATGAAAAAGTGATACATTCCTTTGGCAATTTAGATCCCTGAAGACACATCCTGCCACCACCATCATCAACAAGAAATATTTTACATGAATACTATAGCAATAAAAAAGCCTTACATAACAGTAGACTTCTGTGCCTATACCGGCTTTCCATCCCCCATTTGCAGTATTAAACCGACAAAATAATAACCAGCACAGGTCACTGACAAAAGTATAAAAATAACTAGTTAAATTTAAATTTTCCATCTGTTTTGCTTAATGACAGAAGTCACTTTGTTTAAACCCTACACTGCAATGAAAATCTGCAGCATTATAGTGGAGGATCCAGTGTTTCTTTGGGTTTGAAAGTGAGACTATTTGGCATTAACGTGTACAGTGTAAGATATTCTGTGCAGGAATCCTCATAAAAAATTCCAATGGTTCCTTTTTTCAGCCTCTGTGATAATCACTTTCCATTTACTGAAGTTTGAAATTCACCCAAGTACTGAGGATCTGCACAAAACCCCACACATCACTTAAATCTTAATATAAGTGTTGTGGCCTCTAATGAGTTTGTTGTGAACCTCACAATATTTGGTGTTTTTCTTCAAGCCCTAGCTGCTGGCATCATGCGCTTATTTGAGAATCTCATTGTTAGTTTAAAAAAAAAGCGGGGGGGGGGGAGGGGGAGAAAGGGAATTTCTAGTAATTAAGGCTGTGAAGAAAAGCTAGAAATGTGAATACTGAAGGCTAGAAAGCAAATTAAAATAAACAGAACCCAAAATTCATTTTGTTTTTAAATCATGATTTTTAAGACAATCATGATTGTTGGGGCCTGACTTACAATTTTTGAGCTTGTCATGTTGGTCCCAACCAAGTTCTGTGGCACACTGAAAACTGAATATTAGAGGCAGTGTAAAATTAACAGAATTTAATCTCAAAATAAGTAACACAAGAAAGACTGAACAGATTATATTACTCATTTTATATTTAATTTAAAAAAATCCTACCATTTTTAGTGTGCTTAAAGCTACAATAGCATTTCCTGTTTGCCTCAGAATTTAGCCCCGGCGTGCTGAAAAAAAAAAATGCTAACTTTTCCATGAGCATAGAGGTCCAGCTTGTGGCAGAATAAATGAAGCTCTGTATTAGAAGGAGGCAATATGGTCTACTGGACAGAGCACTGGAGCGAGACTCATGAGATCTGGGTTCTATCCCTGGTTCTATCACTAGCCTGCTGGGTGACCTTGGACCAGTCACTTCCCCTCTCTTTGGTTCTATTTCCCCATCTGTAAAACGGGGATAATGAGGCTTCTCTGCTTTGTGAAGCATTTTGAGATCTACTGATTACAAGAGCTAGGTATTATTGATATACATTAGTACTAAGTTAAACACATGTGCAAGGAAGTTACATTATAGTTAGTATGGAGCCCACAAGTGAATTTTCTGACATTTGAGCATTTTAAAATCTCAGACATAATGCAGAATTAACGCAACAGCTATGAAATGAAATAAAGTTAAGTGAAAATACATTTATGCAATGAATTAGGGCCTGATTCTGGAAGCTCTGCAGCTCTTAACGAAATCAGTGGGAACTGAAGTTACTCAGGAGGTGTTCAACCCTTTCCCAGATTAGGCCCCAAACCAATCTACCCTATCCCCTACATCAAATCCCCTCTAGGTTCTACCATAATACAAATAAGAAATAGTAACAGCAGTCAGCAGCTGCTTGTCATGATAACCATCAAGTACATGCATATCTGCACTAGATATCTTTTAGTTCCTCTGGAACCATATTTAGCTTCTGTCAGTGCACACCAAGTAGATGTGGCTGCACTGAAAGTATGTTTCCCCCATGTATATGGTAAACTAGGGAAAACTGAAGTGATGAATAATTGTTTTAACCATTTTGTGACAAATTCATCATATGACTTTCATCAGGGGTTTGGAAATCACTTCTATCCACCTTGAACCCTCATCTCAAAAGGCCTATGCTCTCCTCTCAAAGATGTTGAGCACACACTATTTGATTGCTCTTTTGCCTGGAAAAATCATGATAAAAATTGACAGGGTGTTTCTCTCCTAACTCGAAGAAATAAACGAAAACTCTTAATAAGCAGAGTGAAATTCCTATTAGTGACATTCCTAGAGAGGGAAATTTCCAAAGGATACATGCAACTTTTAAACAGAAAAATCAACTGCTTTGGATTTAGCTGCAGCTGTTTCTTTCTTGCAACAACAAAAGTAACACTGCCAGTTATTAAGTGCTGTTTTGTTATATAATGCAGTTAATCTCACTTTTTTTCCTTACGGGATTTAAACCAAGTATTACTGTAGGCTATTCTATTTAGCCTTGATAAAACTATTCATTCCTTATAGAGATCTTTCCTCAGAACTGGCTACTTTTCTGGCCTTGGTTTAAGAACTCAAAATTAAAGATCTATGCAACAGCTGGACCTCAGTTTAGAAGAGCGCTTTTGGGTGGCAAAGTTATTTTGGTTGACAGGTGTCAAACCAAAATTAACATTGTATACACTATGCTTTACTGAGTTTTAGATTTTAGTGAAGTGAGACTGTTCCTTCTTGCCTATGATCACACAACAGGTCAGTGGCAGAACCGGGATTAGAACCTCATAGCTTGACTCCCAGTCCAAAGCACTACTGGACACTGCTGCCTCTTCTAGTTATTGTCAGGGTTTCCACACATGCTTAATGTAGGGCTCTGATAAAATCCTGACCTACTTTTATTTCTCTGTTTTACTTGATTTGATTAAATTCATCTGCAAGCTGGCTCATAAGAGAGACTAGTTAAGTTATTAGACTCCAAGAGTTTAAATAATAAATTGTTCCTAGTCATCTGTAGTGTGAAATTTGGGAGTGATATTTGGCAAATCCACTAACCTATTGATCTGAGGTGCCAGACTGAAATGGCTATTTTACTAGCTCGGCAGCTAGCTATTTGAGCTACAGCTGATAGAATAATACATACATATTTTTCTGAATAAACAAGAGACCCAACCTTGCAATTGACTATGCATAGATGGACCTCTATGTCCCCAGCCCCACCCCAACTGATGTCAATGAGGCTCTGCACAGTCCCAGAGGGCCTCCCACACATTGTACTGTAAATTGCAGGATCGAGCCTAAGAGTTTGCTCTGATATTGTTCCTTGGATCACATGCTTCATCGTTTGCAACTGTTCCAGTGAGCACCTGGTTATTTGTGAAAACATTTGAGAACTTGTAAAGTTTCACAAATGTAAGTATCCAAACATTCCAATCAGAGCTGCATCATTACTGACTTACTATCTACTATTCAACCTCCGTCATATATAATCAATCTGTTTAAAAAAATTCATGCTATTGCCCCTTCTATTTGCTGTGAGTGTAATGCTGTTAGCAGAGACAGTGAAGTAGCATGGACTGGGATGTCTTCAGAATGCACATGACACTTGTTTGTTTGGTTTTGTATTAGATGCACATGATGCAGTTGTTAGACATTCCCCAGTGACTTGTTGAGACTCAGGGTACATCTACACCACAAGCACTACAGCCGTGCTATAGTGTAGACACATACTACAGTAAGTGAAGGGATTTTTCCATTGCTGTAGTAAATCCATCATCTCAAAAGGCGATTAGCTAGGTCGATGGAAGAATTCTTCCATTGACCTAGCTGCATCTATGGTGGAAGTTAGGTCGACCTCACTGTCACACAGCACATGAAACTTTTCACCGCCCTGAGAGATGTAGTTAGGTCGACCTATGTTTTAGGTATAGACCAGGCCTAGTGTTCAGAAGAATACTTAGCTGGGTTAAGATCAACTCTAATAAGAAAGAAGTGAGGTAAAGCTGCTGGACCTGGGGAGAACAATCAGAGGAGATGGCACGTGTAATATCTGCTGCCACAGCTGAAGAAGTTTGTCTACCTCTTGTTACTCAGGTTTTTCAATTAGAGGGTTTTGCTGGATCTGAAACAGGCTATGGATGCTGAGAGAACAGCCATGCTTTTTGCCCCAGTGGGCATCTGGCACCTTCTCCTCCTGGATGTGGACTTCACCACAATTATTTTTTTTTTTTTTTTTTTTTACTAGATTACTGCAGTGCATTCTCTGAAGAGCTACTTGATGACCACTCCAACTCCAGCTGACACAGAATGCAGCTGCCAGCTCACTTTGGCAGTGCTTCCTGTGAGGTGCAGATTACACTTGTGCTCCACAGGTTGCACCAACTTCCAATTTTGTCTCCAGATGCACTTCAGGGTGTTGGTTTTAATCTGTAAATTCCTTTGGGCCAGATTCTGATACCCTTACTCATATGGAGTAGTAGCTTTTCACCACAGATAGTCCCACTGAAATCTATGGGTCTGACTGCCCAATGAGGCATCATCTACATGAGTAAGGGGAGCAGAATTTGTCCTTTTATGGTTTGGGACTCAAGACTACTTCTCTTCCTTGCATTTCCTCCTTGTCATTGAAACCAATGGACTCACTTGAGCTCACACTTCCTGGATGTGTTCAGCTGGTAAGTGGGTATTTTCTGTTAAGGGCCCCAGATTTCGGAATACAGTCCTCTCCCCACACCTACCACTTTTGGTTGGACAGAGGCCCAAGTTTGATGACCATTAGGGCATGTTGCAAAGCCCACCCATTTCTCCAGGCTGCATCTGAGCAGGTGACTTGGTCTGGGATGAGTGAGCTGAGGTGGCACAGGGAGGCTTAGGGCTGAGAGGTTTGTAGGCTTGGATTTAAGAGAGTTAGGGCTGGAGACGATAAAAAAAGAAAAAGGCTTGATGTTTTCCTTAAAAACTTCCAAACACCACAGAAATGTTTCGTTTTATTCTAAGTTTTTTGCCATAATGAAAAATGAAACATTTTCCAGTGAGTCTATTGCTATGGCATGTGAACATGTTACATATCGAAATAAGTCCGCGTGAATGGTATACACATCATTATTTGTAGTGTGGTGGCAGTTTGAGGCTCCACTGTGCAAATGATGCACTGTACAAATGCATAGTACGAGATGTTCCCTGGCCTGAAGAGCTTACATGCGACAAAGAGAAGACGGACAATTGAAACAGGAACCATACCCTTGTGTTTCTTGACATGTGTGCTTGTGAAATCTAAAGCATAATGTAGGGTTTTGAATGTATATTATTAATAATTATTTGTATAAATTCTCAACCCAATGCATCTTTATAGACATGGGCAGCAGTAAAGCGTCACCATTCATGCCTGTCGATGGCTTGTTCAACCCGTTACGCTCAACCTGGTCATGTCCCTGCATGAAATGTCCTGCCATCTAGTTGGTGATCTGACTGACCTTGGTTGCATTTGCATTAATTTTCTTTAGTATCTTGTTATCTGTTTCTACCTTCTATCTTGTTAACCCCTTCCCCCGCCATTGTAATCTTTTCAACTTTCAATCTTTTCAGCAATCAGTCCTGTTCCTTGATTATACACTCTACTCTCCTTCTAACTTTCTCATGGGTCTTAAAATCACTCCACTTTACACCTGCCATCTTCTGAAGAACTCTCATCTCTACTGCCTCCAGCCTTCTGAGGTCTGTTTCATTTAACGCAGCTGCTACTAGACCATAGAGCAATACTGTCAAAACACTGGTTTGATAATTTTTCACATTGGTACCAAATGCAATGTTTTTATCAGTCCATAATTTCATCTGCTTCTGTGCAGCACTTGTTGCTAAAGCACATCTCCTTTTAGCTTCAACCTTGATGGAACTATTGGCACAAATCAAGCTTCCTAGGTACACATATGATTTTATTTTGTATTTGTATTATAGTAGCACCTAAAAGCCCCAATTTTACAGCTGGGGGACCTTGAGAGAGAGAGATTGTGACTTGCCCACAGTCACACAGCATGACTGTAGCAGAGCTGGAAACTGAACCCAGGTTTCCTAAGTCCCAGGCGACAAAACTTCCTCTCTTCCATGGGAACACCTGAGTTTTCTGTCTCCTGATCCAGGAGCACTTAGGATTTTCAGGAACTTCACCATTCTTTTCATTCTTTTCTTATTCTTTTCTCCCCATTCTGGGGGTAGTCTGGATTCAGTAAGGTCGCATCCCTAAAAGTAGTTTGGATTTCTGCCCACAAAAACTTATTCCAATGGGTGAAGAGCCAAAACGCTATTGACTAATGAAGTCAGCCTATTATGCAATATATTGAAAAACTGTTAATGCTAACGTTGGGGTTTTGTTTTTTTAACACTGTTTTTCTCCACCACAGAATTCCAGTAACTGACCTAACTGAAATGTACTTTGATGAGTTACGACAGCACAGAAAACCCACCTATAAAATTATAGCCTTGCAATATCTTCCAAAGTAAATTGTAATCTTGGTATAACAGCTAATGATGGAAAACTACAAACCAGGGGTTTTCAGGCACACTGAAAACAGTTTAATTTTGTGTGTGTGTGTGTGTGAGTGAGTGTGTGAGAGAGAATAACCCAGAGAGATAGATAGCAAGTGCTATTACTTAGACATCTACTGTCACTTAATCTCTTTAGTCCTGGGTTCTGCTACATTGAGAGAGCTCCAAATGATTAACCCCCCTGGAACACTAACAACACTGGCAGCCTATATGCTTGCTCTGCTGGTATCTCATTGCCTTTAATCTCTCTCTCAGGCAGCGGCAGATAGCAATAGTTCTCTGCCCAATCTGTCCCACTGCTGGCCTTACCTCGTATGCCTGGTCCTAAACCATCACTCCTCCAGTGCCTGCCTCCCTCCCTGCTATCTGTCGATCCCCAAAGGACACAGGTGAATCACATTAAAAACATGACTCTATCCCCACAGCTTCACCTCAACCCCACTTGGATTAGTGATGACAGAGAGCTTTTCATCTCAGCAGAGTTCCCTTCTTTCCCCTAGGGGTAGCAGCAAAGTTCCTCCCACTCAGAACAAACATACGTTTCAACAAAAATCTTCTCTACCCTCCAGAGAAGCAGCAGTGGCAGCAGGAGAGACTCCCAGTGTTTACCCCTGTAGTCAGGCTGTATCTTCTTGGGTGAGCAGGCTATACCTGTTGCACTGTTCTTCTCCAGCCACACAGTGTTCTGCTGGGGTGGTGTTGGAAGAGCTTTCAGGTCAACAGGTCTTGGAGCTAACCCCCCCTTGAGATGCATGGGGAAATGCACGCCTTTCTGAGATATAATTTCTGACTGTCTTCAGACACAGGCAGACATCTCTGCATTGATTACACTTCGGTCATGTTTCCAAGCTTTTCTCCACAACCATGAGAGAGAAAAGTCTTAAACTAAAACCAAAGCCAAAAAAAACACAACAAAAACCAATCCTAAAAAACAGTGTTGCCAACTCTCTTGATAAAATCAAGAGTCTTGTGATATGTGACCTTTTTTTTTGATAGCTCTGGCTTCTGGAGTAATGTGAATAAGTGTGAGTCTCAGCTTTCATTTGCAAAGAAAAGCTGGAAAGGTGAACTCTCAAGCTCAAACATCAGGAAAAAAAATCTATTGATTTGTAAAATCTAATAATTTTTAAACCAATCTCATGATTTCTGATTGCTTGGATTTGCAACACTGGTCTGATATAGAAATATAGAATAACAGGGTTGGAAGGGACCTCAGGAGGTCATCTAGTCCAACCCCCTGCTTAAAGCAGGACCAATCCCCAATTTTTGCCCCGATCCCTAAATGGCCCCCTCAGGGATTGAACTCACAACCCTGGGTTTAGCAGGCTAATGCTCAAACCACTGAGCTATCCCTCCCCCCATTTATGGATCGGGGCAAAAATTGGGGATTGGTCCTGCTTTGAGCAGGGGGTTGGACTAGATGACCTCCTGAGGTCCCTTCCAACCGTGATATTCTGTGAACATGTGAACATGTATGTTACTAATATATTTGCCCACTTGCCAGAAAGAAAATGGAGCAATATACAGTGCCCAAAAGGTGTGGATCTGGGCAAGGTTTATTGTCATGTGTATTGCTGTAGAAGAGTCAAGGATCCCTACTCACAGCCCAGGACACCATGGTGCTAGGCGCTATACAAACAGAACAAAAACATGGTCCCTGCCCCAAAAAGCTTACTTGTTCCCTCAATTCCTCCTTATTTCCAGTCCCGTTCCTTTTCCTGCCTGTCACTGCAACAAAGAGGAGGGAAACTGAGGGATAGATAAAAGCAGCACTAAACAAACGCTCGCACACAACATTGCCAGCAGATGAGATGAAGCACCTGCAGCCCTGGCACCCATTACAGTGCTTCCTGCAGTAACTGCTGATAAGAGAGAATCAGCAGGACTGGGAGCAGTCCGGAAGCAGAAGATCTGGGGTGGAGGCTGGGTTTGCAATAAAAGGGTGGAGGACATCACAGAACTTCTAGGTTCACTGAACAGAGAAGTGGCCAGTCCCATTCTCCTTTTCTCTGATCCTAGGATTGCTTACACTATAAACTCTTCATTGCAGGGATGATGTCTTTATTTGTTCCTGCAAAGCAGCGGGCATACTACTGAGTGCTTTAAAATAATAAATAGGATGGAGTTGGGAGGACAGATAGCTTCAGGTCAGCTGTAACTGTTTCACTCTTCCTCTAACACGCTTTAAAATGCCAGTAATTGAAGTGCTTTGGAAGATGAGCTAGTAAAATATGCAATTTGCAAGACTTCTGCACAAAATAAGAATGAGTCGGCAGGCCACTTGGCTCCTACTGTTGAGCTAATCTACATCCCAGGCAAGTTAGTATGTCAGGAAGTAGTAAAAATGAAGGAATACAGCCTAAAAAATAAAATACTTAAAAAAAAAAATACTTCAAATTTTGCCACACTTCTTCATGAACACACAAATATTTAAAATGGACAGACTTGCAGGAATGTCCAGATTTTTCTAAGACATCTTGATCTGAAACATTCATGACCATCGCAGTAGTATTTTTCTTGGATAGTGTAATGAATCAAGTTTATTACCTACTGGTGCCAAAGAGCTGAAAATAAAATAACAGAGTTGAGTGCACTCAGGTTCATCAACTCAAACCAAATACTTCTGAAAAATTCATTACTGTCGTACCCGGAATACAACTCTCAGGGCTTGTCTACATGGTAGTGTGATGCATTCTACAGTGGTGTGATTTCTAAAGTGCATTCACATGTTACATATAAATTGGTCCGTGCAGACCCCAGTGTGCATTAAAGGGTCCTTAGTGCACTTTAACATAGTACTATTTCAAACAGCACTATGTTAAAGAACACCAGCAGAATCTACGCAGGCTAATTTACATGCAACACAGTGTGCCTCAGAAATCAAACTCTTGTGGAGCACATTACCCCACAGCGTAGACTAGCCCTCAGAATATACTGTCTCTCAAACTGTGTGTTAAATGCATATTTTATCCAGCTGTGTTATTCGAAGCAAATTGCTTATTTCAGAATTTCTAAATTAAATAAAGTGGTTCTGCAAAGACCCCAAAAGGTGAGTTCTTAGCATCTCCATCCATGTGCAGTGGGTGAGCGCTGTATGAGCAGGGGGAAAGGTAGTTTTGCATGTTGGTGTTTAAAGTAAGTGCAAGATTGAGTTTTGAAAAATGTACAGAAGTACCACCAACTGCTGGAGAAGCAGGGCTACACAATTATTACAACTGAATTTATTATTATTTGTATTACTGTAGCACTTAGGAACTCCAGTTATGGACTAAAGCCCACAGGTGTAGTTTGACTTCTATGTTTGGAGGGGGTAGCTCCAGTCAGGCCAAAAGGGACATGTGTGGGGGGCAAATTCTGCACCTACCTGAGACTTGCAGTTTGGGGGGCAATGCCCCCATGTCCCAACTACACCCATGCTAGAACCCCATTGTGCTAGATGCTGTACAAGCACAGAACTAAAAGACAGTCCCTAGGAGTCTAGGAATGTGGTTTTATCAAACCTTACAGCCTCATTCCACACTAGTCTCCCTGACTCCCACTTTCCCCTGCTCCTTTCTGAGCAAACTGCAGCCCCTTAAACCATCTTTTTGATGGTAGCTACAACTATTTCACCCTCACAACTTTTGAGTCCCTCCCCAGGGCACCCCCTTCACTACATTATATTCAAGCTTCTTTTCCTTGACTTCAAGACTCTGAGTAACCTGGCGCCTCCCTGCTTATCCAGCTCTTTTATTGCATCAGCCCTGCCTAGTCCACAATGCCACCAGCCTCAATACATCATTTTATCTATTTCTTCCACAACCATGCACACGGAGGTGACTTGTAAAGCCAATATTCCCTCCTAAGCTTCCTGGGGTAGGGGTTGTCTTCATATGTGTTTGGACAGCACACGTTCACAAGGGATACTGTCATATAAATCCTCCATGACTAGGGCTCCTAGGTGATAGGGTAATACAAATAAATCATCATCATCTTTTCTTTACTTCTGGTCATGCCATGAGTTGTGGAGAGGAAGGGATGTTTTAGAATTATGCTTTTGCTTCCTTGCCTAGTGTATCCATGCTGAATATTTAGATCTAATCATAGATTTTCACCAAATGGAAAACATAATGCAGTAAACTAAACCAAAGCCTACTGAAAACTTTGGGCCATTGTTTGATTTTAAAAATAAAAGGGGGGGGGGGGGGAGGTGCCTAAAGCTGGACTCTTATGCTCATACTTAAGCATCTAAATACATGAGCAAATTTTCAAAAATTCTGAAGTTAATGGAAACGTCTGGGCACACTTTTGAAAACTCACCCACTTATTTTGGTGCTTAAGTAACAGCCTAACTTTAGCCACCCAGATTTTTTAAACTTTTGTCTCTTGAAGGAAAAGAGCAAGCAGTTTTAATCACATGGGAGAGGGGCTTTTTATTTTTTCTTTCTGGGACATGTCTACTTTGGGCTCAGCAAATAAGGACTCTGCCATTAAGTATTTATCACTGAATACTTAAATATCTTGTTCTGTTTTTGCCAAACTTCCTGCAAAAATGAAAAATATCCCTTTAAAAAAAAACAACACTTCTCAGAGCTTATTTGTGTCTCCATTGGAAGGCCAGTTGCACAGTTTCAGAAAGACTAATATGTCCTCAGTCTGAAAAGGAAAGAGGCTGTATCATTAGAGCCCTGCACGGATACAAAATTTGTATCTGCATCCGATCCGCAAAAACTGTCTGTGGATATCCGCAATCCATGGGTCATAGAATATCAGGGTTGGAAGGGACCTCAGGAGGTCATCTAGTCCAATCCCCTCCTCAAAGCAGGACCAATCCCCAATTTCTGCCCCAGAGCCCTAAATGGCCGCCTCAAGGATTGAACTCAGAACCCTGGGTTTAGCAGGGCAATACTCAGACCACTGAGCTCTCTCTCCCATAGTGATGCAGGGCTCTGCCAAGCCCCCAGTCGCCTCCAGGGCTCTCCCAGTGTGGAGGCTCAGACACCCATATGCAGCCACCACAGCTCTAATACATGCAGACCCAGCCGGGACAGACAGCGGCAACAGCAACTCTCCGCTGTTGTTACCCGCTAGTTTAAAGTACAACCACGCCTCTTTCAAAATGGTGCTTGGCTCATTGTACAGGAGAACATGGTCGCGCTTCCTTCCGGGAGCTGTAGTTTACCTCCTCGGTCCAAGAAATCTGGGGACTACAACGTCCAGAGCGCCCAGCAGCCTTTTGGCACATATCGCAGCCTGCTGCTTCATGATTCAGAGAGCCAAGCTACAGCCTGAGAGCTGGGTGACAGCCGCCCTGTTCGGGTGAGCATGTGCTGCAGAGCCCTGCATGGATACAAAATTTGTATCTACATCTGAGCTGGGAGTGGCAAAAATGATCTGCGGATATAAAGCAGATATTTGCAGATTTGCAGGGCTCTCTGTATCACGCTTAAGGAAATACAAAGGAGACGTTATTACTGAAAATTTCCATATGCCAGAAAATTTTAGTAGGTCAACTGTTTATTAACACAACCTGAAGGTCTATTTTCAAACACTGTAGCAGAGGGAAGGATTTACTATGGTTTTGGTGACAGGGGAGTGAAGGCCCCTGAAAATCCCTCTTCTCATCCCCATCAGTCACACCGGCAATTATTAACCCTGAGCCGCGTCTGTTTAAAAGACATCAAGGAAAAATTGGAGCCTTCCTACCCATCCAAAAAGAAACAAAAAGATTTTGGATACGTCTACGCTAGCGACTCTACAAGTGTCCATGTGCAGGTCTGTGCCATCATAACCCCCCTCTTGTCCACACTTAAACCCCAGAAGCACATGTCTCAAGGTGAATAGAGGGTGAGTAAGCAAGCATGCCTGAAGGATGTGGGTGAGTACATGCTTTAGGCTGTGCCACTGCCCTGTACCCATGCCACTTTGCAGTGTGAAAGAGGTCAAGGGGCACGTAACAGGTATTGAGTTTCATTAGTTCTCCACCCTCATTCCTATCATGCACTGAACCTTATTCTTCTTGACCCTGACACAATATAGGCCCCTGTTCCTCTGAGAAGTGGTAGTAGCATGCAGCAGAATAACTTTCCACTGCACTCTTTACAGGTGAAAATGGATCCAGCTCTGAGAGCAGCAGCTTGGCCTGCTGAGCGCACCCAAGTGCTGATCCATGTGCGGGTGGAGTCACCATCCTCATGGTGTCATGAACCTTTCCAGTGTTTCCCACATTTAATTCAGGAATTTGCCTCTGGGGTCCACTAAGCCTTGCAAAACAACTAAGTAGCAACCTTTTCGGTTCACATATTCATTTTCCCCTTGTAGTGGGCAAAGTATTAGGCTGTGGGTGCCATCAATGGCCCCTGTACAGTTCTGAAACCCCATCCTCAGAATTCCTGCTATTATTTCTGAAACTTTTCTAATGGCAACCACTTGTGGATAGATCACATGTTAACTGCCTTACAAATGTGCACAACCACTACCCTGACAGTGGACTTCTAACCCCAAAGTGGTTTGGACCAATGGACCAACATCTGTCTGGTGTAGCCAGCTTTCACAGGGCAATAGCGACCCACTTGTGAAGTGGTATGGCTTCTCTGAATCAAGTGTTGGAGGGCTGGTACAAACTCCTCACACAGCTCCATGAAAGTCTGTTTCCTCATTCAGAACTTCTGAAGCCACTGCTGGTCACCCCAGATTTCCAAAATAATGCGATCCCACCACACTGCACTGGTTCTCCTGCACAGAAGCAATGGTCAGCAAGCAAAGGTCAGACACCTTTGACATGTCATAAAATGCTGCTCGAATTCTAACCAGCATCTCACTGAGTGCCCACTAAACTCTATAAACATTTGTCCCACCAGGAGCAGGACCAGAACTGGATCATCATCCCATTGCTCCATGTTTTCCATCCAGTTCTGCAGGGAATAACAACAAGGATTTACGCAATCAGGAATTGCCATTGGCAAAAGGGTGAAAGGGGGACAACAGTGCCAACAAAACACAGCAAAGTAGTTCCTAGACTGTCTCTTTGTGATGCACAGAACCCTGGGATACCATCCCAAAAATGGTGCTAATGTTGCGTACCACAGTGGCAGTGTGGATGCAAGTATATGCGTGTACAAAGCATTATACCCATGTCCAGCACAGCACACAGGGACACTTGGGTGCAAGTATGGGAAGCACACAAGAACATTACATGATCCACTACTCAGGTATGTGCACAAGTTTAGACATAGCCTTAATGAAAACAGGGTGCAGGGGAATTGTTTGGATTTCAAACATTTCCAATGCGGCATTTGTAACCCAAACATTGCACCACAGGTCTAGTGGAAGGGAGCCAGAAAGTGAAACTTGTTAAAATTGGACTTTAAAAAGAAAAGTCAAACTGACCAATCTATTTCCTTTGTTCATGGAACATGAAACATAAAACAGCGTTAGCGACGAAAAGCACTCCCATGGAATCAGATACACCCTGGGTTTATATTTGTATAATTCTTTCTGTTTCAGTAATGTAAGGTATTATTAAAAAACATACAGACATTTGTGTTAAAATATATGATTTTTAACTTGACAGTGTCTCTACAGAACGTACAAAGATATCATCATTATACCAAAAGCTCTGATATTTACATGTTTTAACATATCAGTTTAGGCCTACAATATTATGACTATAGTACATTTAAATATAGTATACATTTAAAATATAATGATTTATGCTTAGCACGTTGTCCTGCATAAACAAAATCTTATCAGTTCCAAGATGAATCATGCTATCAGACATACTCTGCAAAGCTCTCAGTAGACTCAGAGTCTGCCACTAAGGTTTCAAAAATAGAATCTGGCATCTATGTTTGCAAGAATAATTTGTAGCAGTAAGTCTAGCCTTAAGAACACTGTATCCTAGCTAACAGCATGTTTCACATCTGGCAATATTCAGCTGTATTATTACTGTACATTCATTAGAGGTAGGTGAAACAAACTTTCCTAAAGTTTGGGAATGTTCAGACCCAACTGCAATATCCATAGCCTTTGAGGTATGAAGCATACAAAAGAGATGGTTGAATCAGAGGCGCAAAAAGGATGGTGATGAGAACTGTGAAAATTTAAAGCAGACATGCTGCCCATAATGGATTCTATAACTGCAATCCCCTTAGAAGACATCTGAAATGGACAATATAGCAATTAAGTCGGTAAGACCACTTCTCTCTCTCCCGGGCTGCTCTTTGAGATGGATACCTGCACCACTGAATAAGTAACTGAAGGGTTAAGAATTAAACAGCCTCAAAGATATAGCACCTAACTGAGGGTAGTCAAGGGAAAGATTCCTTAACCAATTAGAAGGCAATTCCAACCTTCCTTGGCAGGTGTTACAGGAATGTGACCCTACCTGAAGATGAAACAGCCAGCAGTGGAGCAGGAAAGATTTAGTTTGGAAGAAAACTTGGAAATATTCTGAGTATTGAACCAGCTTTAAAAAGCTGAACTCTCCTGAGGCTAATGGGACTTAGGGAAAATGTTACTTTTAGCTGAGCACATGTAACTCCCACAGAAGTTGCGTGTATCTGCCATGTTATCTGGTGGGAGAAACTCCAGGGATATATACTGGCATTTTTGGATGGGATCAAAACTGAGGGAAGGTGAGTACTGTATGTTAGCATTCAGCTAAACAGGATTAATTGTTTAAATATAGAAGCCTGACCTCTTTGGTTTCTGAGGGGACACATTACCTATCTCCTGACCTCTTAAAATTGACAGTGTCAAGTGAAACATAATGTTACAAGAAAAAGATGCATGTAAGGTTTCACTCAGAAGTGATCAACGGTGCTCTGGAAAGGATGAGGCTATGAACCGAAGAGGTTCCAAGTGCCTACAACTCCCCCTGACTTCAGTGGGCGTGAGGATGCACAGCTGGTTGGCAGAACAGACCCACACTGAGCTGCATAGTTCTTATAACTTAGCCATAAAGCAGAGAGCAAGAAGACATCAGTTTCTGTGACTAAGGAACCAAATTCTCCCTCAGGACCATTGACTTCAAAAGGGATTACATGGGATTGGGAAGGCCTAACTGAGTAGTGGGAAAGAGTAGTTTGAATTATAACAGAACATAATAGGACTTCCTGTTGCAGCAATTATAACAGTAGCCAGAAGTAGCAGGTAAGCATAGTCAGTTGAATGGCCAGGAATTTCTTACGTTTCAAAATCAGCCTGGTTAAAACACCATTACCACTAACAACAATTTTTGGCTTTGGTAGTAAAAGCCCAGACAATTAGTCAGCCATTTCCAGTTAAAATGTTTTCATAAGGGCTTGGCAAAGCTTTCTATCTAAGGGATGTCTTCCATTGGTGCAAGAGTTCTCAAATAATAGAGAATTCCTCTTGGGGGTGAGCTCTTATGGGACTAACTTCAGTCTGGCTAGTTTCTAATTGTTTGATCAAGCATTCCGTAGCCCTCTAAAAAGAGAAAAAGGCCAGTTGTCTATCAGTTACATTTTCATATGTGATATACTGGAAGTTAAATAGACTGCTCCAGGGTAGGCAAATGCCTAAATCTAAGGCACCTGTCTGTGGTATGTTGACATGAAGAACAGGTTACTTATCTTGTGCTGTAACTGTGGTTCTTTGAGATGTGTCCCCCGCTGGGTGCTCCACTTCAGGTGCACATGTGCCTCTCGAGCCCTGAAGCAGAGATTTTCAGCTATCAGTGTCCTTTTGGGCCATGCATGTGCCCTAAACCTCCTCATGCCAGACACACAGGCTATATGGGGGGAGGGGCCCCTGCAGGAGAACCGCCCTTGGTTCCTTCTCTACCCCAGCATCCCCTGGCCCAGTCCAAAGCAGAGGGGAAGGAGGGCGGGTAGTTGAGCACCCATACGGATACAGATCTCAAAGCACTGCAGTTACCGCACAAGGTGAGTAACCTCTTCTTTGAGTAGTGTCCCTATGGGTGCTCCACTTCAGGTGACTTCCGAGCAGTATCCCCAGAAGGAGGAGGGAGCTTTGGAACAGAGACCAGAACTGAAGATAATACTGCAGAGCCCAGTGCTGCATCATACCTGACAGTACAGATAAGGGCGTAATGTTTCATAAAGGTATATACTGAAGCCCATGTAGTGGCCTTACAAATTTAAAAAAATCAGTACATTCTTCAGTACAGCCACAGATGTTACCTGACAGCTGGTCGAATGTGCTATCACCCTAAGATGGGGGAGGGGGGCAGAAGAGGGGGGAAGGGGATGTTGAGCATCTGCAGTCTCATTACAATTTACAATACAACCAGATATTCATTTCGATAGTCTCAGAGCAGAGATAGAGAATCCCCTGGATCTATTTGTGATGGAGATGAAGAGCCTAGGTGACCTTTGAAATTGTCTGGTCCTACCTAAACAGAAGGCTAAAGCTCTTCTAACATCCAGGGTATGGAAATAGGATTCCTGCTGAGAACTGAGTTTTTTGGGGAAAAATACTGGTAGATGGATGGGTGAAGGTGAAAATCTGACAGAACTTTTGGTAAGAATTTAGGATGTGGGCATAAGGAGACCTTATCCTTGAAGAATACTAAGGAGCAGCGGGGGGGAGACTCTGCCATTAAGGCTCCAGTTTCCACAGTCTTATGATCTGACATGATGGCAACTAAGAAAGCAGTTTTCATAGATAAATGGAGCAGGGAGAAATTTGCCACTGGTTTGAATGGTGGTCTCATAAACTGATGGAGAACCAGGTAGAGATCCCAGTAGGGGTAGGCTGCTAATACAAGGGGTAAGAAATTGCCCAAGCCCTTAATGACTCTAGACAATGCTGGGTGAGCAAATCCAAAGAATCCCTCCCACTGGGGGATGAAAGGCTGATATGGAAGTCAAATGTACCTTACTTGAGCTAAAGGACAATTCCAGTTTATTCAGATCCAGCAGGTAATCCAGGATGAGTGGAAGTGAAATTGAATAAGGCCAGAGGGAGCAATGTCTGCACCAATGAGAGAATCTTGCCCATTTTTGTAGATCTTTCTGCTGTTTAGTAGCACTTGCTGTATGTCCGCAGAGCAGGAAGCCTCTAATTCAGAGAGCCATGGAGGAAGCATGCCCTGAGGCGTAGAACAGCTAGGTTGGGATGAAGCACATGACCTACATCCTGAGACAGGAAATGAGGAATGACTGGATGCTTGAACAGTGGTTGGACAGATAGATGAAGCAGATATGAGTACCAAAGTTGTCTCGGCCAGGTTGGCACTGTCAAGATAACTCTGGCTCCATCCTGTCTGATCTTGTGCATACCCCATAGAATTAATGGTATGGGGGAAATGCATAAAACAAACCCTTCTTCCAAGGGAGAAGGAAGGCTTTTCCTGAAGAGTGGTTACCCAGGCCCACTCTTTCACAGAAAAGATGGCACTACCTGTTTCTGGAGATGGTGAAAAGGTTGACCTGTGTCAGTTCCCATCTTTGGAATATGCTGCAGAGAATTTGAGTGTCCAACTTTCATTCACAGTCCTGTGAGAAGCGTCTGCTGAGGGCATCGGCTGCAGTGTTCTGAATGCCTGGGAAGTAGACAGCTGAAATATGGGCCTAATGGGCTATATACCAGTTCCAGAGCTTCATGGCTTTGTCACACAAGGAGTGGGACCTTGCTTCCCTCGTTTGTTGATGTAGAATATGCAAGACATGTTGTCCATTATAACCCTGATTGCTTTGCCTTTCGGAAGAAAATTACAGCAAGCATTCCTGATAGCCATGACTCCAACAGATTGATGTGTAGCCTGGTTTTTCAGGCTGTTCTTCTGCCTTTAATCAGGAGGGCATCAAGGTGGGCTCCCCATCCTAACAGGGGTTGTTAAAGTCACTGATGGGCTCAAGAGACAGAAAGGGATGCCCACGCAGACATTGATTTGTTCCTTCCACCAATTTAGGGAATTTTTTTTACCTGCAGGGGAACCATCAGCTGCCTGTCCAGGATGTCCTTGAGCAGGGAATAGGTTGATCTGAGTCAATCTTGGTTCAGCCTTGCTTGATCGGTCCTTGTATGGGTATCAGTGTGGATTTCTGTACATTCAGCTGCAGGCCCAACTCTTGGAACAGAGCAAGGAGCCAGTGGGTGGATGGTAACACTACTTTGTAGGAGCAACCCTGGAGTAGCCAGTTGTCAAGGTACAGAAAGACTAAGATTGCGTCCTGCTAAAAGTAAGCCATTGCTACTGCTAAAACCTTTGAGAACACCCGAGGGGGCTGATGATAGGCTGAAGAGAAGTACCCAGTATTGAAAATGAGCCTGGCCTACGGTGAAGCACAGGTGTTTCCTGTGCGACCGTTGTATTGATACATGAAAATAGGCATCTTGTAGGTCGAGGACCAAAAGCCAATCCACTTCCTCCAGTAAGGGAATTATAGTTGCCAGAGTCACCATCCTGAACTTGTGAGGCTTCACGTACTTGTTGAAGAGTCTTAGATCTAAGATCAGCCTCCACCCTCTGTCCCCACCAGGAAATATTTTTAATAGAGCCCCTTGCCCCTGTGGGGAGAAGGGACCAGGAACCAGTTCTGTTGCTCCTAACCAGAGGAGAGAGTCCAGCTGTTGTCTCAACAAAAGCTCATGAGAGGTGTCCCTGAAGAGGGACAGGGAAGAGTGTGCAGGGGGTGGGAGATAATGTAAAATGGATGGTATAGCCCAATGTTATGACCTCCATGACCCATTTGTCCATGTTGATCTATTTCCAAGCTTCTGGAAACAAGAAAGATGGTCCTCAAAGTGGAGGAGGTAGGCCAATGGGCACAACTGTAAGTCCAGAGATAAAGGAAGCTTCAAATCCTCAAGCAAACTATCAACACTGCTGCTTGGATGAGGCCTGGGTGGCCAAGGAGGGTGGTTGAGTGGCTCTTTCTCTCCCTGAAATCTCTCTCTCTTTCTGGCAGTTCAGAAGATCCATGGAGTCCAGAAAACTGAGTAGGACGTGACCTCTGGGCAGTCTCTGACCTACTAAACCTCTTATTATTTGCAGATTATATATATATATGCAGGGATTTTAAGGTAGCCCTCGAGTCTTTCAGTGTGTGCAGGAACTCATTTGTGGTTTCCGAGGAGAGTTTATGACCACCCAAGGGAAGGTCCTCAACAGTGTTCTATACTGTCTCTCAGAAACCCTGAGAGCTGAAGCCATGGTGCTCTGCACATAACCACCACCATGGAGATGGATCTGGCAGCAGTGTTTGCAGCATCTAAGGATGCTTGAAGAGCAGTTCTAGCCAACAACTGGCCCTCACAGATGATAGACTGGAATTGCTCCCTGTGTTCTTGTGGTAACTGTTCAATAAATATCATAAGTCTGTTATAAATGTATGGGTAAATGATGAAGTTGTATTTAGCTATGATCACCTGCTAATTTACAATCTGAAATTACAGGGTTGCTGATGAACAATAACTTACTGCTTTTTGTACTGTGATTTTAGTCTTGTTCATAAGCCAGCTGGCTATTTGCATGAACTACTTTTGTTCACAGTCTGAATTTCCAGCAAGCAAGTCAGACAGCAGATGGTGATCCGCTTAGAAATTCTTTTAGCTTTGAATTGTCAAAGAAACCCCCGGGGAGTTAGGTCTCCAATTCCGATTGGATTTCATTCAGAGTTGGAACCTGACCCACTTAGGCTCCTTGAAAGTCTCAGCACAAACAGGTATTATTTGTTCATGGCTAAATGGACATGATCCTTTGAGGTATTAAGAACTTGAATTTCATACTGACTTCAACCGAAGAATCAAGCCCTATGACAGCATGATGATATAGCTGGAATTGTCCAAGTATTTGAGACACTCTACATTATGCTGCTGTAATAAATGGAGACGCCCATAAAATTTAGTAGTAGTAACTGTTGTCCACATTTGTTAATTCATAAGCACAACATTCAGTTGGAATCTGTAAAGCCTCATGCATGCTTAATGGTGATGGAGAAATAATAATTTGTATTTCTGTTGCACCTTCCATCAAAGGAGCTCAAAGTACTTTACACACATTGCAAAACCCTGTGAAGTAGCTCAGTGTTATCTCCATTTTACAAGTGGCATACTGGGGCACAGAATTTATGTAACTCAAAGCAGATGAGGCAGTGTCTTTTATATACTTCAACTCAACCAGAAGCTATGGGGTTTACTGAGGAATTATTGGGTAAAATTCTCTGGCCTGTGTTATGTTATTACTTTATCATAATTGTCCCAGCTTGGCCTTAAAAATCTATGAACAGGTTTCCTATATCCTGTTTTCCACTCGCAGGTCTCTCCAACCAGCAGATTGGTTCTCCGAATTGGATTTTTTCTATAATTTAGCGGCAGAAATGGCTTTAAAAGGTTATAGGTTTGCAGGGTTGATTGAACATGTCAGATGTTGATACAAGATAGGAGACAGATGGGGCAGTCTGCCCCAGGTCTTGCTTTAGCTTCCAGCCTTTGGATCTTGTAATGCCTTTCTCCCCTAGATTAAAGAGATCTTTACTACCCAATATTTTCTTCCTATGATGGTACCTTATACACTGTAGGTAAGTCACCTCTCAATCTTCTTTTTGATTTCCTAAACAGATTGAGCTCTTAAATTTCTTTGTGGCACACGGGTCACATCTGCAACTACCAACCACAGATCAGACAAAACAGAGGCTTGAACCCCACCTCCTCTTCTTTCCCTTAATCGGAGTAGAACATTAGAGGCAGACATCTCTTTCCTTGGACCTTATCTACACTGGCGGTGGTGTTTACAGTACACATAGCTACACACCGGAGTGAAAAGCAGGCTGTGTCCACACTGTGATGTGTCACTACAGACGGCAATGGGGAGGCAGCAGGGAAAGGCTCTAGCAGCAGGACACTACACTACTAAAAATAGCAATGTAGATGTGGAAGGCACTACTTGGGTGAGTAGAGAGCCATGTAGGGTATATACCCTAAGATTCAGGTGCTCGCCTAAGCAGTGCCTCACAGCCTACACTGCTCTTTATACCGGTGCTAGTGGGACATGCAGGACCTGTACTCTACATGCCGCGTGTAGACATAGCTTTAGAAAGACTAAAATAGATGAGACATCCCTGTATGGCCTAATCATGCACTGTGACTCACTCATGCCAGGACTCACTTACAGCCATAACTAGACTCCGAGCACATTAAGAGTTTAAAAAAAAAAAAAAAAAAGGTTTTGCCAGCACCAATCCAAAGTTATCCACTGTAAACCTGGTATACGAATGAATACTTATAAATGATTAACTGCCAGAGTGGTTCAGTAGGAAATTCAATTGCAACTGTAACAGAAAACCCTGAAAAGCAAAACACTCTTAAAAATGACTACAGACTCCACATTTTACTCTGGTTCAGGCTATACTATGAAAAAACTTCGAGATGTAATTGAAAAACTGTAATTACAACAAATAAAGACTTGGCAGAAGCATGTGGGATTCCCCTCCGCCGACCCCCCCCCAATAATACAAGGGACCTATCAGGTCAACATGTTTCAGAGTAGCAGCCGTGTTAGTCTGTATTCGCAAAAAGAAAAGGAGGACTTGTGGCACCTTAGAGACTAACCAATTTATTTGAGCATAAGCTTTCGTGAGCTACAGCTCACTTCATCGGATAGTCACCACTATCTCACCCATGACTATTATGCTGAGAGGTACTGGTGAGTGCATGAGTCACAAATCTCTTTCAGATTGGGTGTGAATGCATCCTTCAATTAACATAGCTGCCAGGATTGCAAGCCCCCCACCTAAAACACAAGGGGGATGAGAATCTGTCCAGCAGTTTGGACTGAGTTGGTGGAGGAGTATAGCTGAATATTGTCTGTATAGTAGGGAGTAAGATGGGCAGCTTTGGGGGGGGGGTGGGGGGTAGAAGTTAGAGGTCTATTACAGGAATGGACAGGTGAGGCTCTGTGGCCTGCAATGTGCAGGAGGTTCAGACTAGATAATGACGGTCCCTTCTAGCCTTAAAGCAGTGGTCACCAACCAGTCAATCGCGATCGACTGGTTGATCCTAGAGACTCTCCTAGTCGATCGTGATCTCCAGTGGTGCAGGGGGGCTGCTGCTAAGGCAGGCTCTCTGCCTGCCATGGCCCCATGCTGCTCCTGGAAGCGGCCAGCGTGCCCCGTGGGGGGCAGGGGGGGGAAAAAGGGTCTCAGCATACTGCTCCTGCCTGCAAGCACTGCCCCCGCAGCTCCCATTGGCTGGGAACGGAGAACTGTGGCCAATGGGAGTTGCAAGGGCAGTGGCTGCAGAGAGGGGCAGTGTGTGGAGCCACGTTGGCCCCTTCTGGGAGCAGCATGGGGTCGGGGCAGGCAGGGAGCCTGCCTTAGCCTCACTGCGCTGCTTACCAGGAGCAACCCAAGATAAGTGCTGCCCGGTGGGAGGCTACACCCCAACCCCCAGCCCTGAGCTCCCACCCAGAGCCAGCACCCCATACCCCCTCCTGCACCCCAAGCCCCTGTGCCAGCCAGGAGGCCAGACTCCCTCCCAGAGCCTGCACCCCTCACCCGCTCCTGCACCCCAACCCCGTGCCCCAGGCTCAACCCGGAGCCCCCCTCCCATACTGTGAAGCCCTTGGCCCCAGCCCAAAGGCCGCACTTTGGAAGGAACTATCAAGGCTGGTAGGCCAGAGAACTGATCCACCTTGGAAGCACTATGTCTTTACATTGGGTTACCCATACATTTATTTTTAAAGTGACTGTTGCAGAACCTGAAAGAAATGTATCTATTGCATACCCCTTATATAAGACTTGCTCTGATAAACACTTCCAGTATATAGGCAGTGCATTCCATGCAAATGAGGAAATCAAATGCTGGCAGCAGTCGGGAATTTTATATTTAAAAGACAAACACTAAGCCCAATCCTGCAAGCTTTTATTAATGAAGTAATCCTTACTGAAAGTAGGGCTACTCGCCTGAGTAAAGATTACATTAGCATGAGTCTGCAGGATCAGATTATGGCTTTCAAAAGTCAGTCAGTTGAAAATTAAATTCACTCCTACAAATAAACACTTCTATTATTTCCTGCACTGGGCAGCAACCAATTTTACTACCAATCTTCTACTTTTCTCCCATAGAGGCTGTTTGACAAAAAGGTTCCTCTTTGCACACATTATTGTCCTTTACTTACAAAATATTACCTGTTGGCTTTAGGAATAAATCACCTGACACTATCCATTATCTACTGGGAAAGCACTTGCCTTTAGTCAATGTGCCAATTGACAGTTCAAGTATCCATTCACTGCCCAAGGCCAGTATTTATTTCCTTCAGATTCTGAGCCAGATCTTCAGATGGTGTAAACTGGTGTAACTCCATTGCCTCTGATGAAACTATGTCAATTGGTGATTTGACCTATTATTTCTTGCATTTAACACAAATTATTTCATTCCAGAAACACTCATACCAAGAAGAGTTACAATATGCTCCAATATCCTAATTTTACAGAACTGCACCATCTTGGGCCTGTGTCAGATTTGGATGTGATATGTATTTGATAGTACTGCCGCACTTCTTCTAAGACCACTAGGTATTAAGACCACTAGGTGACTAATCTACTAATTGTCTGGTATTTTGCTTTGATTGCTTTTGTGTAGTACCACCTTGTATCTTCTGCAGCTGCTCTCTGTATGGTAATACCCATTGTTTCACATTCTCTATGTATATAAATCTCCCCACTGTATTTTCCACTGAATACATCCAATGAAGTGAGCTGTAGCTCACGAAAGCTTATGCTCAAATAAATTGGTTAGTCTCTAAGGTGCCACAAGTACTCCTTTTCTTTTTGCGGATACAGACTAACATGGCTGCTACTCTGAAACCTCTCCTTACTCTGAAATCCACAAGAGGGGAACTACAATGGATCTCAGTTAGAAAATTAAAAAATAATCTGAAACTTGGTCAAAGAATGTCTAAGGTAGTCGGACTACTGAGTTGTGCATTCCTGAAAAATCATGCTGAGTTTTGTTGTGTTTGTGATTCCTGTGATAGATGCATCGCTCTGGAAATAGGGAATGTTCAAGGACTATTATATTGAGATGTGACCAATGCTATGGACACATAGAACAGTCAAAGCCTATTGTATTAACTATATAAATAATATATGTATCTTTATGGGCTGGCTTGTATTATATTCCTGGCTCAATGAATGAGCTAAACTATGTTTCCTGTAGGAACTAAAATCACTGTTGGGTACTTAATACAAATCCCTAATGCAGGTAACAAGTGTGTGGAAACAGCATATACTGGTTTGACTTGATTTAAGAGGCCTGGCAGACAAAGAACTTAAAACTGTATAAAGCTCCGGTGAAGGGACAGGAGTCACTGTCACTCCATCCAAGAACTGACAACAAACTGTGATCAAGAGAGCCAGGCCCTATTGAAAGAGCAAAAGTGCTTCAGGCCCTCATAGGGGATCCACATAGAAGAGGGATGAGTGCATGGCCAGCTCAGACATGCCAAGATAATCACAATGAATTGCAGGAGTTGGCAGTCCAAGCCCCAAGTCTGGAGGGAGGAGATCATGACAGCCAACCCTGAGAAAGGTGACAAAGCCTGAAATCAAAACTGCAGGTGCCCTCAAGGAGACCACAAAAGGAACAGAGGTGTCATTACCTCAGAAACTGGGCAATTTCTTTTTGCAGTTCATTTCTGTCTGTGTCAGCATGACACACTTTATGTTCTCTCTTGCATGGTAAGTCTATTCCTGCTCCCTGGCCCCCCTTTTTTGTTTTGTTTTTTTAAAATACTCACTAACAATAAACCTGATTTTTTTTAAAAATTCAGCTACCGGGGGAAGAGGGGGGTTTGGGGAGGGGGGGAGGAGAAAAGGGATATTTTCCAATTAATTTCTCCATGGCTGATGATGGCCAAATACATTTTTTAAATTGTGTAACCTTTTATTTGGGGGTGCAGATGTCTGCCCAGTGCAACACTCAGGTGACAGGGTCACAAACCACAAACTGCACTAGTTACCTAATCACACTTGCCAGGGGAGTGGGTTTGCGGGAGAATTGTACCACTGAAACCATACCCAGCTCCAGGCAGGTCTCCCAACATTACAGACCCACAAACCCAGGTTTCATTCGTGGAATGAATCAAAACTATAATACATATGATATCTGGTGCTGCAGATGATCGGCAACAGAGATTTGCCCTCTAGCACAAAGACAAAGCCATCTGTGTCTTGACTTTCAATGGAGTCGTGGGCACTCAGCAAAATGAGGAAAAGTGTGTGCGTGGGAAGAGGGGGGAGGAAGACAGAGGAGACAAAATAGGATCTGCTGAGTAAATAGCAGGAAAAGAAGAAGAAGAAAAAGAAAAAGGAGGAGGATGGCAGGAAGTCACAAGTTATGGCATTGTTTCATGTGAAAAACAAAATCAGATGGAAACAAGTAACTTATTATCCCTTCCATTAAATCTAAAAGGAATAAAAAAGAAGCAATTCAGGAATAGAGGAAAGAACGTAGAAAAATATTACAGCATTTATTTTTATGTTTTCTGAAAATTAGTTTTATTATTTATTCATTCATCCACTTCTTCCTTTTATTTTTTTTTTTCTTGTTTGTTTGTAACTGGAATCACTTTTTACTTCAGACGGGTAGTGTTTGTTTTTTCAGTGCCACGATTATATCTGCAATTACTGTTTGTGGTTCTGTTCTGGTTAAACATGCTTATAAAGGTAGCATGTTATGTAACGCATTACAAATCTCTATTTCACAGGTCTTCGAAACTTAAAAAAAAAAACCTCTCTGAATTAGTGGCTCCAAGTTTTCAAATTCTAAGTAATGCATTTCTCAGTTCAAGGGTTCCTGGAAAACACTAAGAATAACTGAGAAGAAACCAGGAACCACAAAAGCACAACAAATAGCAGCTGTAACACAATTATAACAACCTACGTAATTTCATAGCTCCAGGGAGTATTAGAAATTTCAACATACTTTTTGGACGTATATTCAGCTTTCAGGCTGGAGTCATCAATAAATACATGTTTCTATGCTTTTGTTTTTAGAATCATCTTTTGCTGGGTATATAATGATCTTCCAGATGCTCAGAATTACATCTCCCACAATCAAAATACAGTGCAGGGATATAATAGGATTTACTACTACCAAGATTAAAGCTGAAAATCCACCAACACAAAGGCTTATTTAAAAAAGGTAATTATTTGCTATAAATACCCAAAAGGATTATTGTAAATTATTTGCAATGCATGATAAAAAATAAGTTTTGGTTTAATTTTAATTCAGATGTAGAAACATTGTGAAACATTGTGATAGAAACATGTGTTCATTCATTTATTTTACTAAAATCTGGTAAATAAAAACATGTTCTTTCCCTCTTGTAACTAGACTTTTCTGAAGACTTGTACTAGAACTAATTAGCTTTAAGATGTCCTTTTTTGTGAAAGAAAAAAAACAGACTTGCCAGAAACATTCTTAAGACTTTACAGTAGATTTGTATTATTAAATCAAGCAGTTAAGAAATTTTTTTTTCCAGAAAGGTGCCACATTTTTTTTTTTCATGTGAACTGTTAAATCAGCCAGTGGCTTTTCTAATAAATAGCTAGGTTGATTAAATCCAGACAGCATCATCAACTTTTACTACAACTGGTTTCAATTCCTTGATGTAAGTCCCTCTGTTAAGCCACTATTATAAGCCACTAGCTTGATTACAGTATGTGTTTTCTTTGAGACAGAAACCACTGCATAGTTAAATGCAAATTTGTTTACTGAACCTTAGAGTACCAATTTAGGACTAGTCATTATGTCATGTCTTTTACAGATGCATTCCTATAGATTGTTTAAAGTAAAATCTGTTTGTGAAAAGCAGCATGGTACATTTGCAGGATGCAAACAGTAAGATTATGTATATGCCATTTGACCATAATAGTCATGTTTCCATTTGCAGTTACAATTAATTGCAGCAAGCCAAAGTTCTATACTTATTCACTATCAAACAATGACAAGTATTAAAATACTAACATATTAAAAATGACAAAACAAGTGACTAAAAAACAAGTAACGTTATGACAGATGAAAATTCATACACTCCAAAACTATTGATTTCAGTTGTATCCACTGTCTCCAACTCCTGATTTTAGTGAAAATTCAGATACATAATTTCATATCTATCCTTAACACCTGCTGGAGTCTAACATTCAGATATCTGTCTCTAGAAGGGAGAAGGCTCTTTTTTGACACAAACACAATGGTCATGTGTGTAAAACCTTGTTCACAATTTTTGCAGTGAGCACTTAACTTAAATGTACTGAGAAAGGCAAGAACAGTGGTTCTTGAGCTAATAAAACAGGGAAGTTCTATTGTACCAGCAAATTTTAAATTTATTTTAGCAGGTTGCTTAGAAAATGTACATGCTGGTGATTTATGTGTTCCCTGCACAAGAAGCAACTAGTGCTTTCCCCACTCTTTTGTTCAGGGAACCTTAAAGGACTTGAAAGAGCAACTTTGGAGGAGTTTAATCTTAGGAATCCAATTATTACAATAGCTTTAATTAAATAGATACTGATCCCTGGAATATTTGTACACCTTTTTTTAAGTCTGTAGCTCGATCACGAACAATATCATTCTAAATTCAAGCTGCTTAGTTGTGACTTGTCATAGAAATCAGTGTTTCTATCCCCAGAATGGATGGTTGCAACACTTGAAGAATCTGACCAGGAGCTTTGAACCTTTCAAGGAGGAAATAGGTAGGCATGTGTGACCTACAGTTCAGTGTGCTTTGTTCCCCTCTGTACCCAACCCTCAGAGAAGGCAAGCATATTACAGTCCCTAGCTTCAGAGCTGGGCTCTTTAGCTCAAGGTGTAGAGACTAATGCTTTCAGCTCTGGAGGTAATCCAAGATGGCAGACGTTGAACTCTCTCTTTTGGAGCCATAGAGGTCTTGCCTAAGGCATCATTCCTAAGGGGAAAATAGTCTACTGTAAGTTTTGACTAGATAAAGACATAAGCACATTTAAATTAGACTCGATTCACACTCATACATAATAACTGCATTTGCAGACCAATTTGCAGTGGGGGTGTAACCAGATCCTTGTTTGGTTCATTTAGTTACTTCAATGCCCAGGCTCTGTCATTGGGTTTGGGAATACTTTTACCCTGGTGTGTCAAGTAGCAATTCATTCTATATACGAACACTCACATGAGTGAGCTTAAAAGGGGCTATCTACATCATCTGTAAGAATGAAACGCAATGTCTTGAATATAATAGGAAGGCCAAAAAAGAATTTGAAGAACAGCTAGCCAAAGACTGAAAAAGTAATAGCAAAAATTTTTTTAAGTACATCAGAACCAGGAAGACTGCTAAACAACCAGTGGGGCTACTGGACAATCGAGATGCTAAACGATCACTCAACGAGAAACTAAATTAATTCTTTGCATCGGCGTTCACGGCTGAGGATGTGAGGGAGATTCCCAAACCTGAGCCATTCTTTTTAGGTCACAATCTGAGGAACTGTCCCGGATTAAGGTGTCATTAGAAGAGGATTTGTAACAAATTGATACATTCAACAGTAATAAGTCAGGACCACATGGTATTCACCCAGGAGTTCTGAAGGAACTCAAAGGTAAAATTGCAGAACTGCTAACCTATCATTTAAATCAGCTTCTGTACCAGATGACTGCAGGATAGCTAATGTGACAACAATTTTTAAAAAAGGCTCCAGAGGTGATCCCGGCAATTATAGGCTGGTAAACCTAACTTTAGTATTCTGCAAACTGGTTGAAACGATAGGAAAGAACAGAAATGTCAGACACATAGATGAACGTGATTTGTTGGGGAAGAGTCAACATGGTTTTTCTAAAGGGAAATCATGCCTCACCAATCTACTAGAATTATTTGAGAGGGTCAACAAGCATGTGGAAAAGGGTGATCCAGTGAATAGAAGGAGTACTAGTGGCACCTTAGAGACTAACCAATTTATTTGAGCATAAGCTTTCGTGAGCTATAGATCACTTCATTGGCTGCATCCGATGAAGTGAGCTGTAGCTCACGAAAGCTTATGCTCAAATAAATTGGTTAGTCTCTAAGGTGCCACTAGTACTCCTTTTCTTTTTGCGAATACAGACTAACACGGCTGCTACTCTGAAACCAGTGAATATAGTGTACTTAGACTTTCAGAAAGCCTCTGACAAAAGTCCCTCACCAAAGGCTCTTAAGCAAAGTAAGCTGTCATGGGATAAGAGGGAAGGTGCTCTCATGGATCGGTAACTTGTTAAAAGATAGGAAATGAAGGGTAGGAATAAATGGTTAGTTTTCAGAATGGAGAGAGGTAAATAGTGGTGTCTCCCAAGGGTCTGTACTGGGACCAGTGCTATTCAACATATTCATAAATGATCTGGAAAAAGGGGTAAACAGTGAGGTGGCAAAATTTGCAGATGCTACAAAATTACTGAAGACATTTAAGTCCCAAGCAGACTGCAAAGAGCTACAAAGGGATCTCACAAAACTGGGTGACTGGGCAACTAAATGGCAGATGAAATTTAATGTTGATAAATGCAAAGTAATTACATTGGAAAAGATAATCCCAACTATACATACAAAATGATGGGGTCTAAATTAGCTGTTATTCTCAAGAAAGAGATCTTGGAGTCATTGTGGATAGTTCTCTGAAAACATCCATTAATGTGCAGCAGCAGTCAAAAATGCAAACAGAATGTTGGGCATCAATAAGAAAGGCATAAATAGGACAGAAAATATCGTATTGCCTCTGTATAAATTCATGGTATATGCACATCTTGAATAGTGTATGCAGATGTGGTTGCCCCATCTCAAAAAAAGATATATTGGACTAGGAAAAGTTTCAGAAAAGAGCAACAAAAATGATTAGGGGGATGGAACAGCTTCCGTATGAGGAGAGATTAATATGACTGGGACTTTTCAGCTTGGAAAAGAGATGACTATGGGGGGATATGATAGAGATCTATACAATCATGACAGGTGTGGAGAAAGTAAATAAGGAAGTGTTATTTACTCTTTCTTATAACACAAGAACTATGGGTCACCAAATGAAATTATTAGGCAGCAGGTTTAAAACAAATAAAAGGGAGTATTTCTTCACATAACGTACAGTCAATCTGTGGAACTCCTTGCCAGAGGATGTTGTGAAGACTATAACAGGGTTCAAAAAAGAACTAGATAAATTCATGGAGGATAGGTCCATCAATGGCTAATATCCAGGATGGGCAAGGATGGTGTCCCTAGCCTCTGTTTGCCAGAAGCTGGGAATCGGTGACAGAGGATGGATCTCTTGAGGATTACCCATTCTATTCATTCCTTCTGAACCACCTGGCATTGGCCACTGTCGGAAGACAGGATATTGGACAAGATAGACCTTTGGTCTAACCCACTATGGCCGTTCTTGAATGTTCACAGAGAGCAAACCTCAAAAGGGGGAGGGAAAACATTTAAGTGTGATTCAAACAAAGCCACTTTCATGCTTAAATGCTTATGGAAAACGTTTGTAGTGTTTGCCAAGCTCTGCTATAAACTCAACCCCCTTCAGGACTACAAAATAGTATAACAGTGTCAGAAACATGAGCCCCAATTCTGCAAGCTGATCTACATGGGCATCTGGGTTGACTCATGTGGTACCATCGTTTGTAAGTGTATCAAGTATAGACAAAAGTCATGTTACAAACATAACCGTGTTTCAGATGGTTTCAGTCGCAGTCACAACCCCCCATAATGAACAGTGCCTAGTGCTAAAAAGTCAAGAGGCCAAATTCAGCCATATTGTTATGTACTGAAGTGACAGTAAAGCTGCAGCTCTCACCCAATTTTAGCTCCAGACTCCCATTATCTTTGGTTTTTACAAAAATATATTCTACATTTAAATCCCACTCTCTTTAAAAAAATAATAATAATAAAAAAAAGCCTAGAAATTCTCGGTTTCAGTACCACCTAATAAAAAAACATAAACCATGGGGGGGAAATAACCTTGAAATGTGTAATTAAAAAACAAAAAACAAAAAAAACCAGAACCCTGCTGCAGTTCTTAAAATGCTTGTGTCGAAATAAGGATTACTATATTAGCATACAGTGACAGAGCCCAAATTGCGACATCATAAATTGTTTTATTTGATATATAAATTAAATACCCATGAGCATCTTAATTTTAAAACAGCAACTGTGAATTAAGATGCCCTACATAGTATATTTTGGGCCAAACTCTGTCTGCCTGGAACACAGCCAGGCAAAATTTAACATCCTAATTCTGGCTCCCAACAAACCCACAAAGAGGTAAAGTTGCTGTGTACAGGAGCCACAAAGGAGAGGCCTAGCATGGGGCTTAGGCATCAGGCTATTGCTGGGGTTCTGAAACTTCATTGCACCGCGACCCCCTTCTGACAAAAAAAAATTACTACATGACCCCAGGATGGGGGACCAAAACCCGAGCCCGCCTGAGTCTAACTGCCCCGGGTGGGTGGGCCAAAGCCCAAGACCCTCCACCCCAGGTGGTGTGGACCCAAGAGCTTCAGCCCCAGGCTTCGGCCCTGGGTCCCAACAAGAGTAAGTTAACCCTGGCGACCCCCATGGGGTCCCAACCCACAGTTTGAGAACCTCTGGGCTACTGCAATCCCCACATCAGTGCACATACACCCCCTGGCCCAAAATGGCAATTATGCAGATATACGCACATACTGCAGATTAATCCTACTCTGTGTAGGCCTAACCATGCATGCTCTGCATGAGGCCACTGACAGCCAGGATACAGACACTCACATTAACACTGTTCTGGATTCCTTTATGTGGTGGGCCAGACTTTGACCTTTTGTGAATAAAACAAGCCGTCTGTTTATTTATTGACCCTTGTTTACACATATGGTTGCCAACCCTCCAGGATTGGCCGGGAGTCTCCAGGAATTAAAGATTAAGTCACGTAATGAAATCTCCAGGAATGCATCCAACCAAAATTGGCAACCTTGTTTACACACCACTAAAGGGCACAACTACCCCAGAGGACTGCATAAAGATGCTGTACTGTAGCCTGACCAGATTTAAGGATGGCTGGTCTAGCTGCACAAGGGGATTGCATGAAACCCCCGTTCCATTCGTGGCAGGGACAAAGCTGCTTGGTGCAGGAATGGAAAACATGCACATCAACTTCAGTCACCCCTGGAAGCCACAGGTCTATCCTGACACACTTCTTCCCCACACCATAATGGGGCTGATGGGGGATGACTACAGTAACCCTTGCACAGATCCTGCAAGGAGAGGAGGTATAAGACTGGGTTCCGGGTAGTTTTAAAGTTGGAGGAAAAAATGTTGACAACAAAAGAATGTTATCAATCAGTTAATACTAAATGCTACTTTTTATCTGCACCAAGCAACTCTCCTGTGCTTTAAACTTGCAATGTTATTTAATGTCATAAAATTGAGAATGGGTGGAGCTATGTCTTCAAAACCCAAACACTCTCTCCACCTCCCTAGAAGCACAGGGGAGGAGAAGGCAGCAGATCAAGGTGAGAGAAGAGAAAATGTCCCTTCCATGACCTCATTCCCTTATTCACACAAATGCCTCTCTGCAGGGAACCAGCTGCATGGCTAGAGTGCAGGCAGGTTTGCCTACCTCAGACCATAGAAAAGCCAGAGATGAAAATTTGCAAGAACTTACATACTTATAGCTTGCCAAAAAAACACAGAATTTTACATTTGCACATCTTCCAGGGGCAAATATCAGGCCTCTTCCCTGGTGTGCTGTTCTGAGATTCCCCTTTTTCTTGTGTGCCACCCAGGTCCATCTTTCCTTCTGCCCCAGTTTGTTTCACCTTGACATCTCATGCTGTTCCTTCTCCAGTGCTGATTCCTGCTTCAGTTCTTCCTCCGCCTGGTTTCCTCCACTCAGCTTATTCTTTATCCAGCTTTGATCCCTCATCACAGCCTGGATTCTCCACTCCCAGTTCTGCTGCCTATGCCCGGACTTTCACCCACAGTAACCTGAACTCCTGAAAAATCGGCTTCTCCTCCCACTCCCACCAACTAGCAGACTGATAGAATTTTAAAATTTAAATAAAACACCTGGTTTCTTTCCCAAAAATGGCTCTGATTTTTTCTTCAGATATTGAAAGAGAACCAGTTACATACCACAACGATAGGGACTTTTTAAAAAACCTAGGATAGACAGAGGTCACTATAGTGTTTAAAAATTGCACTAGGATTTCTAGCTGAGTCAAGATGAAGGTTGCTTTCTATTTGTACCAAGTAAAGCGTTGTTTATGATTTATCATTGCCTGTATATACAAACACACAACTATGTTTTGCAAACCTTTACTCACATGAATAGCATTTACACACACAAGTAGTCATTTTGACTAGCCGGACTATTCATACAAACAAATATCTGCAAGATCAGGCCCATACATATGTATAAGGACATATAAACACATATATATTTCTACAAATAATAAGCTATGCAATAACTACAAGAATTATATATCCAAGACTTATTTTCTGGGCCTAAACTACCTCTCTAATATTTTGTAGTATAAAACTACATATGACAGAAAGCCAATGACAATGTAACATACCTAAGGGCTTGTCTACACTGGTAATTTACAGCGCTGCAAATTTCTCGCTCAGGGGAGTGAAAAAACACCCCCCTGAGCACAGCAAGTTTCAGTGCTGTAAAGTACCAGTGTACCAACACTGGGAGCCGCGCTCTCAGCGCTGGTAGTTATGCCCCTCGTGGAGGTGATTTTTTGAGAGTGCTGGGAGAGCTCTCTCCCAGCGCTCTGCCGCGACCACACAAGGCACATTAAAGTGTTGCTGCCCCAGCGCTTTAACATTGACAGAGTAGACTAGCCCTAATACAAGGAAATAGCTTGAGCTCACTGGAGGAGACTTTGTTAAATATACATCAACGTAACATTTGAATTAGCACCTGAACTACAGATGGTAAACTCTGTGTTTATTTTTATAAGGAATTATCAGTCAACCATCTTACTGATTGTGGACGCTGCAAAGAGATGGCACAGATAGATCCCCTGTGTGACGTTGCACTCCATATGATTCTATGAAAGTATGCTAATGAGTGTGAATAAAATGTAACTGGAATATGCTTCATGTAAAAGGCCTCTTGAAAGGTATCATTACAAAGCTTATAATCTATGGAGTGTGGTCATCCTATTTGTATAAATGTATCATTCTTGTATCTGAAACTAGAGATATGAATTGTAACTCTGAGGTCCTATTGTAATTATGCAAAGTGTGGGCCATTAACAGTAGTTTGGAATCTTGATGGCTCCCATCAACTAGGACAATTGGTTGTAAATGGTTTCAGAGTAACAGCCATGTTAGTCTGTATTCGCAAAAAGAAAAAGGAGTACTTGTGGCACCTTAGAGACTAATCAATTTATTTGAGCATAAGCTTTTGTGAGCTACAACTCACTTCATCGGATGCATACTGTAGAAAATACAGAAGATGTTTTTATACACACAAACCATGAAAAAATGGGTGTTTATCACTACAAAAGGTTTTCTCTCCCCCCACCCTACTCTCCTGCTGGTAATAGCTTATCTAAAGTGATCACTCTCCTTACAATGTGTATGATAATCAAGGTGGGCCATTTCTAGCACAAATTCAGGGTTTAACAAGAACGTCTGAGGAACAGTGGGGGGGGGGAGGAATAACAAACAAGGGGAAATAGGTTACTTTTTATAATGCATCAACCATTCCCAGTCTCTATTCAAGCCTAAGTTAATTGTATCCAATTTGCAAATTAATTCCAATTCAGCAGTCTCTCGTTGGGGTCTGTTTTTGAAGTTTTTTTGTTGAAGGATACTCACTTTGAGATCAGAAATCGAGTGACCAGAGAGATTGAAGTGTTCTCCGACTGGTTTATGAATGTTATAATTCTTGACATCTGATTTGTGTCCATTTATTCTTTTACGTAGAGACTGTCCAGTTTGCCCAATGTACATGGCAGAGGGGCATTGCTGGAACATGATGGCATATATCAGATTGGTGGATGTGCAGGTGAACGAGCCTTTGATAGTGTGGCTGATGTTATTAGGCCCTGTGATGGTGTCCCCTGAATAGATATGTGGGCACAGTTGGCAACGGGCTTTGTTGCAACGATAGGTTCCTGGGTTAGTGGTTCTGTTGTGTGGTATGTGGTTCCTGGTGAGTATTCACTTCAGGTTGGGGTGCTGTCTGTAGGCAAAGACTGGCCTGTCTCCCAAGATTTGTGAGAGCTGTAAATGACTGTTTACTTGCAAGCTTCCCTGTGAGTCAGGCCAGGAAGAATGAAGGCTTGGGGTCTCACAGGACATGTGACCATGTCACCTGGTACTGGACTCCATCTTAAACCTGGTGCTTTTCCATTTAGAAGGAGGGGTGGGGACCCAGAGAGACAAAAGATTCCTGCTTTGTGCCAAAGCTATATAAGGGGGTGGAACAGAACAAAAGAGGCTGCAGTCATAAGAAATCGCCTAGCTACCACCTGAGCTGGAACAAGGACTGTACTGGGGAAAGGAATGGGCCCAAACTAGAAAGGAGTCTAGTCTGTGAAAGAAGTTTATTGGAACATCTCTGAGGGTGAGATTTATCTGTAATCAGTTTCTTAATGTATTAGGCTTAGACTTGCGTGTTTTCGTTTTATTTTGCTTGGTAACTTACGTTGTTCTGTCTGTTATTACTTGGAACCACTTAAATCCTACTTTTTATATTTAATAAAATCACTTGCTTATTCATTAACCCAGAGTCAGCAATTAATACCAGGGACAGTAAACAGCTGTGCATAGCTCTCTGTCAGTGTTCTAGAGGGCAGACAATTTATGAGTTTACCCTGAATAAGCTTTATACAGAGTAAAATGGATTTATATGGGGTTTGGACCCCATTGGGAACTGGGTATCTGGGTGCTGGAGACAGGAGCACTTCTTAAGCTGGTTTCAGTTAAGTCTGCAGCTTTGGGACATATGGGTCAGACCTGGGTCTGTGTTTGCAGCAGGCCAGCGTGTCTGGATCAACAAGGCAGGGTTTTGAAGTCCCAAGCTGGCAGGGAAAACGGGCTCAGAGGTAGTTCTCAGCACATCAGGTGGCAGTCCCAAGGTGGTCTCTGTGACCAAACCCGACACACCGTGCACATGAGCAGAGGCCCAGTAACTGCACTAGCACAGGTGGCGGGGAGAGGGGGACAGGGTTGCCTATGTGCATCTCCTTGCAGGATGGAGGCCCATATGTTTAAAACAATGTTAGATGTCATTAAAATGGCGATACAGGTCCAGATCCTTAGCTGGTGTAAACCATCATTGCTCCTTTAAGTCACCTGAGCTACAAAAAGAAGGTTCCGCTGCAGTATCAGTTCCATGATTTGGGAGCAGAAGGAACCTTTCATATGGTAGCACAAAAGCATAAATAACCCTATCGTAATGAAAATATAGATCCAAAAGTTCAAGCCATAGAATCCAATCACACCTTCCTGCTGTTATAGAAAACCTATATATTTGTAATCCTATCTTCCACTGTAAAAAAATTAAACATGATATATGCTGTTGCAGATGTTTAACACACCAGGGAGCTCTGACAACACTGACTAGCAGCCTGCATCTCTGATTGTCTTGCTTCCCATTGTGTGTAGGCTGTTCAGTGCTGGGCCTGTAATAAAGAAAAATCTGAAGGGCGGGGGAAGGAGGGGGAAGGAGCACATGATTATTTTGTAAATTCAAGACACAAAGCAAATTTATTTTCCAGAGTCTGTTTCCATAACTGGTATGGACGGTGCTCCTAGACAGATAGCATTATCAAGTGTCCCTTGCATGACCTAAATTGGTAAATAACACCATTTCAGTGCATTTGGAATGAGTCATCCCTAAATAATAAGGTAGAGATGTGTTTCCATGTCATTAATGATCTTGCTGAAGTACAGTGAACATAGCACTCTGTCTCCTTTAGCATCTCCGTACTCAGATTGAGCCGGTAACAGTCCTGATTGCATGTAATACATTATTCCCCAAGACACACTCTGGTTCCATCTGATGATCCCCAATCAAAGCCTCGCTTTTAAGGAACAAGAAATGATTTTCCAGAAACAGGACCATGTACTGGGGCCTACCGAGACCCTACACCTGCTGCCATGGCCCATAGGTAATGCAATCATTAGGACTAGAGACAGGCTGGAAACCCTGTGGAGCAGTGATCATTTATAAATTGGCAATTCCTGTGACAACCCCAAAAGGTTGCTGATCATCAGAGGCTGCTCTCTTTGTTAAATATACAACCACCCCTGGTTGCATTCTCTCTCTCACCTAAACTCCATGGGGGTGGGTCAAAAAGCGCATGCCCTAGCCCTGCCCCAACAGCTCTCTTCCCTCTGTCCTACGCAATCTCTTCCCTCTGTCCTACACAACCTATTCCTTCCTTCTGTATGAACCACAGTCATGAAGAAGGGACTTCACAGGATTTGGAAGGGAGGAGGGATGGAACCATTGCTATAAAGGTGGCTGACCCCTCCTGCACCTCCACCTAGTACTGAGGAGATCTGTGCTCAGTGGGAACCCTTTACGTGTGGATCTAAAGAGGGATGATCTGCATCATATTGACAAGAGTCTTTCTAAAATCTTCCCCAGAGCAGCCAGATAGCAGTTAAATCAAAGATATGCTGAAGATTAGATTTAGCAAAACAGTCAGTTGACCAGCCAAATAATGTCAACTGACAGGTCAGTTGAACCCCCGTTAGTTGACCATGGTAAAATAGTGTCAAATATTCTGGCAAGAATGCCCTGAGGTAGGTGGCAGTTTACCTTTTGGATTGCAACATAGTGCCATCTGTTAGCAAGCCTACTTACACATCTTGATCTCTCACTTTACTACAAAATGCTACCTGTTGAGAAAGATAAACTGGAAGCTGACTGACTGGAATCTTCTAGAATATTGTAAAGATGTACATCTTTATTTGTACACCAGCCCATCAATGTATATGTTGGTTTACAAAGCACATTAAACAAGTTCAAAGAGATAGTCCCTGCCAGGAAGAGCTCACAATCTAAACCCATAACTATTTCACATTTGGGGACAATGTATACCTTCAAATCAGCGGCACTGCTATGGGTACCCGCATGGCCCCACAGTATGCCAACATTTTTATGGCTGACTTAGAACAACGCTTCCTCAGCGCTTGTCCCCTAATGCCCCTACTCTACTTGCACTATATTGATGACATCTTCATCATCTGGACCCATGGAAAAGAAGCCCTTGAGGAATTCCACCATGATTTCAACAATTTCCATCCCACCATCAACCTCAGCCTGGACCAGTCCACACAAGAAATCCACTTCCTGGACACTACGGTGCTAATAAGCGATGGTCACATAACCACCACCCTATACCAGAAACCTACTGACCACTATTCCTACCTACATGCCTTCAGCTTTCATCCAGACCACACCACTCGATCCATTGTCTACAGCCAAGCTCTACGATACAACCCCATTTGCTCCAACCCCTCAGACAGAGACAAACGCCTACAAGATCTCTATCAAGCATTCTTACAACTACAATACCCACCTGCTGAAGTGAAGAAACAGATTGACAGAGCCAGAAGAGTACCCAGAAGTCACCTACTACAGGACAGGCCCAACAAAGAAAACAACAGAACGCCACGAGCCATCACCTTCAGCCCCCAACTAAAACCTCTCCAACGCATCATCAAGGATTTACAACCTATCCTGAAGGACAACCCATCGCTCTCACAAATCTTGGGAGACTGGCCAGTCCTTGCTTACAGACAGCCCCCCCAACCTGAAGCAAATACTCACCAGCAACCACACACCACACAACAGAACCACTAACCCAGGAACCTATCCTTGCAACAAAGCCCGTTGCCAGCTGTGTCCACATATCTATTCAGGGGACACCATCATAGGGCCTAATCACATCAGCCACACTATTAGAGGCTCGTTCACCTGCACATCTACCAATGTGATATATGCCATCATGTGCCAGCAATGCTCCTGGGGAGGGGAGGGATAGCTCAGTGGTTTGAGCATTGGCCTGCTAAACCCAGGGTTGTGAGTTCAATCCTTGAGGGGGCCATTTAGGGATCTGGGGCAAACACTGGGGATTGGTCCCGCTTTAAGCAGGGGGTTGGACTAGATGACCTCCTGAGGTCCCTTCCAACTCTGATATTCTATGATTCTATGTACATTGGTCAAACTGGACAGTCTCTACGTAAAAGAATAAATGGACACAAATCAGATGTCAAGAATTATAACATTCAAAAACCAGTCAGAGAACACTTCATTCTCTCTGGTCACTCAATTTCTGACCTAAAAGTGGCTATTCTTCAACAAAAAGACTTCAGAAACAGACTCCAACGAGAGACTGCTGAATTGGAATTAATTTGTAAATTGGATACAGTTAACTTAGGCTTGAATAGAGACTGGGAGTGGTTGAGTCATTACACAAAGTAAAACTATTTCCCCTTGTTTATTCCCCCCCCCCCCCCACTGTTCCTCAGACGTTCTTGTTAACTGCTGGAAATGGCCCACCTTGATTATCACTGCAAAGGGTTTTCTCCCCCCCCCCCCCCCACTGGTAATAGCTCATCTTAAGTGATCACTCTCCTTACAGTGTGCATGATAAACATCCATTTTTTCATGTTCTATGTGTATATAAATCTCCTCACTGTATTTTCCACTGAATGCATCCGATGAAGTGAGCTGTAGCTCACGAAAGCTTATGCTCAAATAAATTGGTTAGTCTCTAAGGTGCCACAAGTACTCCTTTTCTTTTTGCGAATGCAGACTAACACGGCTGCTACTCTGAAACCAATCTAAACTGAGTGGACTAACATGCAGAAATTAACTCAGAAGGGAGTGTGGAAGGGAGAGGAAGGTTCAGCGCCATTAAATCTCCTCCTGCAACACAAAGAGAATAGATGCACAGCCATTAAGCAGTTTGAAGATTTGGCCTGCTGCCTACCTAGCATAAGTGCATTTTAAAATGACTTTCTTTTACAGTTGCTATGCGTGTTTTATTTGTTTAATTTCATTTCTCTTTTCTTTTGTAATCTTGAATAACATTTGCATTTAAATGCTAACCTAATGTTGTTAAAAATGGTAATAATTATGTGTTCATTTTTTGAACTTCATTTCACTAGTCTCCATTTTTCTGAGTTACAATAGCTCACAAGTAACTTTTTTGGAATTAGGCATAATAATCTACCAAGGGTAAGGCCTACCGGAGACCATAAAGTCCTAGTGTGTGTGTGTGTGTGTGTGTGTGTACTGTTCTAATAAACTAGTGCTTTACAATATTTGACCATTTTTTACATTTGATCAATCAAATGCCCAATTATTTTTAACCCGTCAAATGCCCAACCCTAGTGAAAACTATTGCACCCACCCTCATTTTGTCTTTACTTTCCCCAGTAACCCTCGCCCCCTGCAAAAGTCATACTTTGTATTAATTTCTCATTCCATATAGCCTTTTTTTTTGAGCCAACAGAAATTTTAAAAAAAATACTAAAAGACCAAAACCTATATTAGTATAGCTATACTGGGATACCCTTTCTAGTACAGACATAGCCTCCTAATGGAAATGCAGCTTATATGGGCAAAGATGTTCTTTTGTTGGTATAGCTTGTACCATTTCCACAAATAAAATAAGTTATATCGGCAGAAGCACTCTTTTGCTGACCTAACTGCATCTACATTAGGCCTTCGGAATTTGAAAAAAATCATATTCCTAACCAACATAGTTCTGTTGGAAAAAATCATTAAGTATAGACCAAATCCTAGACAGTGCTTCAAAAGACACAACTGTCTAATGTTTACCTTTTGGACTTTGTCTCCCAGTGACATATTACACAAACTTATTAGATGCAAACACACACTGAAAATGGTTAAAAAAAAAATGCTGCCCATATGAACTCTTTCAAAGGTTACTTTTACATAACATGTAGCAAAGAAATGGGAACTTCATAAGAGATGGTTAAAAAGAACACACATTGGTGTGTTTTCTCAAAAAAAGTGTGGTATTTGAAGCCAGGCCCTTTGGCTTATCTGTTGTAAACCGTGACTGCTTCCCAATGCTGTACCACTCAGTATTTCCTAGAGAAGGGATTCTGAGAAAGAAAAAAAAAAAAGAAAAAGAAAAAAAAAGTCCTGGTTCCCTAGAAACATTAAATTAACACAAGGGATCTGTAAACGAAACAGCAGAGGTTTGAAAGCCTTACCCTTTACTGTTTCCTGCCTTCTTGGAAAAATCTCAGGATTAAAACAGATTGGATTACATTACAGGACTGGTTGCTGCTGAAGAATTTTATTTTCAGTTATAAAATATGATGTTTACTTTCTCTCTAATTCAGTTTGTTTTTCACCTTCATTTTGTTGCACTGTTACTAAGGCTCCTGTGAGACATCGAAGGTCTGCGTTTGCATGAAAATTACCACACACAATCATTAACCATTCCTCACTTTGCAAAACATTCCTTGTTGGAAAATGCATAGCATGTACATTTTTGATTTAAGGAATGTCCTATTTCCAAATGCATTTCAGTCTGATTTTTGCTTTGACCGGATTTTTTTTAAAAGTACATTGAAAACTACTGATAGTTTAATGATTTAAAAGGAAAGCAGATGAGTTCTGAACAAACACTACAAGGACATTAACCTACTTCAGCCTTTGAATCAGGAATTGTGAATAAGTGATTAAATTTAACCTTATAATCTTCACTTTCAAAGGTAATCTCATAGATTCTAAGGCCAGAAGGGACAATTGTAATCTTCTAGTCCAATCCCCTGCATAACAGAGTCCATAGCACTTCCCGCAATTTCTAGAGCGGATCTTTTAGAAAAACATCCAATCTTGATTTAAAAATTGTCTGTGATGAAAAATCCACCATGACCCTTGGTAAATTGTTCCAGTGGTTAATTACTCTTACTGTTCAAAATTTACATGTTATTTCCAGTCTGAATTTGTCTAGCTGAGCATACACAGTAAAGCTCGGAGTAAGCATAATCACATATCTGTTGCCCAATACTATCTAATAAGAACCATACTGCAGAAGACTGAATACATCTAGGACTCCGAATCTAATATTGCAGTTGCAGGCAACATTCCCTTTAATACAATGGGAATTAAATTTAGGTGATGGCCACAGGATTAAGGCTCCTGGGTCACATCATCTGCAGCAATTTTTACATTCACGTTTAAATATTTTCAGTAGCTGAAATGAAAGCTCCCGGCATTCTCAGATGACATCAAGAACTGTTAAAGAGGAAAAACAAAAGATTCTTGATAGCAAAATATTTAACACCCTTCTTGGAAATAAATTGTTACTGGGAACTTTTGGGGTGTCTCCACAGTCAGCCACTGCTGTACATTAAAACTGCTTATGCCTCTGAACTCACAAGAGCATTATATAAAACCCGAACAGCGTCACAAGGTGGGATAACAACGCAAAATCATAGGGCTCTATATTAATCCTAGAGATACAGAAAATGTTAATGGGTACTTTGAAAAGTATGCTACTGCCTGTGTAAAAGCAGTAACAGATATTCAAGATATGCAGCAAAGCTTCCCATATACTATAGATAAGAGTAGAGCCTACAAAGTCAACAAAGCAGACCTTGACAAAAAATTGACTTCAGCAGCTTTATGAACACATAAGACATTTATTAAAGGTAGCCTTTTTCAGGTTTGAATGGTTACGTGGCAGAATGGGACTGCTTTACAGTGAAAAGGAGTGGTGAGGGGCAGGATTAGTTTGCCTTTCTTACTGTCTTTTCGTAACATTTGTCTGTTAGGTTTTAAATTTCCCAATGCCACTCAGATATCAAAACACAAAACAAAAGTTTTAATAGAGATACACTTCCCCAGTAGCATAATGCTGGGCAAATTTATATTATCTCTTAAAAAAAATCACATATCACAGATTGAAGGAATATTGAAAGAAATTGATTACACACATCAGCAACTGAGTGAAAACCTTTACTCAGATTTTTTTTAAACTGTAAATATTTTTGTTTAAAAATATGGGGAAAACAAACAGTTTTATAAAATCCTCTGTAAAATCAATTCATCTTGGCAAACAGCTAAAAGAATCATCTTTCATTTAAGGAGAATAAACAACAGCATGGAGTCAAACTGTGCAGCCTTTATTTATTTTTAACGTCAGACATATACAGAAAAATACAAGTGACATGAACTGATGTAGTTTGCACAAAAGCTCTAAAAATTCACAAGTATTTGTGTGTGTTCTCTTTCACATCATTTTAGCATCACATAAAAATAGATTAACACTAGGTCATACAATTATTACACCACTGAACAAATATCTATAGTGTAAAGCATTCTCCACTCAATAATAAAACACTTGAAAATCCTTGCAGAAAGTCAAGTGTGAGCCACATCTTTTATATCTGATGAGAATCTGGAGGTAATTTTAAATGACTTGCAGAACAAACAAACATTTTCACATTTTCTATTATCCACCCAGATTAAACCGCAGTCAGACATTCAAATGATATTGACTAGTCACAAAACAGGACACTGGCTCTGAAACCTTCAAGATATTATTTTAAAAATTCAGCCACAGAATTATAGCAGTTTTGACAGCACAATGAAAAAAATCTTTACAGAGAGAGTGTTTTTGTCCACTAATCTCACAAATATACCATTTAAGTCATCATAATATAAAAAGGTATTGGAAGGGATGGAAATTATTCTCATTTTGATTAACTATATTCCAATTCTGCTCTGAACTAATTTAGAATAATTCACAAAAAATATATTTTTATATTCCTTTGATTTCTTTAAGAATTTTTTGTTTGTTTGTTTAAAACAGTATAATTGTGAGACAGCCACTGACGGCTGGATTTTCACAGGTGCTGAGCACCTGCAGTTCCCATTGACCTCAGTTGGATTTCGGCATGCTCATTGCTCTGACAAGTATATAAACTAACAAAAAACCAAACAAGATATGAGAAGACAAATGACTCTTTTAGGCCATCATACCTACTATAATCCCATGGCTAAATGTTGTTAAAACAGTGTTAAGTTATATTATTAATAGGGCTGTCAATTAATCACAGTTAACTCACGCGATTAACTCAAAAACATTAATTGTGATTAATCGCAGTTTTAATCACACTGTTAAACAAGACACTACCAATTGAAATTTATTAAATATTTTTGATCTTTTTCTACATTTTCATATATATCATGTATTCTCTGTTGTAACTGAAATCAAAGTGTATATTTTAATTACAAATATTTGCACTGTAAAAATGATAAACAGAAGAAATAGTATTTTTTCAGTTCACCTCATACAAGTACTGTAGTACAATCTTTGTCGTGAAAGTGCAACTTACAAATGTAGATTTTTTTTTACATAACTGCACTCAAAAACAAAAATGTAAAACTTCAGAGCCTATAAGTCCACTCAGTCCCAGTTTTGTTCAGCCAATTGCTAAGACAAACAAGTATGTTTACGTTTACAGGAGATAATGCTGCAGTCTTCTTATTTACAACGTCACCAGAAAGTGAGAACAGGCATTTGCATGTCACTTTTGTAGCGAGCACTGCAAGGTATTTACATGTCCGATATGCTAAATATTCGTATGCCCCTTCATGCTTTGGCCATCATTCCAGAGGACATGCTTCCATGCTGATGACACTAGTTAAAAAAATAATGCATTCATTAAATTTGTGACTGAACTCCTTGGGGGAGAATTGTACATCCCATGCTCTGTTTTACCAACATTCTGCCATATATTTCATTTTATAGCAGTCTTGGATGATGACCCAGCAAATAGTGTTCATTTTAAGAACGCTTTCCCTACAGATTTCACAAAACGCAAAGAAGGTACTAATGTAAGATTTCTAAAAATAGCTACAGCACTGGACCCAACATTTAAGCATCTGAAGTAACTTCCAAAATCTGAGAGGGACGAGGTGTGGAGCATTCTTTCAGAAGTCTTAAAAGAGCAACACTCTGATGCGGAAACTACAGAACCCGAACTACCAAAAAAGAAAATCAACCTTCTGCTGGTAGAATCTGACTCCGATAATGAAAATGAACATGCATCGGTCCACATTGCTTTGGATGGTTTTTGAGCAGAACCCGTCATCAACATGGACGCATGTCCTCTGGAATGGTGGTTGAAGCATGAAGGGACATATGAATCTTTAGTGCATCTGGCACGTAAATATCTTGCCATTCTGGCTACAACAGTGCCATGAGAACACCTGTTCTCACTGTCAGGTGACACTGTAAACAAAGGCAGTATCATCTCCTGCAAATGTAAACAAACTTGTTTTTCTGAGCGATTAGCTGAACAAGTAGGACTGAGTGGACTTGCAAGCTCTAAAATTTTACATTGTTTTATTTTTGAATGCAGTATTTTTGCACATAATTCTATATTTGTAAGTTTAACTTTCATGATAAAGAGATTGTACTACAGTACTTTTATTAGGTGAATTGAAAAAATATTATTTCTTTTGTCTTTTTACAGTGCAAACACTTGCAATCAAAAATAAATATAAAGTGAGCACTGTACACTTGTATTCTGTGTTGTAATTGAAATCAATATATTTGAAAATGTAGAAAACATCCAAAAATATTTAAATAAATGGTATTCTATTTTTAACAGTGCAATTAGTCACAATAAATTTTTTAATCGCTTGACAGCCCTAATTATTAATATTATATTCTAGCAACAAGTAGACCCAACGCAGTGTGCAATCCAATCTAAGTTTTAAAGTCAATTAGCCAAATTCTCTCATTTACACCTATTCAATTTCAGTATTAATTTTAGTGACATAAGTGACTTCAGAACATTGCACTAATGTAGCTGAGGGCAAATTTGGCCCAGTGTATGGGAAATTATATCCATTAAAAACCCACTAAATTATAATTATCTTTTTATAGTCTTCTGGCTCCTTTCATTATTTGGAATAATGGTACATTTGTGAGAGAGCCATTAATGGCTAAGACACTAAGGCTATGTCTACACTACTGCATATGTCAGCAAAATTTACGTCACTTAGGGTGTGAATATTCCACTCCCCTGAGCGACATAAGCATTGGTGTGCACAGCTCTATGTTGGCAGGAGAGCTTCTCCCACTAACATAGCTTATTCTGCTTGCATAGGGTTTTTTTTTATGCCGACGGGAGAGCTCTCCCCTATAGGTATAGAGCGTCTTCACCACTCACGCTGAAGCGGCACAGCTGCGCTGCTGTAGCACTGTACATATAGACATGGCCGAACATATTCACACAAAAGTAGTCTCAGAAATGATTTTCTTGTCCAAGTGTCAGAACTTCTGTGTATTTGAAGAAGCAATTGTGTATTAATGTCTGTATAACAACTGCAAATTGCTACAGTAACAGGGTTATATGAACATGTATAAAGCTATTCAAGCACAAATCTTCAGAATAAGGACATATTAACGAATAAATTATTTCAATAATGTAATAAAAGGATATCTAATTTAAAACCATATAGATATTATTTTACAAGAGGATATGCTAACAGGCTTTAAAAACTTATTAGGATATAGTAAATACATTTGTAATGAAAATTATGTATTTAGTTAAATGTCATTTGGTGCATTAGTTAGATCTGACATGATAAAAGTTCTATATGCTTTGGGGAGGAGAATTGGAAAAAAAAATCAAACTTCATTGCATCTACAGTGTACATGATAAACACCCATTTTTTCATGTTCTGTATGTATATAAATCTCCTCACTGTATTTTCCACTGAATGCATCCGATGAAGTGAGCTGTAGCTCACGAAAGCTTATGCTCAAATAAATTGGTTAGTCTCTAAAGGTGCCACAAGTACTCCTTTTCTTTTTAAGAATACAGACTAACACTGCTGCTACTCTGAAACCAGGAAAGAAATGGTTTTAAACAATTTAATGAGCTTCTTACTAAAAAACCTATTAATGATGCTTAGTAGGAAAATAAGCCAATGCATATTGACAATAAAAACAAAAGCAATGCTGTAATTAGTAGCCTTCAGGATGAAAAATCATGACTTGCTTGGTTATATACAGTGGGGCAGATCCTCAGCTGAGGTGTGACATAGCTGCACTGACATCAGTGGAGCTATACCGATGTACACAAAGCACAAGATAAGAGTATTAGTTGCCATCTGCTACAGACCACCAAATCCCACTATGGAACTTACGCACCTATCTATAACATGCAGAAAACAAATCTGCATGTTCATGGGGAACTTCAATTTGAGTGACATATGCCGAGGGTTTCATGCTACCAGTGCTAAAACTTCCTTGGAATTACTAAATATTATAGAGGACAATTTCCTAACTCAAGAAGTGCTGTAACCAACACAGGAAAATTCTATATTAGACCTTGTCTTGACACAGAGAGCAACTGATCATAGAATTAAAAATTAATGGTAGCTTACAATGGATCATAAATTCACCACGTTTATAATGTCCAAACAGAATAAAGTCCAAATCAGTCATATAAATACTTGATGCTTTAAAATGGCCATTTTCATAATTATTGAGCCACATGAACTGGGAGGAAAAATTTAAATCAGAAAAATGTGAATGATAATTAGGAATTGTTTAAGAACACTTGACTAGATGCCCAAAACCTACAATCCCACAATCAAGAAAGGTGGCCATGTTGGTTAAAAAACAGACCTGGTTTAGAGGGGAACTGAAGACAGCTATAAAAATTAATAAAAAATAAAAATAAAAAGTTGATAGTAATGAATCTAAATCAGAAACTACGAATTGTAGAAAACTGGAAAGGGAAGCAAAGGCACGCAGGGAGAAATCCATGGCCAGCAGAGTTAAGGATAATAAGATGGAGTTTTTTAACTGTATTAGGAACAAAAAGAATCCTGATAATGGTATTGATCCATTACTAGTTGTAAATGGTAGAATTTTCAGTAATAATGCAGAAAAGGCAGAAATGTTCAATAAATATGTCCATTCTATATTTGGAGGAAAAACTGTGGCCCAAGCTGGGGCTGTGCACCCACCCCCCGCTGCTTTGCCTGGGGCTGCAGCCAAGGCTGTGCCCCCCTGTGGCGGCGGGATTGGGGTGGGGGGCAGCTCTCAGTCCTTCTCTCATAGGCACCGACTTCCTGATTTCCCGGGGGGTGCTTGACCCCTGCTCCATCCCAGGCCCTGCCCCCACTCCACCCCTTCCACCAAGGCCCCACACTGCCCCGCCTCTTCCTGCCCCCTCCCCAAGGGCGCCCCATGGAAACTGGTGCCTCACCGTACTGGGGGGGGCATGATCTAAAGGGGAGGTCACATCCTGGTCACATGTCCCCCCGGTGAAGTGCCCCCCCCCCCCCATGCCCAGCCCAGGGTCACCGTGCTCTCCCTGACCTATGTTACCAGCAGGGGGGAGGCTTTGTCCTCCCTCTGTACCTGACCCCACCCCGACACGTTCCTGGCAGGAGGAAACCCAAGTGGGGAGTGGGAGGGAGATGCTTCTAATGCTGGCCCCTTTCGGTCGCTGCTCTGCAACCCGGCAGCTGCCTGAGAGAGCCTAACTGGGGAGGCAGCTTCCACTCCCTGCCCAGGCTCGGCAGCTGGGGACTGCAGCTGAGCAAGCCGGAAACATGCAGAGAGAAGGGGGGCTCTGGCTCTCTCGCCCCTGGCACCCAAGCCTGGGCTGGGAGCAGAAGCCGCCTCCCCACCCAAGCTCTTTCAGGCAGCCACCAGCCCACCACACTGCAGAACAGCATCCGAGTGGCCAGAAGGAGCTGGTCCTGCCTCTTCCGCTCCCTGGCATCTGGGGCATGCATCGCCCAGCCCAACCCCCAGCCCTTCCCGGCCCCACCCTCTCCCCTCCTCTTCCTGCCCCCTGCTCCTCCCTCTCCCCCCAGCGCCTCCCACATGCCGCCAAACAGCTGATCGTGATGGGTGGGAGGCGTTGATCGGTGGGGCCCACCGCCGCCCAGAGACACTTTGGGGGAGGAGGACCCCCAACAGTGGGTGCTGAGCACCCACTATTATTTTTCCATGGGTGCTCCACCTCTGATGCTCCAGTCTTCTCTCCCTGCCGTAGCCCCTGAGCACCCTCCTGCACCCCAAACCCCTCATTCCCAGCCCCACCACAGAGCCCACCCCTCCAGCTGGAGCCCACACACCCCTACACCCCAACCCTTTGCCCCAGCCCTGAGCCCCTCATCCCTGGCCCCACCCCCAGCCGGAGCCCTCACACCCCTACACCCGACCCTTTGCCACAGCCCTGAGCCCCCTCCCACACTCTGTACCCATTGGCCCCACCCCCACCACATGAATTTTGTTATGTACACCAATATGGAGGTGATGATGCACATAACAAAATTCATTTTGCACATGGTGGGAAAAATTAGAGGGAACACTGGTCAGGGCTCCCGTGAATTTTTGTTTATTGCCCACAAAATGTCCATGACTTTTACTAAAAATAACCATGACAAAATCTTAACCTTACTTACAGTGATATACTCAAGGAGCTCAATCTATTTAGCTTATCAAAGAGAAGATTCTGGGGTGACTTGATTAGTCTATAAATATCTGTGTGGGAGGACAAATATTTAATAATGGGCTCGTCAGTCTAGCAGAGAAAGGTGTAACATGAGCTAATGGCTAGAAGATGAAGCTAGACAAATTCAGACTGGAAATAAGATGTACATTTTTAAACAGAGAGGGTAATTAACCACTGGAAACAATTTATCAAGGATCATGGTGGCGTCTCCATCATTGACAATTTGTAAATCAAGAGTGGATGTTCATCTAAAAGTTCTGCTCTAGGAATTATTTGGGGGAAATTCTATGACCTATGTTATACAGGAGGTCAGACTACATGATCAGGGTGGTCCTTCTGGGCTTGGAATCTAAGAATCAATGAATTTTTAACCAGTGCTATATAATCCTCAGCTTTGGTGACAAGACTTCTATTAAAATAAATACTACCACTGCTTTCACATCTTTTTTTCCCCCATTTTAAAATAAACAGAACTCATACTTGAAGTCAGTAATAATATCACTCCAACAATAGGACAGAAGTCAATAATACACCGTAGAGAGTTATGGGAAACGGCCTTTAATGGTTTTAATTATCTTTTCCTAGAAAGTTTTATAGATTGTTGTTGATATTTCATCTTGATAGCTCTGTTTTATATTACAAAGTGCATAATGTCAATAAGGGAGGGCATGCTGTCTCAGAGCAATGCTTGCAAACTTTAACCCTTTGTATGCATCAAATCAAAGGACACAGTGCTAGGACAGGCTCCTCTCACCGTATATGCATGATGGGTAAAAATTAAAGACTCCTAAGTCCCTTCAGTGTTTTTGAAAATGTTACCCAGTATACTTAGTATTTACAGAGCACTTTTCGTAAGTAGACCTACCTCAAAAGATATGCTGACACAGCAGCTGGTAGTGAGCCTTCCAGCCCAGCTAGACGGATTCATGGTAGTGGGGCTCGAGCTAACCTGCTTAAAATTGCAGTGTGGACATCATGGCTTCAGCAGAGACTTGGGCTAGCCCCCAAGGGGATTGGGTGGGCTTGAGAGCTGCCACCTGAGCCACAAACATCCACACTGCTATTTGTAGCGCATTAGCTTGAGCCCTGCTAGTGAGAGTCTGTCTAGCCAGGCTCGCTCTCAGCTGCCATGTAGACATGACCTAAGTACCTAATTACCATTAAGTTTAATGGGTATCCTGAGGAATACTGGTATTGCCTGTGCCTAGCCCGTAGCACCTCACATTATTTACTCTACCGCTGGGGCTCTTATTTTAGCTTAGCACATTTCACGACTAATAAGCTCTTTATAACCTAGCACTAACATTTTGTTGCAAACTCTGCTCACTTTCCACCCAGGCACAAGTCCGAGGATGGTTTTGCCTGTGCTTCCGAATTCCCTTTCCTTTCTGTCTTTCCATCTTTTTCTATACATTGGTTGCACCTTTTTATTTCTTATTAAATGGCTCAGGATTTGATCCAACAGACGAATACACCACTAAATGCAGAACAGCTTTAGGGGTCTATTCTTTGAAAGCTCTTTCAATCTCATTGCTCTTTGATTTAAATTGTTGCTTTTATCCACTTCAACGTGGAAGCAAAACATCAAACCTTTTGTCCATGAATATAGATATCCAAGGCCTGACCCAACACTCACTGAAGTAAATGGCGAGACTCCCATTGATTTCAGTAAAGCTGGATCAGGCCCCCCAACCCTTTCATTTCACTTCTAAATAAAATGCAAAGGGGGGGAGAGGAGCTAGTGTTCGATGTAGAAATCATAGGCATATTATGTAAGTGACAAACCCATGTTCATATGGTAAGTGATACTTAAGCACCTGTATTTAGGCATGAACAGCAGCATTCATACTTCAAAACAATTCACAATAATCTCTTGATGATCTTTTCCTGCCTATTTGAGATACAATTCTGGGGATCACTGATGCTGTTCATGAGGTTTAGGAGTCTGGCAGTGGTGGAAACAGAAATCCTCCATTTATCCAGAGAAAACAGAGGGAAACTGCAATGTCAATATTGTGCCACCAATCACCTCCGTATTCTTCTGTTTGTTGGCGAGGCACAGCCCTCTCCTGGGGGAGGGGTAATTCAATCTCCAGTTTAACCTGGTCCTTCCCCTGAACAAAGTCTGCCAGCTTTTCCAGGGTTCTTCTGATTGATTTTCTTATGCCATAATTTCCACTAAGAGTTAAACCTAATTCAGAGTAAAATACTAAAGAGCTGTTTGAGACACCATGATATACTACAAGTGACGGGAGGATATATAAATACTCAGATTAGGTAGATCCTCATTCCGCAATTGTCTCATTCTTTCTTCCTCCCAGAATGGAATCATGCATCTGGCCCTCTTTTGGAACCTTCTGCTATGTGTAACTTTCAAATGCTTCAGGTTCCAGCCACTTGACTCCTTTAGTGGGATACCCGATCCACACAAAAAATGTAACGATATAAAAAAGCACTCCAGTTTCTCAGAATTATAAACTCACTTCAAACTCATCTGGCATGGGATGGGGACAATAAAAATGAGTGATTTACAAGTATGCTAACTACTGAAGCTTCATAATAACCAGTACAATTAGGTAACTGCAGTTCCTGCAGGCCCATTCTCTCCTTTTATTCGTAGCACATCTGAGTAGCTCATGGAGGGATAATGAATAAATATCATTGCCTCCCTTTTACAAAAGGGGAAGCAGACACAGTGTTGATTTGCCAAAGCCATGCACTACATCAGTGGCAGAGCTGGGATTAAAATTCAGGTGGACCTGTCTTCCTGCTCCCTGCACAATCCACTAGACCGCAACTCAAATAAACCAGACTACAGACAATGTTAATAGATTTAGAGGGGGAGACTATTTCCGCTAGGAGCTGTGGCAAAACTAGAAGGTGCCATGGAACGCACGCTCAATTCTATTCCTAAATGTGAGTGGTGGAGGACACAAAAAGAGAAGTGTGTAATTTCCAAGGGGCATCAATGTATCAGTCCAAGCAACAGCAGGGTTTCAATTGCATGTGGCTAATAGTAAAAGCTATACTATACTATTTGGAATAAAAATTATACACGTCTTTATGATAATTCTATAGTCTTAAAACCCCAAATGGGACAGCTGGATTATTTGGCATGGTAACAGGGCTAGAGAGAAGGGGAAGCAGGACTTGACATAAGTAAGGGTTCAGATATGTGGTGCCATCATAAATCAGAGAACCTCAGCTATAAGATATACAGAAAATATAGGTTAAGGTTACTTGGGGGAGTTTGGGAGGAATAGGCAGAGAGAGTTGCTTCAGGGGCCTGGCACAGTACATTGACCTGTTCTGATAATTCAAGGTCAGTAAAACTGAAAAGATAACATTTTAAAACTGATGAAAGAAAATAGCTTTTCACACAATGCTGAGTTATTCTGTGGAACTCATTGCCACAAGATATCACTCATGCCAAGAGATCACGCACTGTTACATCTGATAAGACTTTTTTTAAAAATAAGATAAGCATACTCATGTTTCTTGACATTAGCAAACCATTAACTGGTGTCAGTTAAGAAACCTCCCCTATGGGGTTTCTTTCAGCTGTCGCTGAAGCATTTGGAACTGGCCAATATTACAGACAATAGCTGCCCATAAGTCTGATCCAGTACAGCATTTCCTATGTTCCTATATAAAGATGAACTGTATGTTCTGCAGATAGTTCATTTCAATGTAGAGTCTATTTAGATCTAAAATCTCAGGTACCAGAAATAGTAATTGTAAAATTATATTGCAGATTCCCAGACTAGAATACGGATAATGAGACTGCATGTCACAAGCTTCAAAATGTTGCAAAATCTGCTGGCATCATAATATTGACAGAGTTTAACAACCCCAGTGTTACCTGGATGGATGGCACATCAGGGCATGGTTTGGGGAAGTCATTTATTGATACTATAATTCATAAACAACTTCAGCCTGTTTTGGGGCCTACAATGAAGGATCTCCCAACTGCGTCTTAAGAGGCAGGAGTTAATACAGTAGAATGACTGCACTAGTAAAAGGTGGGTGACAGCAGTCAGTGCACAGCTAGGTTTGATTACGTAGTAGGAAGCAACTGCCCTGAGGCAACGCCCAGACAAACTTTGCAAAGGGCATATGTTCAGCCTT